>NC_066250.1:11227845-11838385 GCF_024542735.1 Bombus huntii | reverse complement strand
AGCTAAGATCAAGGCGAATTCAAGGACCTGTAATACTGTCACTTCCACATGACCTTGAATATAAGAGTCATAAAAGCTAGGTAATTGACGTAGCTAGTGAAATAACCACGATTAAAAGATCGTTGAAGAAAAATTTATTTTAACATTGTTAGTGGAAATAGTGTAACGCGAAGATCTGGAAAAATGAACTAATCGAGATCTGTGGTCTTCTTTATGTTTTCAGAAATTTACTACCGCTTGAAGCTTGATTAATATCAGTAAACACGTTTCCTCGCAGGTTCTACGCCAACATTACTCATTGAGTAAAATTGTAAACATTGATACATTAGTTTCTATAACTAAATTCTGATTATAGTAAACGAAAGTAGAATGTTCAGGTTAGTTGGGACGCTCTGTATGTATATTTTTATTTTTTTATCATATATTAGAATGCAAACTATACTATAAAATCGACACTAATCGTACTTCTCAATAATATTTTTAGTGGAAGAAACAATTCGGAAGAGTGGTAAGTAGAAGAGTGCGCGAATAAGAGGGTTCACTGGGTTACGGGGTTGAAAACTCATGTACGCTATAAGTGTACAAAGATACATAACAGCTCTCTAGTTATCGTACGTACATGAAACACATATATGTATTTACTTTGGTGGGTACGCATGAATGAGAAGCTATACGAGTTATACGGCTTTGGAGTTGCTAGGCGACCGAACTTCACTCTTTTTCCACACTGGGATTCAGTATCGTAATCAAGAATTTTTTCTCCCTACCAGAAAGTTCAAGCTTCAAAAAAATCATTTCCGACACAAACTGCGTGAATATCCTTTTACATAACGTATTTCATCACTTCTTACCTAAGTATTACTTTTTATTACATATGTATATTTATTTATATTTTTTTTTATTTATTTATTATTGCTTAGTCCATGCCTTTCGGTTTTACATCTCTTATATGTAACATCTCTTCTTATATGTCTACCTCCCCTCTTTTCCACTCTATTCTATTGCACTACCTTACTTATTCTACCTCTAAGAACTAAAAATTAGGAACTATAAATTAGCAACTAATGACTAAAAACTATTGCAACTTTGGTCTTTAGCCTCCTTACTGTGCCTCCTTCTTGTCGTTTGCCCTTCTCTTCTCTATTATTGCTTTCAGTTTTGCTAAACCTTCTCCAGTCTCATTTAGCGTGTTTTCTATGTCCTTTGGTCCTCCCGTTATTTTATATTCTTTTATTACATGTCTGCCAGTATTCTTCTGTCCTTCTGCATAGTCTGTATCTTCTTTCCGCTTCTTCTTTCCAGTATTCTCTTGCTTTGGTCTCGTTTCCGCATCTGAACCTTGCCAGTATTCTTCTATCCTTCCATTTCATCCTCCCTTCTAGGTACTTTGGTCATTTTTCTTTGGCTATGTTTCTCTAGTGTATATTATACTTGGATTCCCTTATCCTTTCCTCCCTCTCTTCTGTTTCTCTGTTTCTTCTATAATTTGGTCTGCTGTCATCCTTTCTTGCTCCTCTCTTGTTTCTATCTGCGCCCCTCCTTTTCTCACCTCTTCTAGTCCCTTCTTTCTCTTTCTTGCTCTTTTCCCTTCCTGACCATTCCACCATTCTCTCTCTCTTTCCTTTATACACTCCTTTACTAATTCCTTTCTTGATTCTAGGGCTTTCTCTTCATACCTTGCTGCTCTTTTTAATGCCTTTTCTTTTATTCCTATCATTTTGCATTCTTCTATCATATTTATTTATATTTATATGTATATGTATATTTGCAGCACGGACTATGCAATAAATCTTTTAACAAAAATATTGTTTCTCTTACTTAAAAGTAAATCTGCTCTGGAACATCTTGATAAAAAGAAGATTCGAGATAAGAATAAAAATCTGAATAATAATCTACCGTACTTTTCTTATTGAAAATATGTTCATTATATGGAGTTTTAAATGTACATATTATAATATTTGGATACATGTTCTGTTTGCACTTATACTCTGTAACAAAAAATTACGACTGAAACTGTTTAATATTTTCGATAATTTGTACATCAGCATATTAGTTAGACCTTTTTTCATTTAGCAATATCATCTAACGGTAAAAAAATTTGTTATCTTCATCATTCAGTTAATAACTTTAATATTATGATTTGTTTTATGATTGACATTCTTCTTGTTAGACAATAAATATAATTTATAAAATTATATTTATAATATAATTTTTTAGATGTATCGATTTTCTAGTATACCAACGACATAAACTGGTAATGAAAGCAGAGAATTATTAGCAAAAATGTTCTGATAAAAAAAAGTAAATTCTTATTTACCTCGATGGCGAATTAAAGAAAACTCAGTTAATTGATGTTGGTATAATGGTTAAAGCATTTTGTTATGCATTTTCTAAAATATGAAACTTTATAAATGTTCTGTCATAAAAACGTTAAGGCGTTAAAATATTCGGATTCTTGGTGATATTCTATATTCGTATACACAGATACCAGAAAACAGTATAAACTATCATTCTATATAATGAAAGTATTTAATCAAGTAGCCAAACAACAACTCAGCAACTAGGTTATTAACGCAATTAATTAACAATTATATCACGATGATCTTATGAACCCTTGTAGACGTGACAAAAATATTAAGTTGCATTCAAGTTCATTAAAATGTAGCAAAAATGTATATGGTATGTATATAGTATGTATATATGGTATATATGTATGTTGGTATGTATATATGTATATATGGTATGTTATATGGTATGTATGTAGCTGTTTCACAATTCGTAACATACACATGTGCACGTAGTTTCTAAAATTACAGTTAATTAAATGCAATACATTTAATTACGTGCGAAGTTTGAAATATACGAAAATATGCAAACGATAATAAAATTAATCAAATTGTTTACATTTGAGTAATAAACGAATATTCTTTCTATTTCTACTTCCTCCTTAACATCATCCGGTGTACTGCTACTCTCGTTACGGCCCTGCAGGCATCCTTTAAACAGCTCATTCCAACCCTCTGCGAGTCTCTTTCTTTCCCTTTCCCTCTCTCTCGCTCTCGCTTTCTCTGTCTACCTGTCTATATCGTCGATCTCTTCTTCTCTCGCCGGTCCAACCAATCCACGTTGCTGCACTGCACTAAACTCTGCATCGGATCAATGCACCTCGCGAACCCACTTCCGTTTCATAGACGAATATGTAGTCCTACAAATATCGACGCTATTCCGTGTAATATTTACGTCGAACCCTTGGCTTAAAATTTCACGTCCTATCATGATATCGTATTTTAAGTAGCTATTAGCAAGAACGTGGAAAGTTATCTCCAATGTAAAACCATTGATACATACAGTGGACAAAATCTGCGAGGTACTTTTAACGCACGTATTTCCTATTCCTCGCATTACTACTACGTCAGTCGTTCTTTTGCCAGCGAATTTCGCGATGGCGGACTCTTTAATTAACGAGCATTCGGCTCCGGAATCGAAACAGAACGGGAACGACTCACCCAGGTGGCTTAATTCGCCGGTTGGAACTTCCACCAGGCAGACATCAATCCGTCGTTCCTTCTTGGAAGCAAGGCCTTCCTGCCGCGACAATGGGCAGTTAGGGGCGATGTGCCCCTCTTCGTTGCACTTGTAACAGGATACCGTCGATGGTGTGGCTTCTCGGGTTTCTCTTGGTTTTCGTGTGTTCTTCCCTGGCTCTAATCTGGTCCTCTTGCGGCACTCAATTGCTTTATGTCCAACGATGCCACAACGGTAACACTTGCTCCGATGCTCCGATGGCCTTTTTCTTTTACCTTCGAGGCCCGTTAGTAGGTTTCCTGGCGAAGATGTTGGCTGACCATCGTTGGGAAGGAGTTTCATTTCGTTATGAAATTGGTCCTCCGTCTTGATATTATTCGCGAGTGTTAGTCGTCGAAAATATTGATCTTGGGAGGACAACATATAAAGGGCGAAGGCATTGAGTAATTCGGGCGTCGTTAGGTCTCCCAACGTCATCTGCAGCATGGAACGGACGCGACTAGCATGAGTTCCTCGGGATTCGGTTTCCGCCCGTCGTTCTCCGGATATCCTGAATAACGCCGCGGCGGTTGTCTCCTTCCCACCGAAACGTGCAAGGAATTGTTCCTTAAACGTTGGCCAGGTAAGCTGTCCGCTGCGCACTATTTGTGAAAGCCAGTGCGCCGCCGGACCCCTTAGGGCAAGATTTAGAGCAGAAAACAACGCACTGTCTTGTAACGGGTGGTCCCGTATCAGCAGATCGGTAGCTGCGCACCACGCGGCTGGATCGGCGCCCGCGACTTTGGGGTTAAAACGTGGTAACGCGACATTCGTAGGTTACGTACTCGGTCTTTGCTCCCTCCACTGAATCAACTGGCTCACGATGGCTGCGAGCCGTTCCACCACTGTTACGAGCTGTCCTGATCCCACTTCTGATGTCGAAGAAGGGTCACAAGGAGGGTTGTGATTGGTGTGTTTGGTAGATCTTCCTTGGAATTGGCCATCGTTGCGATGTCACACGGGTACGGTCTACTCACACGAGAATGAACACTACCGACGCGACGATCAACAGTGGTGGATGAGCACTTGCGAGACTCGTGACATTGGTCTTAGGCTCGATAACGAATCCACGGTCAACGGGAAGATAGATAGACTTGCTCTAACTCAAACGTGTACGTGATCGTAAGGCGCTACTCCCTTCTTCGATGAGGTCTCAATAAAGAATGAATCTTCGTCCCAACGACGCCACCGAGGCAAACTCTGGTGGGGTGTCTAAGTACACGAGATCCTCGGATCGACGTCGCTGTCGATTGGTCGATTTGGGACAAAAGCTGCCTGTCCGTTTGCAAAGATCTTAATTGCCGAAAAGACCCAGGTTTTATAGCGGGTCCTCGGGCTAACTGGACTTGTGCTGTGTACGTGCCTCAACATCAGGTATTCATTGTCCGAAGGAACCGTTGGCATGTTTTACTGTCAGATACCTTTATGGGTATTTCCTGTAATGAGGGTCATAACATCACTCCGCACCTTTGTTAGACGGAGCGCCCGTCCCGTTGACCGCGGCTACGTTCGGCGACGGATGGTCGCCTTGAGCCCAAGTTTATTATCGCAAATCGCAAACAAGTATGATTGGGTAGAATGACGGCAACTTGTTTAATTACTACTGTAAACTTTAATTACAATTGTACAGATTTTCCCGAGATTCCAGGGGGGAGGCTCCGGTGTCCCTTCATCTCCGACATATATATATATAGGCACGAGTATGAACGTACAGTGATGCATATATGTGCACAAAGTGCTTATGTGGACCGTTCTATCATTCAAGCATGGAATAATGATTCATCTGAGACTAACGACATTGGTTTGCATCTCCTACTTCAAAGCAATTGAATAGGCGGCACCTATCGACTTTTCAAAGAAAGCAAGAGAAGAAGAAAGAGAGAATGTGAATTGCTCTTTATTTTCTTACGGTCACAAAATGATTTTTTTATATTTCTGAATAATTTTAATCTATTAATAAATTATTCGCTTAATCTTTTATTTCTATACTTAGATTTTGACATATGCGCGTATAGGATTTCACGCGGAACACAGATCTGGAAATAGAAAATTTTTTTTTTTATTTATTTATTAAAATTACAATCAATTCTCTCGTTGAGAAAGGAAATAGAAAATGGCACAATTATTGGAATATTCTTAAATTCTGTACTTTTGAATTGTATTAATGCGATGCCTTAAAATTATTAGTTTAAAAGTTATTATATCTTGAAATTTAAATTATCTCGATCTATCAGCAAGTATTCAAACGATGACTGTTAAAATAGTCTGTAATTCTATTCTTCATATTACTTAACACATAAGACTTTTCATGTAATTTTTCATTATTCTAACAGAACACATTGTTGGTTACATTGATACTTATCCGACATATTGTACATGCTATAAAACTATGATACTTAATATGCAAACTTTATGTAGGTATATCCTTGCTCTATTATTAATGTTTAATAAATTCAGCAACATATCTTACTAGAATCATTTAAAAAGTCACTAAAATATCATTGTTGATATGTTAATAAAAAGAGTTCCTTATGTGGCGGACGGAAAGAGAGTCGTGCATTTCGTCCCGGGACTACCAGTGGACTCGTCAGTAAGGCTATGCCCGGTAGTCCCTGCCTTAGACGTAGAGGGAGTCTCGCTAGGTGAGGTATTTGTATCAGTCGCTCGTATATTCGACCGCTAGCGAGTTAGACAGACTCGTTGTCGTCGTAGCCCTCTAGTGTTGGCGGTTGGTACCAGCGGATCGCCCGGGAAGTGTTGCGCCGCGTTGATACCTCGACCTGTCTGCGTCCTATTGATACCGATCCGCCACACTTGTTATAGGAAATTTACTTTTTGCCGGAATTTATATTATCTTCGCAACTTCACTTTTATGGGCAGTTAAAATACTTTTCTCCAGTGCGCGTCTATGCCAGAAATTACAATCATCTGAACGATGTTTGTGGAAAGCGAAACGAGGTCTTCTGGAAGTCGTGCAAGATTTTTTTTTTTAATTAACTATTCGTTAAATTCTTTTGACTTTTTAATATTAGCACCCGTATGACTATCCCCAGTGGGATAATGATTTGATAATACGATCATTTGATAATACATAATTAGTTGATCGTCGTGCAAGATAAACATTGTATAAAAAGTAACAACTTGCATATATTCGTACAAATATGTAACAAATATAATGTTATCTTGAACCACATTATAACTCAACAAGTTCCTATCATAAAGCATCATAAAGCTATATTTTTTATTTTTATAATGTTTTATATTTTATTATGTAGTATCGTGGACGAAAGGCCTAAGAAATATCGGGCGAACTATGAACAATGTCGCGAGAGCCGAGGCGCCATCGGGCCCATCAATGTGTCATCGGTCTTTTCAAGTGCATAGTTTCGTGGAAAAGACCTACGTGACCCTGGCCACGAGCATCTGCAGAACACGTGTGCGGTGGGCCTAGGAAAAAGACAACAGAATGCGGCAACGGCCAGAGTGTGAGTCGAGAAACAGAGTGTGAGTCGAGGAGCCGAGTGCGAGTTGAGCGGAGACAGAGGTTGCGAGTGGCGTTGCCGAGAGAGTGTGGATTGCGCTGTTTTCTGTACGTTTGGCGTGAATAGTTCAGGTTGAACAACAATCGTCTTTTTCTGTCTGATTAACATCTCTATTGTCCACTCTTTGTAAACACATTATATCACGATATTACAATTATATAATATGTTTATAATGCAATGTCTTTTCCAATGTTAAATATTTTATAATTTTATGCGTTCTGTAATACTATACTATCAATTTATTTATCGAACATCTTTGAAATGTTACTTGTGCTACGAACATAATACAAATTATTTAAACAAAAATTCAAAATAAACACAAACTAAGTTAAGCGCGAATTTTATATTTACTATATCAATATTTTCATTTATAACACAAGTAATGGGAGAGTAGTGAAGAAATATTATGTTAACCATTCGATATTATATAAATTAGCGATGGTTGTTTTAAAACAAGATAAAATTATTTATCAGTTGTCAAATTTACAAGACTGTGAAATTGACGTGCATTATTACAACTTAGCTTACTGAAGGGACCAATGTTTGATTTCTCATAGTCTGGTAGTTAACGACACAAATCTTAAACCAATTTTAATATTATTTATTTTAACATTATTCCAAATTTGGATTGATTGAAGCCAAAATGAGATGAAATTCAGGAATAAAAAACATATGTCACGTTATATTAATACATCCTAGAGAACACATGTTGGACCCGTGAGATTTATGCTGTAGAGTTTTACGTTATAAAATGTATATCCTTCTGAACTATACCTTTCACTAAAATGCATTGAGCGGTTTAATATTAATAGAAAAAATATATCTTTGAATCGTGACAATCATATTCTATATCTTCCAAACTCTGAAAATTGATCCTATTTACTTCTTCATGAAAACTAATGAAATAATCACTAAACTGAGGAGAAAGAGATAATAATAATAACCTATCAGGCCTCACGTATGCGCTGATGTGATTTTTGTTTGCATATGCGTTATATGATTAATCTAAAATTTCCTCCATTTCTTTTTTTTTTTTTTTTTTTTTAGAAATTTACCGAATATCCAGCTGGACAAATTGTAAAGTGCAAATTAAATAAAAAAAAAAATTTTTTTTAGCAATCTGAGTTGCAGGAATATGTTATATATACACACCATCTAGACCCATTTTTTTCTTTTTTTTATTTATTTATTAAAATTACAATCATTGGTCGCGTTGAGAACTTTCAGTAATTTTTCTGGCGTGGCGCAGTGACATGGCTGATTATTTATAATAAGTTAATACTTATTATAGATAAGTATAATTTATAAGTAAGTGTTATAAATAAGTGAATATTACTTAATTTAGTTAACTAATTGAATCTAGCGTTTAGGTCTAGCGGGTAGTGTCTCTTCAGCCTGCGAATCTGGTCCGTCGTATCAAGTAGCCCAGTGATTAGGGGGTTTCGGTGTTTGTCGACTCTTTTGCTAAATCTGTCGCTATATTTTGCTATTTCCTCTTTGACTGTGGGTATCTTGAGGTCGCGGTGCATTGTTTCATTGGTTACATACCAAGGTGCGTCAATTAGGGATCTTAGCGTTTTCGATTGGAAGCGTTAGAGTATTTCAATGCTGTAGTTACTTGCTGTTCCTCATAGTTGGATTCCGTAGGTCCAGACAGGTTTTATTACGGTCTTGTAGAGGGTAATTTTATTCTGTATATTTAGTTTGGAGCGTCGGCCCGTGAGCCAATAGAATTTTTTTAGTTTGTCCTTTGCTTCGTATTATCTGAGATGTGTTTTTTCCATCTTAGTCTCTTGTCCAGGGTCATGCCCAGGTATTTGACTGAGTCCTTGCTAGGAATTATTGTGTTGTTGATGGTGGCCTGGGGGCAGGTTTGTTTTCGGAGCGTGAAGATTACATGTGAGGATTTTTTTTCGTTAATTTTGAAGCCCCATTTATGAAACCACTTTTCCATGGAGTCGAGACATCTCTGGAGAGTGGATGAGGCAATTAACGGGTCTGCGTGGGTAGCTAATAGTGCTGTGTCGTCAGCAAATGTTGCTATTGTTATTTCGTTTGGTATAGGTAAGCCGGCAGTGTAGATGGAGTAAAGTAGGGGTCCGAGGACACTACCTTGGGGTATGCCGGATTCTATTGGGAATGTTGCGGAAGTGGCGTCTAGACATTTAACCATGAATTGTCTATTGGTTAGGTAGGATTTTAGGATGGAGTAGTAGGGGTGAGGTAAGATCTTTTTAAGCTTGTAAAGTAGCCCTCCATGCCATACTTTGTCGAATGCCTGTTGGATGTCTAGGAAAACCGCTGAGCAATATTTTTTCTTTTCAAGGGTTTGACTGATCGTATGGGTTATGCGATGGATTTGCGCTACTGTTGAATGTTGTTTTCGGAAGCCGAATTGGTGATCTGGGAGTGTTTTCAAGTTCTCTAGGAGTGGAAGGAGTCGATTCGTGAGCATCTTCTCGAATAGTTTAGACAGGGTAGGTAAAAGACTGATTGGGCGATAGGAGCTGGTTTCATATATCGGTTTACCGGGTTTAGAGATGAGGGTAATCAGTGAGATTTTCCAGGCCTTAGGATAGTGTTCAAGGCGAAGGATAGCATTAAAAATCGATGTGATGAGTGCAATCCCTTTTTTGGAAAGTTCCTTGATTGCTTTATTGCCTATTAGGTCGTATCCTGCTGCTTTCTGCAGCGACTGATTGATTCTATAGTCTCTGCAGAAGTGAAGGGTTCAATAGGAGGGGACATTTCAAAGGGGGTATGCAAGTATTCAGTAACGTCCACAGCAGCTTTGGAGGAATGGGGTTTGAATACTTTAGACAAGTATTTAGCAAACAGGTCGGCTTTTTCTATAGGGCTACGCGCCCATCCACCTTGCGGACGGCGGATTGGAGGGATTATTTGTGGGGGGTGTGTGAGTTTCCTGGAGGCATTCCATAGTGAGTAGTTGGAGTCGGCTGTAGGGGATAAACTGGCGAGATATTTTTGGAAACAGTCGTTTTTGTAATTTTTTGTGGTTTTGAATAGCTTTCCAGTTGCGTTGTTTAGTTTGCGTTTGTCATCCGGTGTTCTATGGGTCTGCCATACTCTTCTTAGTCTACGTTTTTCTGCTATTTTTTTTTATATGTATTGGGGATATTCTTGTTTGCTGATGGACGTCTTTGTCGGTGTGGAGAGGCGGACGGCGTTTATTATGCTCGTGTTTAAGTATTCCGTACTGCTTCTATTTCTTCCTTAGTTTTTAGTGAAGTTAAGGCTGAAGTTGAGTGAGTAAAGACTTCTCTAAAGAGCTGCCAGTTGGTGTGTTGGTTGTGAATGGAACCATTAGGTGTATTCTCGATAATTGTTGAATTGCTATCACGGGGGAATGATCAGAGGAGAGATCAGCCGAGGAGTTGATTTGGACGTGTCTTGATGAGATATTTTTAGTTACGAAGAAGTCAAGAAGGTCGGGTATTTTGTTAGTGTCAGTGGGCCAGTATGTGGGTTCGTATGTGGTAAGGTAGTTGAGGTTGTTGGTTATTATGCTGTTTAAGAGGTTTTTGCCTCTTACTGTAACCAGTCTGCTGCCCCATTGGGTGTGCTTGGCGTTATAGTCTCCTCCAGCTATGAATCTTTTGCGCAGGGTGTCCAGGAAGTTATCAAAGTCTTCTTTGGCGATGAAGTGTCTGGGAGGGCAGTATACTGCTGAAGTGGTGATTGTACCATGACAGTCTTCTATTGCTACGTTTGTTGCTTGGAGGTAGTCTTTCTGAAATGATGGAAGTTCGTGGTACTTAATGCTTGATTTGATTATGATTCCGGTGCCGCCGTGGGCCTTTCCGCTGGGGTGTTGGGTATGGTAGAATTTGTAACCATTTAGTTCCAGATAGTTTTTGTCGGTGAAGTGGGTTTCCGATACGAGCATTACGTCGATTTGCTGGTGTTTTAGAAAGAGTTCTAGTTCCAATTTGTGTTGCGCTAGACCGTTGGCGTTCCAAAGAGCTATGCGTCTTGATTTTATTTTGCGTCGGGGCGTACTAATTTATCCATGATGAGTGTTAGTAGCGATAGCTAATTATTTATTTGCTCCGATTGTTTCTCTATTAGCTTTTCAAGCCTAGAGACGTTGTCTGTGTTAGGTGAATTGGGGACACTATTTTGGGAAAGATCCCTTTGGCTATTCGGGTTATTTTGGATGCCTTGTACTGCTTGGGCATAGGAGGTTGAGGTAGTGATGAATTTAGTAGGACTGGGGCTCTGTGCTTGTTGGTTTGGCGGCGGGTCTGCGATTTCCATGGCGTCGTTAGTGGATTGCAATACGGCGAACCTGTTGTGGGTGTTTATTTGTATCGTTGATTGTTCGCTCCGGGTGTCGATTGTGTTTGGTTTTGATGTTTCTATTTTCTGTTTCTTTGTAATATTAGCGTCGTTGGTGCGAAAGGTTCTGCTGCACTTCTGCCACGGAGGTGGTAGCGCGGGGTAGTTGCGAGTTTGCTCAGGAGAGCCTGGTCGCGATTGCTGGGCCATCATCGAGCTAATTAATTCAAAATGAATAACTAGTCGTGAGGCTATGAAGCTAGTATTTGGGTTGGGGTTAGGTGCGTGGGATTTTCTTCTCCCTAAAGGGTAGGAAACACTTGGCTGTGTTCACCTTCGGCGGTTGGGCAACACGTGTTGTTTTCGGACTTCACTGGGCACTAGAGACACGTCTGCACGCTTCGGCACTCAACAGCGAACTGAAGCGTTGGAAATAAAAACCTTATAACCCTGAATCACAGTGTTATACCCTCTCAACCATCCCTATTATATTAACGGAAATCAGGGGATCGATCAACTCGTGGTGTCGATTATTATAATCGTAACGGGAATTTACGATTCTCGTTGACGTGTTTCTTCGCGATTGCGTCTCCCCGTGAAAGTACATAGACATAGGTCGAAAATACATAGACTTCAAAGCCAAAGTTTATTAATTATCAAAAAATGTAAAAATTTTGCCATTCTAAATAGTTTAGTTTTTAATATAAAAGTGTAATCATATGAACACTTAGTCAACCGAATAGGGAGATCTCCTCTCTGTAAAATACATCTTATTACCTTTTTACTTTTACAATGCGCTTTCTTTTTTTTGTTGTTATTATCAGTTATTGTTTACCTGGAATTGTTCCCAATTAATTGCGCTACTTTTTCTGCTTTTATAAAGTACAGTATATAATAAAATACAACAATCTAATGGTGCTAAAATTAATTCAACAGTTACACTATCAGTTATGACTAAACAAAGTTATAATCGAACGATACCACATTGTAAAAAAATATTAAAATGCATTATGAACTTTTAATTTCACGTTCAAGTCGTGTTATTTATCTTTAGTCATCTTTAATGTTTGTAATTTTACCTACATATTTTTATACTTTTAATATATACTTTTAATTTGTATGAACAATATGTGAAATTGTTTAATAAAATCATTACCGCAAAATATAATTGACCACTTAAATAATTTTTAGACTTCTTTGTGTTTTAAGTTGTGAATATTAGTCCTCGATACTTGAAAAAACGCGCGAAACGTATAGCTCGCTGTGGCGCGCGCAGTTGGCTAATTGTTAAGTGCATATACTGTTACAAGGTAATTGCAGCTTTGATTTACTCTTTAAAGTTTGAGAAATGTGACTTAATACTCAGCCTCTAAAATCCAGATATGTATGTCCGATGTTTAACCTCTCAGGTACGGTTAAATTTTGCGCGGGGCCGTTTCTCTGTACGGCAGAGTTTAACGCGAATTACACGTAAACGATACAACACTGCATTCCTGTTCTCTACGCAAACACATTGGAAGGAAGTTTTTGATAATTAAATTATAATTTTTCTTAAAGATATGATGCATGTAATTTAACTTTAATAATTTACTTTAATAATTAATAATACAATTGAATGTGATATATTTTAAAGCACGGTACAACACATAAAGACCAAGTCACAATTTTCACACTCATAGCATGATAGTGTTTTTCAAATTGCTCTTCGTTTTAAAAAGCGTGTTAAAAAGAGCATATAATAATGGCGTATTTATATTAACGGAAAGCAACAATTGATACCTGGCACCGGCGTATCAAAAACAAAGACTATATATTCTGTCTGTATATCATAAAAAAAGTGACAAATGACAAAGATCATTTAGTTCAAACGGTGAGCAAATGAGTAGTAGAGTAAGCCACTATAATGGCGCGTCGTAATATAAGATGACATCCGCAGAGGTCATAGTGGTGCATCGTACCTAAGAGGTTAAATATTAAGTAATTCGAGTTACAAATATTAAAATTATTATTGGAAGATACATTCAAAACCCATACAAAGTCGCATAACAATGCAATGTAAAACCACGTAGCGTGCTTATTTCCAAGAGTTTAAAAAACCTGATGGCCATTTCGCAATTCCATCCCATAAAATTGAACTGTTTGTCAAGGTTACGGAACAAGTATGACAATGAATTGTTCTGATTTTATTTTCAGAAATGTACTATGATATTGTGATAATCGATAGGTAAGTTAAATGAAGAAATATATAGCATATTTGGAGAATCGTTGCTGATTATTTTCGCTTCTGTATTTAGTAACTAAGAAGTTTTTTTTTTTAATTTATTTATTTACATTTTACAATTTGTCCAGTAGGACATTTGGTAAAATATTATAGCTTAGTGGTATAGTAATATAACATGTGGATGGCTACCCCCAGTGGGATACCATCTTCGAATTTGATTGATTTATTTCTTTAATCTTCTCAGATAATACGTGTTTGTTAGGTTATGTCCTTTGTGAGATCTGTTGGGTGTTTCCTTTTTAATCTTCTTTTTATGCTTGATGTGTCGACCGTTTCCGCTGCCAGCCGATTCGGCTACGTTGCTATTCTTTCTCTGTACCTTCTTGCACATCTGCTAATCTCCTTGATCGTTGGTATTCCCAGGTCTTCCCGAATGTCCCCGTTCCTAACGTACCGTGGCGCGTTTACTATTGTTCTGAGTATTTTCGATTGCGTTGCCTCTATTTTGGTTATATGGCTTATTGCTGCTGTTCCCCATAGTGCTATTCCGTACGTCCAGATTGGTTTTATGACCATTTTATATATTTTTAGTTTGTTTTCTATGCTTAGTTTGGATTTTCGACTTGTTAGCCAGTACATTTGTCCCCTTGCCATCTGTATTTTGTCTATTGTTGCTTTAATATGCTGTTTCCATGTGAGTCGTGAATCTAAGTGGACTAAGAAGTAATTTACGATCGTACATACTGCAATAGAATCGTACAACGTGAAACCTATGTAAAAATTATATATTAAACTCTATTTATAAACTACTGTTTCAATGTCTACGATAATATATATGTAAAAACTAAAAATAAATGGAAAAGAAAAAGCAAAGCATATGAATTTAGGGCAACCAATAATGATAATTTGTAAAGACTCGTCCGTTGCATACATAGTATGTGCTTGGGTTCAATGTAAACACTGCACTACCATAAACTATCTCTATAATATTCTGTTGTTTACTTTGACCATTAAACACAAATCCTTTGAATCTTTATCTATAAAGAAATGCTCGATTTAATTCTACCTTCTATTGGTAGAAATAATAATGGTAAATTTAGTAAATACATTGAAAGTTCTATATTATCAATATCAGAGTTTATAAATGAATTCGCTAATTAAATGTTCTTTCGCCTTATTTTGAATTCTTAGATAAAAATAACAAGTCGATTACAATTAAATTAAGTTAACTAGCTTTCGAAAATTCTCTTGAAATCGAGGAGAAATTTCATACAATTATCTTTTCTATATTTAATGTGAAAAGTATTAAATCAGATATTATAAATTCTGCGTTTAATCTGGTAGATTTGGAAATATGTTGATATAACTAAAAATAATAATATAATATAAATAATAATATATAATAAATAAATATAAATAATTTTATTTTTCGGAGTCATCGCTTATGCATAAAAGATTAGTATTTCTAAAAACGTATACTAATTAACGAAACAGTCTGTGAAACTAAGTTTCAAAATTCTTTAAATTATCAAACTGCGGATGTTTCAAAAATATACACAATACACGTGTATAATGCTGCAAAATATATAAAATATTCAATCTATAGTATCTATTATAATATACATATTAAGTAAGAGAAAAATTCTATGCTTAGATTTTATTCCTTCAATCGTGTTCATCAAAATATCAATTTGGATAAATATCCGAGTCTAGTTATTATGTTCACCGTTTCCAATTCTAGCCTTATTAATAATTTCCGACTCGTAAGAAACTGAGAAGTTGCTCGTATTATAACAAAGAATGGTTGATTCCAGTTGTTGTCATTGAAAATATCATATCCAAGATAATCTTCGGTAATAACCATTCGATCCGAGAGTTATAAATGTCGTGCGCATCCCTACACCATTTTCCCCAAGTTTGTCCTTTTCGTCCTCTGCATCGTACCTCGTAGAGTCCCAAGGTAGGAGGAGAGAATCCGGAATAGTTGCCGGGAAAACGACCGTCCTGGCTTGACGTGTGCTAGGTTATGACCTGAATAGCAGATTACCCGTTTACGAGGCTACATTCTACCTTCCTCCGTTTTATTGAATTCAGGGAATACCGTGCGCATCGCGGCTTTGACGTTACAGAACACGAACCTATCTAATGCAGAGTTGCGTGCGATATGTTGGCAGCTTGGATTTAACAAAAACAATATTTACAGTAGATGGAACTAATATAGCGTTGTTGTAAACTACAGCTTCAAGAAGTAACGCTCATTGATATTTATTCATTGACTTTATTCGTAGAAACGAACTGCTACTTTTGAATCACGAGTGATTCGATCACGTTCGTTGCCATTTACCGTAATTTTTTGTATTGATTTGTGATTTTTCGTGATCGCATCTGATTGGTGGAGAGTATAATACGATTTTGAAATCTAGAGAGAAATTAATAGCTTACTCTTCAAAATACTTATATAGGATAAAGAAGTGAAAATATGAGGAAAACGTAAAGTAATTTTAAATTAACATTATCAATTACAAGAACATCATTACAAGATTACAACATTACAAGAAACATAAAAGTATCTTATAAGAAATAATTCAATTAAAATCAAGAATTACGATCACAGTGAGCAAATTCACTCAAGATAAACAAATTATTGTTCATAAAAAGTATTGTTCATAATAAGAAATTTACATGCTAATTAAGTGACAGAAAAATGATGAAAAACAAAAACAGTAATTGCTTCATATTACTTTAATTCTTCTTCGAGATGAACATTGTAGACTATTGAAACAGAGTAAAAAATATTCACTTCTGGTATTGTCGAAACATTAATCTCCGTTTGCTGCGCATATGACGCAATACTGAAAATGGGATAATTCATGTTTCCTACTGCAACTCATAATCTTTTACGTTATCTAATGTGGATATTTTTATTGCCTAACTATTTGTATTTTGATAATTTTGTATTTTTGGTTGTCATAGAATCATTAAGGGGGGGGGGGGGGGGGGAGTAAGGTTAATTCGTACAAAAAAAAGGCATGTTTTTGTGAATTTTTTGTGACGACACAGTTAAAAATCTCTTTTTTAAAACCAATAGTACATTAAAGTATGACATTCGAAGAATATTCTATACAATTTTCACGGAGAAATATTAAAAAATACGGCAATGGCAGCAATTATTCGGATGTGTCTCGGAAAAAGGTATATTGCGGTGCCCTTCCGAACTTGGTGCTGGATCATCTGAAATCAAAAAATCAAAGTCCATTCGTTAGGTAACAGTTTTCCACAGGTAACGCTGGAAGGGTTTTTCGAAATTTCAATTTTTCACTTTTTCGGAACACTTTGAAGGGATAAATTAGCCGACTTTACGAAAATTTGCGGCTAATTTGTTATTGTAAAATAAAAATAATTAACAAATTTGAAAAAATTCTACAGCGTTACCTCGTAAATTATGTACAGAGATAGTGTTCAAAATTTCAAAAGGATCGGTGCAGTGGTTTTGAAGTAATTGGGGACACCGACTTTGAAAACGTGAGTTGTGGGGAAAACGCTTTAAAGTTTTGAACACTAAAAAATCTGGTATAAAACGTTCATAAGGGAATTTTATCGACTTACCTCACACTGAATCATCAATGCCAGGTCCATAAAGGATGTTGCTATCATCCATGATAGCTCTTCGGTTGTTGCTACTTTTTCTTCTTTTATAGCAGATTAAAAAAATCGATTCGCTATTTCTCTTACAGTCGAGCACATTTCTTTCGCGTAATCATTGTACGTCGGTTTTGATAAAACCTACTAGACAAATCCATCAAGCCGCAGAACTTTTCACAGCCAACTATTCCAAGATCTAATATCCTCATCGCGAAAACAAACCGATAATTAACATCGAAAGTACCAGAGTTTATTCTTACACTAGACGGAACATTTGTAATCTGTTGACGACATTCGCACGACACTTTGATGTTAAATCCAAGGCCTTCTTTCTTAGTCGAATGAAAATTTACTTTTCCATCACATTTCACACGCTTCACTAGCGTAGCAATTGTTGAAAAGTCCTTCGTAACTTGATCTTCAACGGTCACTTTTATTTTTTTAGCTGACGCGCTACTTGTTGAAGTGCCTTCGTATTTACGTTTATGCGGAGGTACAATTTTTCTAGGTCGATATAATCTCGAACCAGTTGATTGTCTATCAGATCTTGTAACTTGTTTAGGCATTTTAGAAATAATTTAACACAAAACTTAATGAAAATGGAGCCAAAATGATGCGAAAATAGGAACGCACGTGTACGTCTGCTCGATAGAATATTTACTCCTACACTAAATTTTATACTCTACATTGACAAAATATACAGTACAGGTATAAGGAGTCGTTAAGTACTATAAATAGATCTGGGGGTAAGATTAGGTATTACGTCTTACGATTAGGTAAAACGTCTGCCAGGTAACAATAGCACGCTCGGGTCGGGTAGGTAATAAAATCCGACATGTATAAAAATACTCGTAACTTCGTCAATTTTGCTCCAATCGACTTGAAATTTTGACACAATATTCTTAAGATGTTATGCATTCAATTAAAAAATAAAAAAATGCAAAAAAATTTTTAAACTTTACCCCCCCCCCCCCCCCCCCCTAAGCTTAACTTTTATTTCCTATTTTTCCTTGCTCCATTTGAATATGAGTTCCATTTAAAAAACAATCGCTACCGCAGTTATACCGTAGTCATTCTTGTCTTACGTTACCATTAACTTCAACTTCAATTACATTATTTATCCTCAACGTCTTCTCTAAGATCTAGAAATGATACGAGATAAATTATAATCAATTTGAGATGTAGTTGTTGTACGTGATACTTGTAGCTGCTGGCTGAAGATGTAGACGTCGCTATAAGATACTGCTGCTTTCTTCTCATTTATGTGCCATGGAAGAAAAATCGGACTACGGGCGCCGGGATTCGAACCCGGGTCCCGAACTTTCGTAACGCCCGGTAGAAGTTAGTGTCGAGATCTTTTTTTTTCATTTAGTTGTTTACATTCACAATTTGTCTGATTTGGACATTTGGTAGAATTTTTCGGCTGTTTGATTATCATGTGGGTGGCTACCCCCAGCGGGGTACTATCTTCGTGTTTGTTAGGTTATATCCTTTATGAGATCTGTTGGGTGTTTCCTTTTTAGTCTTCTTTCTATGCTTGATGTGTTGATCGTTTCCACTGCCAGCCGATTCGGGTACGTTGCTATTCTTTCTCTGTACCTTCTTGCACATCTGCTAATCTCCTCCTTGACCGTTGGTATTCCCAGGTCTTTCCGAATATCCTCGTTTCTAACGTACCATGTGGCGTTTACTATTGTGCTAAGAATTTTAGCTTGCATTGTCTCTATTTTGCTTATATGACTCATTGCTGCTGTTCCCCATAGTGATATTCCGTCCGTCCAGATTGATTTTATGATCGTTAGCCAATGCATTTGTCTCCTTGCTATCTGTATTTTGTCTATTATTGATTTGATATGCTGTTTCCATGTGAGTTGTGTATCTAAAAAGCAAAGCATATGAATTTAGGGCAACCAATAATGATAATTTGTAAAGACTCGTCCGTTGCATACATAGTATGTGCTTGGGTTCAATGTAAACACTGCACTACCATAAACTATCTCTATAATATTCTGTTGTTTACTTTGACCATTAAACACAAATCCTTTGAATCTTTATCTATAAAGAAATGCTCGATTTAATTCTACCTTCTATTGGTAGAAATAATAATGGTAAATTTAGTAAATACATTGAAAGTTCTATATTATCAATATCAGAGTTTATAAATGAATTCGCTAATTAAATGTTCTTTCGCCTTATTTTGAATTCTTAGATAAAAATAACAAGTCGATTACAATTAAATTAAGTTAACTAGCTTTCGAAAATTCTCTTGAAATCGAGGAGAAATTTCATACAATTATCTTTTCTATATTTAATGTGAAAAGTATTAAATCAGATATTATAAATTCTGCGTTTAATCTGGTAGATTTGGAAATATGTTGATATAACTAAAAATAATAATATAATATAAATAATAATATATAATAAATAAATATAAATAATTTTATTTTTCGGAGTCATCGCTTATGCATAAAAGATTAGTATTTCTAAAAACGTATACTAATTAACGAAACAGTCTGTGAAACTAAGTTTCAAAATTCTTTAAATTATCAAACTGCGGATGTTTCAAAAATATACACAATACACGTGTATAATGCTGCAAAATATATAAAATATTCAATCTATAGTATCTATTATAATATACATATTAAGTAAGAGAAAAATTCTATGCTTAGATTTTATTCCTTCAATCGTGTTCATCAAAATATCAATTTGGATAAATATCCGAGTCTAGTTATTATGTTCACCGTTTCCAATTCTAGCCTTATTAATAATTTCCGACTCGTAAGAAACTGAGAAGTTGCTCGTATTATAACAAAGAATGGTTGATTCCAGTTGTTGTCATTGAAAATATCATATCCAAGATAATCTTCGGAAATAGCCATTCGATCCGAGAGTTATAAATGATTTTATGATCGTTAGCCAATGCATTTGTCTCCTTGCTATCTGTATTTTATCTATTATTGATTTGATATGCTGTTTCCATGTGAGTTGTGTATCTATGTGGAGTCCTAGGTTGACTTGCCTTGTTTGTATTATGTGAGTGCCGTTCAGAATGTGTGAATGTAATATGGTTACATTTATTGGGGTTTGCTTTAATTTGTTTAACTTGTAGCCACTTTTCTATTTTTCAGCCAAAAAATTCTACCAAATGTCCAAATCGGACAAATTGTAAATGTAAACAACTAAATAAAAAATAATGTCGTGAAATCGTACGTTTGATTCTTATTTAAAAAAAAGAAAAAAACTTTTCTATTTTTGTGATATGTTCTTGTAGTAATGTAACTGCTGTTACAGGATTAGTGTGCCTGACTAGTACAGCTGTGTCGTCCGCGAATGTCAGTATTTTGCTATTAGTTAGTGTCGAGTGGCGGATATTTTGTTGTCGAGTGCCGCCACAAATTCTATATTTACTACATTGTTCTTGGAATTCTAATTGCTCGTAGAATTTTAAGAGCACTCCCTTGTCGTTTCTATTTTAGAAAACACCAGCCACAATTACGTTTCCGAGCGAAATTATTGGATACTCTGTACCTTCGAATTATCTTTCATCATCATTATCGGCTGTCGCGTACGTGCAATTTCGAGTCACAAATTTAGGTTCAAGCATGCTGCATAATTTGCGTACAATTAATGGACGAGCGAGTGTAATCAGAGCGCGATAATTACGTGGCGATAATCGAAGCTGGCGAGGAAACGCGTGCAAACTAGAAGGTATTTTTCGATTCTTATTCGCTTGGTTCCCTAGGTTTGTATCTTCGAAGAAAAGTTTTGCCAACGTTTTAAAATCAATATTTCGTTGAACTTTTGAGATTTCCAACGACGTCGGTACTCCGATAAAATCGAGCGCAAAAAGCCAAGGACGTGCACAAACGATCTCGAAACGAAAGCAAATATTAAAGTTCTCTCTTTCGAGCGCTCCTGAATCTTCTAAAAGATGCAGCAAATGCAAAGGAGGAAAGAGGGGTCTTGCACGGAGCAAGTACGGCAGTTTCAAAGACAGAAGGGTGGTTTTTTGGATACAAGGCTGGCACCCTTCAAAGGAAGAAGGGAAACTCGACGATTGCTCGGTCCAATTAAAGTGGCGCCTAGCGCTTGGCGATGAGTCAAGTAGTGCGTAGAAATAAAGCCAGCAGCGGGAAAAGAGAGCGGAGGAAGAAAAAGGATAGGAAGGGGCTCTCCTTCCTATCTTCCCCTCTCTTTTCCACCCACTTCCTATCCCTTTTCTTTCTCGTTCTCTATGCTTCGCCCATTGGTCGAATAAGCAGCGTTGCCAGGCGACAGGAGCACTGGCGACCCTCGAGGATGTCACGCAGCGTGCACGCAAAGAGAACGAACTTTTGACCTTTTAAGGGTTTCTCCATCCACCGCAGCTCTACAACCTCTTCACGACGATGGTCGTATGGACAGTTTCGGGGTTAATGTACCCTGTGGAAAGCACAAAATTTGATGGACGCGCATCAAGTAGGAATCCGCAATTTATTCTTATCAAAACAACGTGTAGCGTACAAAGTAAAAAGCAGATATACGTCTATCGTGTAAAAATTGATTAATTTAATATTTATTTAAAGAAATTGTCAAGATGTTTCCTGATTGTCACAACCTTCCGAGCGAGACAAAAATTTCGTCCTATCGTAATCGGATCATGATCCTTTCACCATAACACATCGCAGCTAAACAATGCAATTTTACCATGACTATACCATAACTATAGATTCTATTGAACTACGCGAACACAGTGGCCACGGATATACAATGGTTAAAGATTATGTTCAATTGTATGAATTGACAATGTAATTAATTACAATGGTTATATAATAAATTACTCTACGTGTATACCCGTGTATGTGTTTAAATACATAGGATATTATTTAGTTTCTCTGAATCCGGCCCGCGGTATTAGATCTTCGTTGTTCATTGGTAAGATGCAGATATTCGCCATCGGCCGTTTGACAACCTCATTAACTGTCCTTATTGAGATGATTTTGGTAACGCCATCCTTGTCTTGATGCAATCTCGGTGATACGGTCGAACCTCCAACGTAAAGGAGGAAGGCAATCCTCCTTCACCACCACTATAGTGCCGAGGCAAAAATGCTCTGGAGTAGCGATGCGAATAGCATCCAATAAAATTTCCACCGTTGTTGGAATAAATTTCTCTAATTTATATAGAATAATTTCTAAATTTCTCTGCGTGCAATGAACCACTAAAAAGATTTTAAGAATGCGTCTGTGGACTCGTAAACATCGACCGACTGCAAAGGATCATCCCTCCATAAAATATGTTACAATGACCATTGCTCGGGTGTTATAAGAATTTGATTATACAATTATACACGTCTTAACGCCGTGCCCTGTATGAATTCTCTAATTTATCGTCGGCTGTGCGCAATGGACGTTTGAGCCTCTCAGCGCTAGCTAACAATACAAGACGCGATTGTTTTTCTGAGGGTCGCACTTATTGTTAGTATGTTCGTTCAAGAAACGCCTCCAAATCTACTAAAGTTTCCATGCGGCATTATAGTTGTCGTCGGACATTGCCAACGCTTCAAGTTGTCACGTAATTTTTGGGTTGGTTGGTGAAAATAAAATATAGTTGAGTCGTAACACAACTATTAACTTGGTTTTAATAAACCTTTATTATGAATTCAGCAATCACAATGTAACACGCACTGAATTAACATAAATCACAATTCACTCCAACCACGTTATGTCAGAGTTAGTTACAACGATACATTAAGAGACCGACATAGATATGCTGACTATTCTAAGGATACAGAATAAGTGAAGTCTTACTGACGATACTGTGTCTGAGGAAAGCTAGGGGTGGGGGTATCTAAGGACAAGGGACGGAATTTACGACAGGAAATGCTCGCTTGGTCCGAAAGACCTTAACTATAAAAATGCCAAGGCCCCTGGTGGGCACTTAAGACTATTGAGGGTGCGCGCCAAGGATATGCAGACATCTGGGTGCCATCCTGTCCGTGGTGTATGGCCTGGTCTCTGATATGAATTGACGTTACACAAGCGTGCCAGCAGATTCTCTCTTTACTACAGACTTTAAATATAAATAGTGAAATCGTTCGATGATGCTCAAGCATTTGTTTCGATTGATCAGCGATTCGAAGTTATTGCGGAAGTACAAACAAGTGATGCGTGAAAGACAGTAGAATGGACCATAAATTTATAGTAGCCGCGGCTGCGGACACTGCAGAAGACACACTCATTTCTAATTGCCTGATTCGCGCTGTTAAGCGCGAGTGGCCTTTCGAAACATATAATGATCTATATAACTGCGAGCCTCTTGAATCAATTCACAATAAAACGCTACAACATTTTCCGTTAATAAAATGTGATTTTTCTCCTCCTCACTTCCCTCGACGAGGAAGGAATGAATTTGTTTCTGAATATACAGAAAGCGATCAATCTGCCATGCACACCTATTTGTCCAATCATTAATGGTCTCGAGAGATGCCATCTTTCCATGCATTCTCCAGAAACATTTAAATCTCAAGAGGCATGCTCTAGCCACACAGCGTTGACGTGTCAGCGTAATGAAAGTTTCCTCCCTTTCTGGATCCATCGTTCAACGCAAAAGAAGCAATATACAAAACTCGACTCACTGCAATTTAAGTTCACGAAGATGTTTGTTTGTTAACGACTGCAGGTTCCACACCTAGCTACTGCGATGAGCCTCGTCTTGAGTTTCCAGTACACTGATTACAGATAGATATCACTCTGTCAACTGATCTCTGGGTCCAGGATGTGCTTCCTTCTAATCTGACTCTCGACCTTCTCGCACGTGGTGTCTAGCTGGCTCTGCTCCTTCTTAGCATACTAGCACTGTCACTCAACCGGAGTTATCAACAAACTTCGGTTGTGAGCCGTTCTAGACGTTTAAGACCTTCTTCACTCCCCCACTCCATAACCATTGATTCTCGTAAGATGGAAAATAATAGTTATTGACGACTAATTTCCCCCATTTGCCCGATCGCTTTAAATGGGGGGAGGGGGAAGGATAAAGATTTGCTTCATTCACCGAGTGGTTTACGACACTTTTAAGCCTTCAAGAATATTCAGTTCGCTGTGGAGTGCCGAAACGTGCAGACGTGTCTCTAGTGCCCAGCGTAGTTCGAAAACAACACGTGTCGCCCAACCGTCGAAAGAGAACGCAGCTAAGTGTCCCTTACCCTCTAGGGTGAAGAAAATCCCACGCACCTAACCCCAACCCGAATACTAGCCTCACAGCCTCACGACTAGTTGTTCATTCCGAATTAACTAGCTCGATGATGGCCCAGCAACCGCGACCAGGCTCTCCGGAGCAGACTCGCAGCTACCCCGTGCTACCCCCCCCCCCCCCCCCCCGTGGCAGAAGTGCAGCAGAACTCTCCGCACTAACGACGCTAACACTACAAAGAAAAGGAAAATAGAACCAGCAACGCAAATAAACACACACAACAGGTTCGCCGTATTGGAATCCTCAAACGACGCCATGGAAATCGTAGAACCGCCACCAAACCAACATTCACAGAGAATCCCCCCTCCCCCACCAATATTTGTAGACGACGTCATTGACATACAGACAATGACCAAGTCCCTAGAGAGAGATACCAGCAAGGAGGAATATAACCTTAAGATAAGCAACAACAAGGTGAAAATACTACCGACGAACCCAGAAGCTTACAGAAAACTCACCAAGACACTCAGGTCCCTGAACGCCAACTTCCACACCTACCAACTCAAACAGGAAAGGCCTTTCCGGGTGGTCCTACGAAACATACACCACTCAGCAGACATAGACGAACTAAAATACGAACTCTCAAAACTTGGCCACGAAGTCATCAACGTAAGTAATATAAGGCATAGAGTCTCGAAAGACCCGTTATCCTTATTCTTCCTAGACATTAAACAAAAACCGAATAACAAGGAAATATACAACATCAGTCGCCTAATGAACGCGATAGTAAAGATCGAACCACCGCTCGTGAAAAAAGAAATAGTGCAGTGCAAAAGGTGCCAAAGGTACGGTCATACACAGAAATACTGCAACCATACTTTCCGCTGCGTTAAATGCGCAGGCTCTCACTCCACTGACCAGTGCGCCAAATCACCGGAAACTCCAGCGAAATGCATCCACTGCCAAGGGGACCACCCTGCCAACTACAAAGGCTGCCCAGCATATAAAACACTATACACGAACAGGTACCCTAAGCTCAGAGCAAAAGAGGTATCCAACCAAACACCCAGCCCGCCGAAATTCACGACTACCCCAACCCCCTCAACCAACCAAACACCCAGTCCTACCAAATTCATCTCCACCTCAACCTCCTATGCCCAAGCAGTACAAGGCATCCAAAATAACCCGAACAGCCAAAGGTACCTTCCCCAAAACAGTGTCCCCAACCCACCAAACGCAGACAACTCCTCAAGGCTCGAAAAGCTAATAGAGAAACAATCGGAGCAAATAAATCACTTGCTATCGCTACTAACACCCATCGTGGAAAAATTAGCACGCCCCGACTCAAAATTAAAGCAAGGCGCATAGCACTCTGGAACGCCAACGGTCTAGCGCAACACAAACTTGAACTAGAACTCTTCTTAAAACACCAGCAAATCGACGTAATGCTCGTATCGGAAACCCACTTCACCGACAAGAGCTACCTGAAAATAAATGGTTACAAATTCTACCATACCCAACACCCCAGCGGAAAGGCCCACGGTGGCACCGGAATAATAATCAAAGCAAGTATTAAGCACTACGAACTCCCATCATTCCAGAAAGACTACCTCCAAGCAACAAACGTAGCAATAGAAGACTGTCATGGCTCAATCACCACCTCAGCAGTATACTGCCCTCCCAGACACTCCATCGCCAAAGAAGACTTTGATAACTTCCTGGATACCCTGGGCAAGAGATTCATAGTTGGAGGAGACTATAACACCAAGTACATCCAATGGGGCAGCAGACTGGTTACAGCAAGAGGCAAAAACCTCTTAAACAGCATAATAAACAACAACCTCAACTACCTCACCACATACGAACCCACATACTGGTCCACTGACACCAACAAAATACCCGACCTTCTCGACTTCTTCATAACTAAAAATATCCCATCAAGGCACGTCCAGATCAACTCCTCGGCTGATCTCTCCTCTGATCATTCTCCCTTGATAGCAACAGTCAGTTCAACAATCATCGAGAATACACCTAATGGCTCCATTCACAACCAACACACCAACTGGCAGCTCTTCAGAGAAGTCTTTACACACTCAACCTCAGCCTTCACCCCACTAAAAACAAAGGAAGATATCGAAGCAGCCACGGAATACTTAAACACGAGCATAATAAACGCAATCCGCCTCTCCACACCGACAAAGCCATCTAACAGCAAACAAGAATATCCCCAATACATACTAAAAAAAATAGCAGAAAAACGTAGACTAAGAAGAGTATGGCAGACCCATAGAACACCGGAGGACAAACGCAAACTTAACAACGCAACTAGAAAGCTATCCAGAACCTTAAGAAACTATAAAAACGACTGTTTCCATAAATACCTCGCCAGCTTATCCCCCACAGCCGACGCCAACTACTCACTATGGAAGGCCTCCAGGAAACTCACACGCCCCCCACAAATAATCCCACCTATCCGCCGTCCGCAAGGTGGATGGGCGCGAAGCCCTATAGAAAAAGCCGACCTGTTTGCAAAACACTTGT
Source organism: Bombus huntii (assembly GCF_024542735.1). Taxonomy (NCBI): domain Eukaryota; kingdom Metazoa; phylum Arthropoda; class Insecta; order Hymenoptera; family Apidae; genus Bombus; species Bombus huntii. The sequence continues at coordinate 11,811,403 of NC_066250.1, read as the reverse complement.
CAAAAGCATTCGAACCCCATTCCCCCCAAGCCGCCGCGGACGTTACTGAATACCTGCACACCCCCTTCCAAATGTCCCCTCCTATCGAACCCTTCTCCTCTGCAGAGACTATAGAAACAATCAGTCCCCTAAACCTCAAGAAAGCAGCAGGACACGACCTAATAGGCAATAGAGCAATCAAGGAACTTCCCACAAAAGGGATAGCAGTCATCACATCGATTTTTAATGCTATCCCTCGCCTGGAACACTATCCTAAGGCTTGGAAAATCTCATTGATTACCCTCATCCCTAAACCCGGTAAACCGATATACGAAACCTGCTCCTATCGCCCAATCAGTCTTTTACCTACCCTGTCCAAACTATTCGAGAAGATGCTCACGAACCGACTCCTTCCAATCCTAGAGAACTTGAAAACTCTCCCAGATCACCAATTCGGCTTCCGAAAACATCATTCTACAGTAGAGCAACTCCACCGCTTAACTCATACGATCAGCCAAACACTCGAAAAGAAAAAATATTGCTCAGCGGTTTTCCTAGACATCCAACAGGCATTCGATAAAGTATGGCATGAAGGGCTACTATACAAACTTAAAAAGATCCTACCCCACCCCTACTACTCCATCCTAAAATCTTACCTAACCAATAGACAATTCATGGTTAAATACCTAGACGCCACTTCCGCAACATTCCCAATAGAAGCCGGCATACCCCAAGGTAGTGTCCTCGGACCCCTACTGTACTCCATCTACACTGCCGACCTACCTATATCAAACGATATAACAATAGCGACATTTGCAGACGACACAGCGCTATTAGCTTCCCACGCAGACCCGGTAATAGCCTCATCCACTCTCCAGCGAAGTCTCGACTCCATGGAAAAGTGGTTTCACAAATGGGGCTTCAAAGTCAACGAAAAGAAATCCTCACATGTAACCTTCACGCTCCGAAAACAAACCTGCCCCCAGGTCGCCATCAACAATGCAACAGTTCCTAGCAGGGACACAGTCCGATACCTGGGCATGACCCTGGACAGGAGACTAACGTGGAAGACACACATCTCAGATAAAAGGAAGCAACTAAAGGACAAACTAAAAAAACTCTATTGGCTCACGGGCCGACGCTCCAAACTAAATTTACAGAATAAAATTACCCTCTACAAGACTGTAATAAAACCTGTCTGGATCTACGGAATCCAACTATGGGGAACAGCAAGTAACTCCAACATTGAAATACTCCAACGCTTTCAATCGAAAACGCTAAGATCCCTAATTGACGCACCTTGGTATGTAACCAATGAAACAATACACCGCGACCTCAAGATACCCACCGTCAAAGAGGAAATAGCAAAATTTAGCGACAGATACAGCAAAAGAATCAACAAACACCGAAACCCCCTAATCACTGGACTACTTGATACGACGGACCAGATTCGCAGGCTGAAGAGGCACTACCCGCTAGACCTAACCGTTAGATTCATTTAATTATCCAAATTAAGCATATGCACTTACTTATAATACTTATAAATTATACCTATCTATAATAAGTATTATCTTATTGTAAATAAACAGCCATGTCACTGCGCCACGCCAGAAAAATTACTGAAAATTCTCAACGCGAGAATTGATTGTAATTTCAACAAATAAATAAAAAAAACAAAGAAAACACATTGCTGTCGCTTACTCAGCCATGTACTCTGCCATGACTGCATTCGCATAGTTACATACAACGCTTGACGTCGATTTTCTGGTCTCTTTATCGTCCGCATAGTCAGCATCGCTGAAGGTTTCGTGATTACCTGTCTTTGTATGCAATAGACAAATAGTATGTTTGTGGTCCCTTTGAGGTGAGGTGGTAGAACGTGTGGAATGCCAAAGAAATACTCGACGTTTTGTTTAACAGTGTGTTTATTAACTCGCTCAACGGCTTCGTTACTGATCTCGACTCGCGACTTGTGCGGACGAAAATTTATTCTCGACTCTTCGCATACTACGCTCGCTTACGACTCTAGATTTCGACTGCTCAATCACGACTCTCAATCACAACTCATCTCTTAAATACCTTCCGTTTCTTATTGTCACCTCTCGATATGCCCACTACGCACGTGTCACGTAGGAGAGACAAGAAATTACGAAAATGATAGATCACCGGTAATCTCCTCGCGTCGCAGTTCGAACGTTTCACGAATAAAGTGAAGAAATTGAACTTTGTATATGGTAATAGAATTTATTAAGCGAATCCAACAGAGTGACGGTTCAAAGTGTTACAACGGAAGGAGGTGTTGAGCGCTAATATGGGAGGGTTTTTATACTGAGGTTTTAGTCCCTCCGGAGAGGCTATCGTCGGGTGTATATCAGAGGCGGCTATTCCGTTACTGTCTGGTTATTGTTTCGATAGCTGTGGCATGCAGGATGTTTCGTCTACCCTATTACTGCTTGTCAGCGTAACACACGCTTTCGTTAGACGTCCGCGATCGCGGTTACGTACGCCTTCTTCCGAGTATTTGCAAACACTGCTTGCGTCATTCATATTAAATTTCTCTAGTATACTTTCAATATACCTGCTTTGATGAATGAATATCGCACCTTCTTCTAATCTACTAATTTTAACTCTAAGAAAACTCTTTACTTCTTTTGTACTTGTAATTTTGAACCCTCTATTCAAATCATTGAAAAGTTTATCGATTAGAAATTCAAATACTGTTACTGCTACCATTTCATCATCTACGTATATAATCAGGAAGATTAATTTGTTATTTTCTGTACAGATATAAAAACAAGGATCTGTGCTACTCTGATAAAATCTTAAATTTGAAATGGATTTTTTCAAACGCTCCGTCCTACACCTCGGAGACTGCTTTAAACTATGTAGGCTTTTTATTGATTACATATCATCATAGGTAAGTGTGGGGAATTTGGATATTGCGGAAGGTAAGTTAGCTTTTCGCCCAAAAGTCAATTCAAAGGGAGAGAACCCTGTTCCTTCATGTTTCGCGGTGTTGTACCCTAAACAAATGAAATTAAGTACTTCGTCCCATTCTTTGTCATTGTCGTGCAATGCAGTACGAATTAAGTCTTTAACTGAGGCATGCATTCTTTCGAGGGATCCGTTACTCTGTGGGAGAAATGAAGTTGTTTTGATGTGTTTGATTTTAAAGGCTTCTTCAACTTTCGTCATTAAATTGCTAACAAAATTTTGTCCCTGGTCTGTTAGGATCGTCTTTGGTGCCGAAAATATGTAAATATAGTGTTCAATGAGCTCGTTAATTATTAGGATTAGGCGCATAAGTAATTTTCTTGTAGGTGTCGTTAAAATATATTACCATGAGTTTAATCTGCGTTTTCTCGAGTATTAGCAAAATATATTAGCATGAGTTTAATCTGCGAATTCAGCGAAGTCATTATTTCCTATGCCGATTTTTGTTGTATCTTTAAGAATTTTGTAAAGTCTTCTGACCCAAAGTGTCTCGTCGTATTCTCCTAAATCGTTTCGAGTTAATTGGTAAAATGTTTGGTCATTCGGTTTAATTTCTAAGAGTTTCGAATTCTCGTTGTTGTCTTTCCATGCGTTGAATGAATTAGTGTGATCAATTACTAGGTTGAGGTTAACTACTTCGTCGCGAGTTACCGCGTGAACTCTAGATAAAGCGTCTGCAGCTGTGTTATCTTTACCCTTTGTATATTCGATTTCATAGTCATATTCTTCGAGTCTCCAACGAATCAGTCTGCTAGAAAGGCTTTTGCAATTGTGTAGCCACTTAAGAGCTTGGCGGTCGGTTCGAATAATGAATCGTCGTCCTAACAAGTATTGTCTAAGTCTTCTCACGGTCCATACGATGGCTAAAAGTTCTTTTTCTGTCACGGTATAGTCTCCGCAGGGAGGATTCGCTTTTGCGAGTCTATGGGGGCTGGCAAACCCACGTTCCCGCAGCCAGGGAGGACCGTCGGGACAAGCGTCCCGCTTACGTGAGTCCTCTATGTACACCGCAAGGAAGGTTGCTGTGGTGTAAGACTAAGTCTTCCCCACGGAGCCTTGGGTAGTAGCGCACCCACGATCCTGAAGCCAAGGGTGAGACCGTCGGAAGAGCCGCCGAGATACATTTCCTCAACTCCCGCTTACGTGAGTCTCATCTGGGTCTGACTGCACGGTGAGCAGGTAAACCGTGCAGCAGAGACGTGGCGGTACATCCACAGGCGCGGTCCCACCGTTGACAATGAACGGTACCACAGGCGGTAGAGTGTTAGCCCAGAGGGCGTAGCGAACCCTCGGCTCGGCCAATTATGGGTATGGACTCGTGGTGGCAGTGGTTGTGGCCAAATGCTGGCAAGAGGGCCGATTTAAGGGGGACATGGTTTCTCCGAATGGCCTTCGGCGGGTGAGCAGCGTCCCACCTGCTCCGGATACCGTCCCGAGAAGACGGAAGGGCTTGGAAAGCACCCCGTTTGACCTGAGACGTGTGAGCCTCCTGCGGGCGATTATTTGAGGTAACCCGGTACTCGGTACCGTGTGCGCTGGTTGGGCGTATCCCAACTCCGATGGCTTCTAAGGTTGCTCGGGTGCTGTATAGATTCTATATCTGAGGAAAGCATCCGACACCAGAAACCACACTACATGTCGCGGTATAGTTTCGTTCGGGTGGATTTAGAGTTCTTGAAATGTAACAACAAGGATGACCGTCCTGTAACAGTATTGCTCCTAGTCCTTCGTTACTTGCGTCGCTGGTTAAGGTAAAGGTTTTGTTAAAGTCTGGATAAGCTACTATTGGGAAATTACAGAGTTTGTCTTTTAAAGTATCAAAGCTAGTCTGGTGTTTGTCAGTCCAATGGAATGGTGTGTCCTTTTTTGTTAAGTCTGTAAGACTTTTCGCGACTTCGGAGGGGTTGCGAATGAATTTGCGGTAATAACCTGCTAAACCTAAGAATGATTTCACGTCCGTGGCATTGCGGGGTAATCGAAAGTTTTTTACAGTGTTTAATTTCTTGGGGTTTGGTTTAACTCCTTCGGCTGAAACTGCATGGCCTAGGTATTCTAATTCGGGTTTTACGAATTCACATTTGTCGGGTTGCAACTTAAGTTTTAATTCTCTGAGTCTCTGGAATACTATCGCGAGGTTTTCGTTATGTTCTTGAATCGTTTTTCCGAATATCACTATGTCGTCCAAATAAACAAAGCAGTATTTTTCTACAAGTCCAGTTAAGGCTCTGTCCATTTATCTTTGAAAGGTAGCGGGTGCGTTTTTAAGTCCGAATGGCATTCGATTGAACTGAAAATGCCCTTGCGGTGTCGAAAAAGCGGTATATTTTTTAGATTTCTCGTTCATTGGAATTTGGTGAAATCCTGAGGATAAATCAAGTGCCGAAAAGAATTTTGCGTTTCCTAGTTGTGTTAAAATGTCGTCTCATCAATCAGGTAAAGGGTAAGCGTCTTGATCTGTGAGTTCATTTAGTTTCCTGAAATCGATAACTATCCTCCATTTCTGTTTTCCTGAGGCGTCTAATTTTTTCGGAACTACCCATACCGGAGAGTTATAAGGGGACTCGGATTCTTCTATCATATTCTTCTTCAACATGTCTCCTATTTGTCGCGAAATTTCGTCACGGTGACATTCCGGTGGTCTATACGATCGTGTGTTAATAATTTTGTCTTTAGTTAACGAAATTGTGTGCTGAGTTAAATTAGTACAGGGCAAAATGTCGGTTTCTAAATTAAAGATATCAATATAATGGAGAATAATCTTTTCGATGGATTCACGGATTGGTTTTTCAATGTGATCTGTTCTCACTAGGCTTTTTAGTTTTGATACGTTGGACGCATCATGAGAATTTTGAATATTGCTAGAAATTTCAACGTTTTGCTCACCAGTGTTGATAAAACATACTTTAGTTGGTTTGCCTTCCAAATAGATTGTTTGAACTCTGTTTTCTCCAGGAGTCAAATGTATTGGTTTCTGAAATAAAATGGTTTTGTCGTTTAATTGGATTTTGTCATTGGATATTGAATAGTTATACTTCTCTAAACATGGTAGCCCAATGATTCCGTCTTCGATAATAGGGAAATTGTTCGGTACTATGTGAAAAATGTGATTTTGTTAAAAAATTCGTTTCGTTACGTATTCGTTAGTTTCGTATTTGTCTCGTCCCATAGAAAATTTTTGTTTCGGTCCTCCTTGTATCGCGTTGACAGTTTTGTTACGTTTCACCAAGTTTATCCCTGCTCCTGTGTCGACCAGAAATACTCGCTCTGCGGTTTGGGTTGACAAAGGTATTGTGAGTAGTTTGCCTGTTGTGGTGTTAATTCTTGGAATTTTTCTTGGTCTTCCGTCGTTTCGTCGTAAGTTTCTGTTCCTATGTTGTGTGTCTCGAGATTGTGGTGGTCTCGGATGTTGGCTGGGTGTTTGAAAATTTCTACATTGACTGGAGACATGTCCGATTTGGTTGCATTTGAAACATTTCAGTTGAGTTCTTTGGGTAAGTGGCGTTCGTTCAGCTTGCTGTAAATTTCTTGGCATTGGTTTAGGTGTTCCTTGGAATCGGGTGTTGGTTCTCGCAATTGGTCGATTCATTATTCTTCCTCTTGCTATGGTTTTGTTGCGTTCGATTTCCCCTATGACTAACTCCGCCTCGAAAGCTGCATCTTATGCTTCTTGGAGATTCTTTGGTCTTGTAGCCGATGTGCGTATTTCTATTTCGGGTTTTAAATTTAGGACAAAAACTTTGGTCGCTCGTTCATTTTCAAGATCTATGGCAACTGCTCGACGTACTGGATCGCTAATTTCGTGTTGAAGCGCGTATATCAGTTCGTTGAGGTTGTGTCGGAACCTCTTCACGTAACTGTGTACCGATTCGTTAACGTTTTGTCGCATACGTTGCAACTTATCACGAGCTCCATTAGATGTAATACTCACGGATACAAATTTTCTGAGGCTTTCAAACAGGTCCTTGTAATTCTCGATTTCAGTGTGGCGGATACCGCGTTCCGCTTCTCCGATGATTCTTTGCGTTAGAATTAGTCGTAATAACGTGCGTTTTTCTCGACATTCGGCTTGAGCTTCTCTTACCCGCTTAATAAACTCTTCTACTCCTATATCGTCTTGTCCATTGAGTATAGGGATAAAGTCTAGGCAGGTTTTTGCATTGTACATGGTGTTTTTCCGACCAATCGCGGGGAGACGTAATCGCGAGGAGAGACGTCAACGGAGGTCGTAAATCCCCGTTACAATTATAACAATCGACACCACGAATTGATCGATCCCCTGATTTCCGTTGAGATAATAGAGGTGATTGAGTTTGTATAACACTGTGATTCACAGAATTATAAATTATATATTTCCAACACTTAGATTACACTGATGAGCATAGATAGATATCGCAGCACTTATCGCACGAAGATAAGATAGATATGTACGTTAGAGCAGGGCTCTTGTAATTGGATTCAATGTATTAGTGGACGTAGCACTATAAGATATTTAGGAGAGGAAATGTAGGCTCGACAATACCGAGACCGACTCTCGCGTTATGCTTAGACTGCCCGATGGGCATTAGCGGTAGACTTAGTAGTTGACTTTTCCAACGATGTAGAAGAAGTGAAGTTGAGTGACGATGCTGTGTCGGAGGAAAGCTAAGGATGGGTGTGTCTAGCGCACGGGACCATCGGATTTGTTGGTGCCGATGTTAGTTAAGAGAGTGAGGGAAATAGGCTTCGTTGTTAATTGGTTAAACGAAGGGTCTTAACCGCCCTCGAGAGAAAGTGGTTAGTGGGAGGAAAGTTGCAGCGTACGTGAGAAAAACTAACTTTCCCTTGTCCCGTCGTGGTAGACAATAGTCTTTAGAAATTCTTCGGAAACAGATGTTTGTTTGGTTTGAAGGACCTTAGTAGGCAAGTGACTCGGGTTTATGACGGGTGCTTAAGGCTATTGAGGGTACGCCGTACGGAAGAGCGGACATCTGGTGTCCGTCTGGCCCGCGGTGTGTGACCTGGGCCAGGCAGAGAGTCGCCCGGCGTAACACATGGGATTGTCACAACTTACTGCTTCTTCTTCACTGCCCATATCGTCCGTTTCGTTAGGTTTTACAGGTGGTCGCTTTCTCTGAACATTGCTGGTATTAGATTCGTCCATGGTAATAAGGGAGCCTAATTCAGCAGTAGCGTCATGTCCTAAATTTATTTTAGTGATATGTTTTCTTAATAATTCTATCTCTGCTGCACGTTTTTTGTTTTCACTATCGGCTATTCGTTGCGTTTCTTCTATACGTTGCGCAAGAAGTTCGATTTGCTCGAATATAGCACGAATCGACTTATCCATAGCTCCGGTTGTAGAAGCGATATCAATAGTTTCGATTTTGTCTTTTCGTGATGTGGACATGTTTCTAATCGAGCTTATTGAGTCTGAACTATCGTTGCTATTTGAACTCGAAACGCTTGAGAAACTTGGTTTTCTCACACGGTAACGTAAAAATGAATCCAGATTTCCAGCTTACCGCAGTAGCTATGGCCGTTGCGGAGTTTCTGGGATGTTTCCTCTCTGGTTGGTTCTAGATTTCGAATCTTATTCGTAGGCTTGTTCTGCGCTGACCGTAGTCCTCTCGTCTAGTTTCACCGTAGTGAAACGTTGAAAGTTGCTGCAGGGCTTCGTAGTAGCAAAGATTCGCAGTGGTCCGCTGATCCTTCGATCTTCAATGATGCGCGTACGCCGAAATCGTGATTTCGTTTACACTGAAGCGAATGGATCCTGGCACGGATCGCTAAAAATGTCACGTAAAATAAAAAGAAATTTAAGAAAAAAAAAGAAACTTTATTTTTTTCTGGTTTACAATACACTTCCGAGCTCTAGGCGTGACTGTTCATGATTGACTTGGATGATTTTAGGGGGAGTATTTAAGCTCTTTTTCGGCCGTTCCTTTCCTTCTTTTTTAAGCCGTACATAGTCTTTGTTACGTGATTTTTCTTAGCTCTGTGTTCACGTTCTGTATGTATTATATTCACTTGTTTCTTTCTGTATTGATCTTCTCAAAAAGTGTAAAATACATAAATAAATAAAAATTCATTGTTATAACTTCAGTAATTTCGCCACAACTGTAAGTCTTAGTTCCGCTAAAATGTAGTATTAATTCATATTCTTCGTAATATTGTCAAAATATAATACTAACATATAGTAAAGATCGGTCATGTCACGAACGTTGTAAGTGGCCGCGTATATGAAAAATGTTCAATCTTAATTTTCTCGAAAACGAAGCAGCAAATAGAAGATCGTTATATATTTTATATTTTCGTATTGAGGTGCTGTTTGGCATAAGATGCACAAGAAATGCTCAACAATATAATTTATTTAACAATCAACAATCCTCGATTACCACTGACTTTCTCGCTTCTCGATTATGTTTGCTTCGCTGTTAGAACTTGACCCTTTGCACTTCGCTGTTCAAAAACCTATGAATTTTTGAACAGATTGTATTTTTCGTAAAGAATTCGCCCATGGTCGCTTGCAAATTGTAGTTCATATTTTAACAGTTATACATTGTCTTGAATCTCACAAGTGCCATAACACTAAAGTTAGTGGATGAAAATTTTGATTGGAAATTTTCAATGTCGCGCATTATACCAACGCATTTGATAAAAAAGTAAAGCCCACCTCGTACTCGCGGTTTCAAAGTGCACTGGGAGTGGTGTCTTTGATATTCCGGAAAATCTCCCAAAAGAAAAATTCCAAGTGATCGCAATTCCCTATCCGATTCTCGACTTACGAACTCTCGTTTCCGTTTTACCGTTTTCTGCGGTGATCGCAACACGGCTTTTCCGATGAAGCCCAGTCCTTTCGTATGAAACGCCCTTTAACTTCTACCGCTTCGAGCGTAAAACTCGAATATCGTTACTCACGATACATCCTAATACCAGCAGCTCACAGTTCTACTTCGGGGAAACTTTATGCACGTTCACAGACACGCCGACACATATGCGCATCGAGAGAAGAACTCAGCTAGCTGCAGCCCCGGCGCGATTGTATTCGTATTGGATGGCGTTCTACCAACTGCCAAGCTTTTACGACTTACGTGCTACGTTGCTCGCTTTACGTTTATGTTCTATACGTAACGTTATGTCCTCGTAACTTCGTCCAAGCGTGTCGATTGCACCGTCGAAACTTCCAGCTCCGAAGCATCGACGATACCCACAGGGAACGGGAGAGCGGCTTACACAATAGACAAAAGCAAGGGACAATGACCGGAAAGAAATAAGAATTAAGGGACTGGTAAAGACATCGATGAAAATACACTGACGGCAATGTAGATTCGGATACTTGTAATATGAAAGCCACAAATGAAAAATATGATCCGCCACATGTTCCATTTCTGATGAAAGAGCAATTTTTATATTTCATATGCACCTGGGTCTCTTATTATACGGCACATTTTTTATACGATACACTTTTACACGATTTTCTTTACGCAGTTTATTTACTTCTACACAGTTTTCTTGCCACGTGTTTATTACCTTTTACATGGTTTATTTAGCACGTTTTGGTTACAGATACGCGACTTTTTTAACACGCTTATATTTGCACGATTTTCTTAATACGTTTTACTCATTTTTCTCTTCAAATCCAGGAGATCGACAGACGCTTTCACCAAGATACAAATCATATTTTGTTATCTCTGTGATATAGACAAACAGGTGTTTTAGAATTAGAATAGGAGTATATGTTTAATAAGCATCAATTTGAACGTTTTGTACTTGAACAAGCAAAGCGAATTTGCTTTGAAGACAATTGAGATTATATTCTTTTAAATTTCTTAAATCTGTATAAGATACAAAACATAATAAGGAGTGACGATGAATAAAATTTCAACTTTTGAAAAAAAATATCTTTCTTATTTGCCTGAACACGCTACCATTTCTCTCGTGTATTTATTGAATAAAATGTTGTTATCAAATGTATTTCTGTATGTTAAATTGCTTTTTTCACTGTTTGCACAAGTTTATAGTTTATAGTTTATCACGGGTTTTACGTTTTGTTACAAATCAATCACGACCTTTTCTATACGACTTTTCTTATATGATACACGTCCAACCTGTAGTATCGGGAAAAAGGGCCCAAGAAACGTCGAGCTAACTACAGACAATGTCGCGAGAGCCGAGGCGCTGTCGGCTCCATCGATGCATTACCGGGTCCTTCAGGTAAATAGGTAAATAGTCGAAAGGACCTACGTGACCCTGGCTACGAGCGTCTGTAGAACACGTGTGCGGTGGGCCCAGCAATAGACAATAGAGTGCTACAACGGCCCGAGAGTCAGTCGAGAAGCAGAGTGCGAGTTGAGTGGACACGGAGTGTGAGTCGGCGTGCGAAGATATCGTAGTCTGTCCTTTGTTATTGAATATCACTCATTAAAATACCTTAAACTTTAAACTCTACCAGCAATCACTTGTCCTTACTCTAAGAATCCACAAGTTACTACAAACCTGCAAAGAGAGTCCTTGGTTTTTGGAACATTAAAAATATGTTAATAATAATTGCACTAAAAGTAATTAATAATAGTAATAATTGTAAAACTAAACTAATATAACAACTGAACTAATAATAATTAATATAGCTTTCTTACAAAACATTGCAAATGTATCATTTGTTCTCCAAAAATTTATATTTCATATTAAAATATACATACTACTTCCTATTAGCCATCAAGCGACATAAAAGGAATTCAATAAAAATGGACATTTCATATATTTCTCGTATGGTCTTAGTTTGTAATAGAATTTTGAGTTGAGAAACATTTTTTTTTTATTGACAAGAACTTTACAATCAATTCTCGCATTGAGAATTTTGAGTAAGTTTCTCTGACGTGGCGCAATGACATGACTAATTATTTATAATAAGTTTATTTCTAGCTGAATCCAGTGCTTAGTTCTAAAGGATAGTGTTTTCTTAGCCTGCGGATCTGATTCGACGTTTTAAGTAATTGAGTAACTAGGGGGTTTCGACGGTTACTAACTCTTATGATATATCTATTACTACATTTACTATCTATTACTACATTATTTCCTCTTTGACTGTGGATATCTTGAGGTCGCGAAGTATTAGTTCGTTGGTGACATACCAGGGTGCATTTATAATGGATCTTAGCGTTTTCGATTGGAAGCGTTGAAGTATTTTAATGTTGGAATTACTTGCTGTTCCCCGTAGTTGGATTCCGTATGTCCAGACAGGTTTTATTATGGTCTTATAGAGCGTAATTTTGCTCTGCTTGCTTAAGTTGGAACGTCTGCTAATGAGTCAATTTGCAAAAAATAAAGTTCTTCGAATTCAGCTCAATACTATGAATAATATAAAAATTATATTACAGAAATTCTACGGAAATTTGTATGAAAGATAGAAGAAAGGAATTAGGTATAAAAAATATTCAGAAAATTCAAAAAGACTCAATGATAGAATACTTACCATTGTTCCATAATACAATAGAATATAAGCTTTTTATATAATTGACAATATCTAAGAGCAAGCTTTGAATGTTTTAAACATGTATATACAAAGATATAAAAACACATCAAGGATCAAATAAAAATACGAGGAAGTAGAATTGGATGATAAAATTGAGTAATAAAAAGGGAATTGGCACTAGACCAAAAGCAATAAAATGCACAATGATGATAAAGAAAGTAAAAACAGCCGAAGAAACTGTTTGAAATAGTTGGTAAATTTAAAGTATAAAGAAGCATAAGAAACAAGAAACGTAAATAAAATATTTGTGAAGCTATATAATGTATAATATTAAAACAACGTTAAATTATATTTCCTGTATAGGGTGTACCAAATATACGGATGTAACTTCATGAATCTGAATTCAATGCATATCTCTGTATAAACTGGTTTATGATTTCACTCGAGTGTTAGTTATATCTACAGTCTCCTTTTCTAACCCTCCATTATCCATATAACATTCTTCTGGTTCCTTTAACGCATTACAGTGGGAGAATATCTGGTCTCGCATACGCGGAAAGTGATCAAAGTTATTTCTATAGTTCAGATTCTAGATTGCAAATGTTTGCTCATTTATAGAAAATTTAAATATATGTACATCTATTATAATATTTAGAGCGTAAAGAACAAATCTCCATATAGATTCCATTTCTTTAGTTCTATTCATAAAAATCTGAATGTATATAAGCATTTACAGTTTATTTATGTTTGTTACGTCGTGTGAAATGATCCGTGCGACGTCCTTCAGTGTCTGACCGTCAAGGCCGAAGCCCCATTCGACAGACACTCAATAAACCTAAGGCCCCACCATAAACCGAATCTTATTAGTTTGCACGAACCTTTAATTCTGTAAGTATTTTCGGTTTATAGCTGGTATGTAAAACAGACCTTAGGTTCATTGCACGTTCTTATAAATTACGGAGAAAGCGGATGGGCGCCTAACAGAAAAGCCGGTTTTTTCCATGCACACAAATCGTTACCCTCACTGTCCTAACGAAAAGTGTGAACAACGAATCCACGTCCCTAGTTCAAAAGACACACCCACTCCGAGATTTCTTCCGTAATCACATAAGAACGAACTTCATTTATTATTGATCGTTAGAATAGTCAACATGTCATTACCGAGTTTCTATCCTTAAATCAATTACTTACTTAACCTATATATACGCCTCAGTGTAACTATCTTCTTTACAAAGTTGTTGGAAATATAAATTTTATAACCCTGTGAATCGCAGCGTTATACCACCTCAACCACCCCTATTATCTCAACGGAAATCAGGGGATCGATCTATTCGTGGCGTCGATTATTATAATCGTAACGGGAATTTACGACTCTCGTTGACATGTTTCCTCGCGATTGCGTCTCCCCACGAGTGGTCGAAAATACATGATTATTAGATGCCGTGTAATATTGGAAAAATTGCAATTGGTGTAATAGTAAAGAAAATAGTGAAGGATCAGTTTCTACAATTTTTTTATGTGATCATGTGATGAAAAATTAAAAAGTACATTTCGTAGATTTATGTTAGATATACATCCAGATAGAAATTTCATCGAAATCTATTAACGTTGCTATGAGCTATAAACGATTAAAAATGGTAAAAATCGCAGTTTCTCGCTTATAGCTTTTGGCTTATATCCGTAACAAATTTAAAGACGCTTACATCTTTCGGCACCTATCGCTTGTTTCCGTATCAACCGATTTCGATAAAATTCTCAGCATATAGTATACAATATGTTCGTTTCATCTAGGAACACGAAATTAATAGAGTCTCGAAAATTATAGATGACACGAAAAAATGTTTGAAACAAATGTTATACGATTTTGGGAGCGCCGTATCACTCTGATATTGATTTTACTTTGTACTGACCTTAAAAAGCCCTATGAAGGTCACGGTTATATTTTTACATGGGAACTATATTTCGTTATTCCATGTTTCTGCAACCGACATCATAACTGTTACGTCTGGTGATTCTTTATGTTCGAGGCGGCTACCAGCTGTGCACATGGAATTAAGCGGGCCGCAATAATCCTAAGGAACTGCCATAAAACGAGGCTTTCGATTTATCGTTAAGGCTGTCAATTGGCATAAGGCATCTTCGAGTCAAAAGGTTCCTTATGGTTATTGCTCCAACAGGTAAAAGCATGTAAGAGCATGAGTTTTCCTTTGCAACAGCATCGTCACCGGACTTCACTGGTTCATCGACCTTAAAATAGTCAACGTCTCTTTACCGGGTTTCCATCCTTTGGTCATTCACTACTTAACTTATACCTTACGCACCAGCGTAACATCTTTTCTCTACAAAGTTGTTGGAAATATATATCGCTGAACTGTTAATCAAGTGTTATTAATTAAACAACCTCTATTATCCTAACCGAAATGGGGGATCGATCTGTTCGTGGCGTCGATTGTCTACTCGTAACGGGAATTTACGACTCCCGTTGACGCGCTTCCTCGCGATCGCGTCTCTCCGTGACTGGTCAAATAAACAATAACATTTTCAAAATACTAAATACTTTCTTGCATTTTTGCGCGGACCATTATCAAGACATTAATTCCTAAGAAGGATGGAAAGACGCATCCTTTTCAATGATAAACATAAGATAAAAGAACATGCGACTGCCCATTTTCGGAATAATATTTAGTACACACCTTTGTACACACACAAACAGTTCTTGTTAGAACCACTGTAATGTACAAAGTCTGACAAATACATTGGATAATGCCAATGTCATCGGCATATCGAGTTTGACATTTAATATCGGAGAATATCGAAATTACTGTACTATACTATAATATTATGAATCAAATAAAAATCAATAAATTGGCGGAACATCATCGAATATTAGAAAAGTAACCACGTTCAGTTGCGTTTGACACGTGTTTACGTGCCGATATATTTACGTTATCGCTGCGTAGTATTTTTCGATTACGTTACTTTGTTGGGCTGATTTTTGTATTTAGTTCTTAGTACAAGTGTTATTCTTTCTTTTTAACTCTCTTCTTGTCGTCATGTTTATATTATCATCCTAATTTCTTTTTCCTTGTGAAAATAGATAGTACAAGTGAAAACTGAAAGTTAAAGCGTTTTCCTTTAAGCGAAGATTTATCTTCGAATAAGAATGCGCTTGTTGCGCAGACAAATTTATCTCCGATAAATACCCAAGATTACTCCGATAACGGTAATCTTTCATCTATGTATCTTAAATTATGCAGTAATTACTGCTGCAATTGGTTCTCCAAAAAATTGTGATCCTGGCCAAACTAATCAGGCGAAACCCATATGTCAACGGCTTCCGAGCACCTCTAAACGAAATAATATAAAACCAAAAAGAAAAATTAATTCGAAAGGAATAGGAATGAAATATGGACAAGCTGAAGCCTCTAAAAGTTTTCAACGCAAGGATCTCATTGACTACATAGTCGTTACGGAATGGGTGAATGTCAATCTAAAAGAGAAAGACTCGACGCTCTGGATAGCCAAATGAAATCTATCAATAAATTTCAACATTCAAAAGATTCTATTACGAGAGATCAATCCAACCTACAAGAAACAGATGCTCACTATCAAGAATGGTCCTTATAGTATAGACGAAAATCAGAACCACGATAATTCATTCACCTCAAACCCGAAATTAAAAGAAAATTCTCATTTTTGCACTACGTTTAATTTCAACTGAAATATCGTTTGCAACACTACGTCGCAAGAAACATCGTTGAATCGAAACTAGTTAAATCCAGTTCCAAGAGGACAACAAACAACTATCATCCGTCTCCGATAAACCCGAAACGCCCCTCTACTAACGATACAAAACCTATTTTGAAGGCTTTCGTAAAGATTAAAGTGAATCCCTGACACACCGACAACGAGAGATCTAAATAACAAAATTCTGCCTATCAAAGTTTTCATAGGCACCAACAATCTAATATTTAAAATATTCTCACTTCATGTTCAAGACCCCCTAATCACTGGACTACTTGATACGACGGACCAGATTCGCAGGCTGAAGAGGCACTACCCGCTAGACCTAAACGCTAGATTCAATTAGTTATCTAAATTAAGTAATACTTACTTATTTATAATACTTACATATAAATTATACTTATCTATAATAAGTATTAACTTATTATAAATAATCAGCCATGTCACTGCGCCACGCCAGAAAAATTACTGAAAATTCACAACGCGAGAATTGATTGTAATTTTAATAAATAAATAAAAAAAAATGTTCAAGACTTCCGCTTTAAAGTTTTTTTTCCATTACTATTATTTAATTTGTACTTTACAATTTGTCCAGCTGGACGTTCGGTAAATTAAATTTTTTTAACTTTACTGTTTTAAAGTGATCGCAAAAAATGTCTGTCGCGTCTACACTAAAGATTCGAATGATTTTTACATTATTAAAAAATTTTAACAGATAATAATATAGAATTTCATACATATACTCTCAAAGAAGGAAAGAAAACTGAGGTGGTATTAAACGTGTTAGTGTATTAAAGAAACGAGTGGTAAAATGTAATGGTCAATGTATTTTAAATCGTCGGTCGCAATCGTCTCTCACTCGATTCTATCGTGGAACTCGTTGTAATAATTCGCTATGCTGATCGCTATGAAAACTATCGTGATGATTCGCTAAAAAGATACTCGATGATACTCGATGAGGATATTGATATTAGAGAGCACGTTCATCTATTTATAACCACAGTTATTATTACAAAAAGTTCGAATGTAATCCCGGTTGGCAATTACAAATAACGGTGATGATGTTTTGATCTGAAGTTCGTTATTTCTTGAATCTATCAGATCGAAACAGCGTTAACAATAAGGTTCTAAGGCACAACAATATGAGTCATTCCCGATTCGAATCGTCCAATGACTCACGTGCCGCTACAACTGTAATTCTTCTAAAAAATCTTATCGATGGTTTTGAGTCTGAAAAAGTTTTACCCGAACTCAAGAAGATTTCTATAAACGAAATTCGATTTATTTCCGTTCATACACATTGAGCTATATACATTTTTTAATACATTAACACTTTGACTACCACGCCGAATCAGATGTTTCGCTCAGGATGCCAGGGGAGTATTTTTATTATTCAAAGCAAATAATAAATTGATGATGTAAGACAACATCCTTCCCCAATGGATCGTCTATCTTATTGGTGGTTACGGGTGACCACCGTGGCGCCTTGATAACAGTTGATAGCGACATATTATAACAAGGCTTCGTTTATTTCAACAAACCATTCGCATCTGTTATTTCGTCGTAAGCAAAACGTTCAGAATATGTTGTTGAAACCTGTGGAAGATATTAGTAAACAGTATTTGCTTATTCTATATACAGGGTGGTTGGTAACTGGTGGTACAAGCGGAAAGGGGGTGATTCTACGCGAAAAAAGAAGTCGAAAATATAGAATAAAAATTTGTTTTTAAATTTTTTTTAATTTTTCCATTGAGACAACGATCTACAGTGAGATCCGTTATAACGTACCGCACTCGTACGGAGCGAAAATTCAAAGTCGATTTTCTCGAAAACAAAGCCTCAAACGAAAAATTTTTATTCTATATTTTCGACTTCTTTTTTCGCGTAGAATCACCCCCTTTCCGCTTGTACCACCAGTTACCAACCACCCTGTATATTGTAGTATTACTTTAACAGTAATAGAAACCTTAACTTTGTCACAATTTTGTTTCTTAAAACTACTAATAAACATAATGAATTTTTAAGAAATCGATGACCATATCCACAGGATGTCACAAAATACGTGGATATTTGCAGAGTCGGTGAGGCAAGTTCA
This sequence comes from Bombus huntii, assembly GCF_024542735.1. Taxonomy (NCBI): domain Eukaryota; kingdom Metazoa; phylum Arthropoda; class Insecta; order Hymenoptera; family Apidae; genus Bombus; species Bombus huntii. The sequence goes on along the minus strand of NC_066250.1, from coordinate 11,793,140 downwards.
TGTATAAAAATGATTCAGGCACATCTTTCGAGTTATGAACGATTACATTTTACGCTAAAAACTTACTAGCATCAGCTGACGATCTTCTTTTCATGTTTCTTACTTTAAGACTCACCAACTGACAAACAAATGACACCAAGGCACAGGAGATTTCGATTGTTATATTGCGGCTCGTCCTTCTGGATTCCTGATAAGTTCACCGCCTATTCCTATCCTCTTCTCAAAGACGTTCTCTAGGGAACCTACTCTATCTCTTTGAAACGTGTACCTGAATTACGAAAGTGTGCGAATCTTTGACTGTTCTGGCAAATACCTGGGGAAATCGACAACGATAAGATGACAAAGTAGTGATGGCTACGTGTGAAAGATCAGAATATACAAAAATTTTATTCAAACTATACCCGGTATTTGAGGATAAGTTTTAACGAAAACTGATATGCCCGCGTATTTCATTCACAATAGCAGTGTTTGTAAAAGCAAAAACTTTTATTTCAATACGAAAGATCAAGTGATCAAAATACTATTCCGCGAACAAGATGATTGTCAGATGTCGATACGTCCTCACAGTATATTTTCAGCTAGCCTAAGAACCCGCTATAAATCTTAGGATTTATTTAGCTAAGCTTCTTCTAACGAACAAATAGTCTTTGCCTTAACAGTCCCTAAATTTATCACCTACTACGGGAAGATACGGAAAATCTGCTTTTCTCACGTACGATGTTTCCCGCTAGCAACTTTCTCTCAAGGGTATCCTTCTTCAACCACCAACATGGAAATTGACCAATTAACAGCAACGTCAATTTCCCTCACTTTAAGGACGAAGGTTTTTCTCGACGAATCCGATGATCTCGTGTCCTTAGACACACCCCATCATAGTTTTCCTCTGCAGCATCATCGTGACGGAAAGTCAGTCGTTAGACGTCAGTCCGAGTCAATAATTGGTAGTTAGCAGTAATAATTTATTCGAATTTCTTGACATCTTAAGCAATCATCATTCGAATTTGTAATCGCGAACCGCTATTAGTAATCGCGAGTTCTACGCAAAGTGTACATATAGAGTATATATTAATAAATATATATTGTTAAATACATTCAAGTGTTTCTTCCGCACCTATCACGACTTATCCATCTCAACTTCTTTGTCATAAAACCTTAAATAGGATTTGAAAAATACGGTAAACGAATACAATTAATAGATAAAGAACATATTTAGTTACTGACGGGGCATTAAAGCTATAAAAAAAAAAAAAACGTTTTAACAGAAGTTGTTTGACTTAAAGGGAACATCATATAGCGTAAGTGACTTTTCTGCAGATCCAGCAGTGGGAGAGATTTAAAAGCCAACTTCACTTTCTTAAATCGAACCATATATTTCCGCATGCTTCTTGGCATTTCCTATAAAAAAAGTATTAATCTATTCAAGTCAGGAAACTATTATTAGTTTATATAGATATTTTAACTTTAATTTGTGAAATTTAATGTATTAACGTATTAAAATTATTAATGTATTAAAGAATATATGGTTGTATGCAAAAAGATGAAATTGACCTTAAAATCTCCCTCCCTATTAGTAGCAAAAAAATAATTTGCACCATATGATGTCCTAAAGATAAAGAGATATTTTTGATAACCTTAATCGTCGTAATATACAAAGTGTTTACACTTTGTATATTCATCATCTTATTTTTTAAAATTCAAGTAATTATTGTAAAAGTTGTCTCGACAACTGTAAGGTAATTACTCTAAAATTATTCCTTAAAATGCCAGATAATTATCTAGTAAATAGATACATACACTATTATTAATTCACATTATTTTTAACCACTAGAAACAAAAATTTACACATCTAAAGTATTTGAAAGAAGAACGTTTAGCTGCACACCCATTGCTTCTTCAGAAAATACTAAACGCAGTAAAACGTATAAAACAACGATTGGGGAAAGCATGTAGATTCCGTGGAAATTAATTATTAATATAACGACTTCATTCTTTTCCGAAAGATCCAAAGATATATTATGTAGCAAACCTGTTATTACTATCGATATTTACAACAGCTATTAAAACTGTCAGACGTTATTCAATAAATTAATATTATAACGATAAAAGATTTGATAAACTGATATTTGGTAGCGTAACAATTAATGATCGCTAAACATATGATGAATTTTACTTTATAATTTCTTATATATCCTTTCGATTCTGCCAACTAATCGATTTATTTTTGACGAAAGGACACGATTACGCAACACAAATCAACAAAGAGAGTTATTTAGTGGAAACCTCCGTCAATGTTGTTATCCTGTGAAATGGGCGCGCAATTCCGCGTCACCTTGCTCGACGAGAATATCCCACCTCCACAGAGGATCCCGAGGGAATCAGAAGGACTCCGATCGTTAAAGAGACACTGTGAATCCTCTCCTGACCGCCTGATACGGTAGTCCCGGATTTTCGGGCAAATCGGAAGTTTTTCTAGCTTCTAGTTAAGCCGAACAGGCGTATTTTCCGATATCTTCGAATAGCAGCGTCGACAGCCGATCCGGATTTAAGATTCTGTAAGATGCAAGAATTTCCTAGAGAAGAATGATATCTTATCGATGAAAAACCGTTTCGTATTCAGAAACGATTTAAAGGGGTCGTCGAATGATTGAGCGAGCGAGTCCGTCGATTTCCAACGTCGATTTCTCTTTACCTTTCTACCGAATTGTCCTTCGATATTCTTGTCTTTCACGGTATCAATTATGCTAGCCCGTTGGGTCAAAAGCATTTTCATCGGTCTCCGCATACGTCGTTATAAACAGGAAGACATGTAACGAGTGGAGCACCCTTAGCCCACATCGATACTGCACTAACACAGAAACATTCATCGACGCCGCGCCACCGCGACAAACTTTCACTGCGCACTGGTACTGGCATCCTTTTCCAAATAACGACACGAACTCGCTTTGAACAAAACTTCCCGCATTAACACGTTTGTTGCTGATTGCATTCTCATTACGTACGTTCTTTGTTTCAGATTTACTTCTATATCTTAACATTTTATAACTATATTTAACATAAATCATATTTATTTCTACAAAATTTCCAGACTTTTAATGAAATCCGAAATATTTAATCGAAATCACACACATATAAAACTAAATATCGGTTCAAAAAGTTTGCAATAAATGGGTTAAACAGGGAAGAACTTATTACATGATCCTTGCAATTGTTATGGCTCTGCAAGACGATTGTAATTTGTATGTAATTCATAAATTACAGAGAAGTTGAGCTCTACAAACAATAAGATAAAAAGTAAATTTATAGCATGTACGTACATTGCAAATATTTATTTCCGTAAATGTAAAGTGATATTGAAAAAGACATTCAGATGATGGTGTTCAAAAAAGATATTAATTTAAGAGTAAAGAGTATTAATATCCATAAATCGTTTTCAAATAACTGGACGTAATTAGAAACATTTAAACTTGTTATGATTTTCGCATTTTTATATATTAATCTTGTTCTCGTTTTAGCAAATAAAATAGACTTCTGATATTTTAAGATGTTTAATGCAAAATTGAAACGAAAAATCCTACAGTCATATTTTGTTCAAACTCCAGATACCTTTTAGTGTTGACAAAAAAAAAAAAAAAAAAAAAATAGAAATTGGATCGAAAATAATTAAAACAATATAGCAGAATTAAAACTGTAACTAGACATTATACAATCACAATTCATATGTGGCAAATTCCTTTTAGTTCCTCGGCTTTCGCGTAAAATGACAAGACGTAGAAAGAGAACAGGAATTTAAACTAACTGTGAATCGACAAAATAATTACAATACCAAATGCAAGTACCATTGACATATTGTTGAATATAAAAGTGTTGAATATAAAAGAAAAATCACATCACAGACAAAACGAAGCAACTCAAGGACAAACTCAAAAAATTCTATTGGCTCACTGGCCGACGCTACAAACTTAAGCATACAGAATAAAATTACCCTCTATAAGATCGTAATAAAACCTGTCTAGACTTACGGAATCCAACTATGGGGAATAGCAAGTAATGCTAACATTGAAATACTTCAACGCTTCTAATCGAAAACGCTAAGATCCATTATAAATGCACCCTGGTATGTCACCAACGAACTAATACATCGCGACCACAAGATACCAACAGTCAAAGAGGAAATAGCAAAATATAGCGACAGATATAGCAAAAAAGTCAACAAACATCGAAACCCCCTAATAACTGGATTACTCGATACATCGGACCAGATCCGTAGGCTGAAGAGACACTACCCGCTAGACCTAAACGCTAGATTTAATTAGTTATTTAAATTAAGTAATATTTACTTATTTACAACATTTACTTAAAAATTATACTTATCTATAATAAGTATTAACTTATTATAAATATTTAGCCGTGTCACTGCATCACGCCAGAAAAAATTACTGAAAATTCTCAATGCGAGAATCGATTGTAAATATCAACAAATAAAAAAAAAGACGAAAATGAAAACACTGTGTTGGATTTTAGGATACAAATCTCCTCCTCTCGCGTTACAAAACAAATGGCTCCTATATAAAGTTACGATCATCCCAATATGAATGTACGGTATCTAATTGGACTGTGTTAAGAAAAAATAATCTGGATCTTATACAGAGATTTTAAAAACAAAGCCTTAAAGTACAATAATAGCCACCTTATGGTATGTCAGCGGACAAATTCTCCGTAAAGATCTAGGAATAAAATACGTAAAAGAACAGATTTAAAAATTTCTAACAACACACAATAACAAACATACATCCTAACGAACTGGCTAAAAACTTAACACAAACTTCAAGAGCCAAAAGACTGAAAAACGAAGTCGTACGAGTTACTGCAATGAAAGATAAAAGTGGAAACACCATTGAGTGTTATCCACACGCACACGATATCCACACTATCAATTCGCAGAGTCACCCGTAAATGCAATATAAATATTAAAACAAAAAATTGTATTTGTAACATTTATTTCAAAGCTTCTTTATTTTTTCGCATACATTTATTACGTATTTATTTTCAATTATTTGATTTCAAGAAATTTGAAATATTTCATAAATCGAAGATACTGATAAAAATGTACAGTATATAAAATGATACAATAAATTTAGAAATATTTTAAAAACTTAAAATTTAGTTTGACAGAATGTGTAATTTCCTTGTTTCACCGTAAAAATTTTTCCTATGGATATAATATAAAAGAAAATAAACATGTCCCATAAAATGAAATGCAACGATTAATTTCTAGAAATATCTATGCGATCGAAGCGTGGAGAAAGAGTCGATACTTTTACAAAGATTAGGGGAGAGTATGAACACAGGGAACGAGGGTACGTTTTCCCACGAGAAAGTTACTCGACGAAATAATGTAAATGGAGAAGGATAAAAAGTGTGAGGGGATCTCCAAGAAAAATGTTTGGCCGGTCTGAAGTAATGAAAAGTGTTTGCCAATGTTCCAAATGCAGTTTACTCTTCCGATTTGAAAGTTTCTCCAAACAGATTGCTGTCATTTGTGTTATATCAAATGGTAATTAAATACTGCTTAATAATAAACATGGAACAGTCACTTGACATTATCTCATTTTATTTCATTCGTACGTAAATTCGCGTTCTAATTCCATTGTTAACATAGTGTAAGTAAAGTAGTCTAACATAGTAGCGTATATAGTATACGTTAAGGTGGTTCGTACTTCTTGACTTTTAATTTTTTTTTTCTCGTAGCTTCTAAAATTATGACACTTGGTGAGAAAGTGATATCCGTATAATTTCAGAACGGTGGACAAAGAGAAACCGTGCCGTAATTGGATTAAAATTACATTAATTTTGGACAAAACACAATATTATTCGATAAATGTGGTATATCTGCGATTTTTCTAAAAAAAAAAGATCCGTCGGTCTGGGCAAATGAAACATCATAGATAGCAGAATTACAAATAATAACTAATTTGCAAGTAATGAATGATACTGCAGAACGAAGTATAAAGTTAACGACCGACTACAATCATTTATTAATAACTAATTGAAGTGGAAGCAACATTTTATTAGAAGAGTATGAGCAAGGCTATCCTAGTGCAACCAAATCTGATTTCATAGAAAAATATTGCTCACTCATATATTAAGAATTATTCCCATTTTTTCGGATCTTTCTATCCTACTTTATTTATAAATCAAATCTTTACATTCTATTTATTACTATGTAAATAGCTATGCATTTCGCTAAACAATGATAAACGATATTTTTCTAGAATATTAATAATAATATATAAATATAATACAACAGTCCCTGATTCTCATAATCACATACTGTGACTCAAAGACCTCATTATTTACTTTTGACGATTTTGCACGAATAAGCCCGAAATTAACGTGAGTTTCCTTTGCCCAATCACTCTGAAATTGTGCACGTATCATGTTCTCATGTACCATAATTTTAAAAGGAGTGATAAAAAAAGATGATGACAAAAGCTTAATTCCTATAGCTATGGACACAAGTACCTATATACATATATATGTCGGGTTTACATTAGAATTAGGGTTAGGGTCGTGAAACGAACCTTCGTTTGGATTACACATTGTCGTTATGCAATAGGGAAGACATTGACTAGTGCAAATACGATTATTACCGAATTTGACAAGTAACCGTGGTAATTAGATACTCGAGAAGCTAATGACAATGATCCTAGGTTCAATAACGAATCCGCGGTCAACGGGATAACAGAATGCGCCTTCTTCCAAAGCCCAAGTCGTACCCGACTTGATTGGCTACGGTGGAAGTATAACTAAACTAACTCTTTGTTAAAACGTGGAATATCCACCGAGCGTAAAGACGCTAAGTAACTCGCTAATACGACCTCACGAGAAAATGACTTTTCGTCGCGATGATGCTGCAGAGGAAAACTATGATGGGGTGTGTCTAAGGACACGAGATCATCGGATTCGTCGAGAAAAGTCTTCGAACGGAAAGTAAGGGAATTTGACGTTGCTGTTAATTGGTCAATTTCCATGTTGGCGGTTAGAAAAGGGTGCTAGCCGCCCTTGAGGGAAGGTTGTTAGCGGGAAGCGTCGTTCGTTGAAAAAATAGATCCCCCCTACCTTCCCGTAGTTGGGACAAAGATTGTTTGTCTCTTCGCAGGATTTTAGATAACTAAATCTTAATATTTATAACGGCCCTCAGGCTAGCTGAACATGTACTGTGGAGATGTGTCGGCATCTAGTAACCATGATACCCGAAGAATAGGGCCTGCGTGTGGCGAGCCACGGGACAGAAACCGTAGGAATGTTTACTGTCGCGTGCCGTTACAAATATTTCTCTTAAGAGAGCTATAGAATTACTCCATACCTTTGTTAGACAAAGCGTTCATCCCGTGACCGCGGCTACGTTCGGCGACTGGTTGTCGCTTTGAGCCCAAGCTCATTATCACAATCTCGAACAAATACAATCGGATCGAATGACAATTGTTTAATTACGCCTATGATAGAATCTAGATTACGGTGTTAAGGGATTTTCCCGAAGTTCCAAAGGTAAGGCTCCGATGTCTTTTCATCTTCGACATATATATATATGTATTTGTCTTTGGTTCTAGTTATGTATAGTGTATTGAAAGAAGATTGCAGAGATTTCCTTTATGTCGAATCAGTGGCATAACTTTTTAATATGTTCTTCAATGAAAAGGTAGAGATTGATAAGAAGAAGAAATGATTTCAAGCAAAGAGGAATATTTCAATTCACATTTGTATGAATTTTCAATTAGATGTAGAACAAGTTGAAAGACGCTAAATCATAGTATTAATTTCTGGACCAAACTAAAAGAAAATCTCATTACGTAGAAAATATGCCACAGGCAAGTTTCCTCTTGTGAACATGGCCTCCTAATCGTGAGGGAAATTCACCGCTCCGATAGCAGGAATTTTCTCGTTTGCAAGCAGCTTTGCTCTCTACATCGCTAGGTTACTTTAAGTTAGGAAAAGCATAAGAACATAGAACTCTGTTCTCTACTTTCCGAGATGTTAACTTTTCGACCGAAAGATGTTGCTTTCCCGTGCGGAAAACCTACACTCATCAAAATACGTATCCTTCGGTATTACCTGTAACGAAACCTCCTAACCTACCTGCTTTCCTGACACTGGCGTGTTTGAGTTTTTCGACAAAAGTCGGATTTTGAAAAAATAATTATCACGAGCCTACAACAAAATAAATCATCTACTATCTCATTATCGAGCTCGTCAACACAAAGCGTGTTACCTCAACTTAAAGAGAAACATATTTTGTGATAATAAATGAAATTAATACATACAAATGTGCTTATAAAAGATATTTAAACTCTAGCAAATGAATGGTGGTCATTGATTTTTATTAAAATTCGTCTACAACTATTTTGGAAAAGGATTAATTTTGCCTAATTTAATTTCTTGATACGCTGTCGGAGCCACGATTCTGAATATTTTTTAGAATAACTTTGCCATACATATAATCCTTGCGTGGTCCTAGTTTTCAAGATATTTGCCACGACTGACGATACCACCACAGTGAATTCTATCTACAATTGTGTGTCCATAACAGCATACGCGTTAGAATCATACGGGCATGATTGTATTATATCCTCGTGCTGCAATGTGTTTACATGAACCATTTATTGTAACCAAAAGTGTAACCTTCATTCTGTTTTGTGCAGAAGCTCTGTAAGTATATCTTTATTAGTTTCCTGGTGAATAGCGGAATAAGTGGCAATCGTTCACTCGATCCCTTATAAGATCTTTACTTTATCCCCCATTATCAAGTAATTAACTTTTTTGACTTACACTACTTTTGTATTAAGCGGCTTATATATCTAACGTTTCAGTCTGGAAACACAAGGGGATGAAAAAGAAATGCAGTTGCTTTGTAAGTGATACAATGTTTGCTTACCCTACGCAAACCTGGACACTGTCGATTTTTCGGCTACTACGTTAAGCTGCCGTCGATCCTTCAGCAATCGTTAATGGACACCCCATGTTATATTATAAACAAAAAGTAAGAGTTAAGTTTTGCATCCGGCTGCTCCGTGCTCGTAAGGCGCCCAGTAACTAATATTGCACGCATGATGCCGCGGACACACTCCATAGTGGTTGTTTCGACCATTCGCGGAGAGACGCGATCGCGAGATAGCACGTCAACGAGAGTTGTAAGTTCCCGTTACGATTAAATAATCGACGCCATGAACTGATCGATTCCCTTATTTCGATTATGATAATAAGGGTAGTTCAATGAAATTTCACAGAATTAACACAATTAAATTAATGTTTATTTCAACAACTTATTAACTAGAAAGACATAAATGGAATAAAAAAAAATGTAACTGCGTTTTGGTTGATAAGTAATGCGCGACATATGAGATGTGTTGACGGTTCGACTTCTCGAAAAGTTCTGAACGCCTTTCGATTTTTTTCGTTTTTTCTGGAAGGCGACCTCCACTACGTTCGGATCACGCCACATTCTTTTACGCGAGGTAAAATAACGGCCACGAGTCGACGTTTCTGGAGGTCGCCCTGCTTAATGAACCATGCACTTGCCACTACAATGTTTGTTTGCCGGGCAGCCGCGACGATCCGTCTGCGACATTATAGTGCCGCGATCGACAGTTAAGAATATGACCTATGGTAAGCCGCATGGCGTAACAGTGGTATTAACGGTTTTTTGCTAATATCTCGGAAGTTCATGAATTATATGAAAGAAAGAAGTTATTCGGGATTCGTCCAACAATATATTAAAAAATCAGCAAAATTATTATATGTTGGTATATCACATATCACCCTTAATTTTATTATACGTTATAGTTTATACCTTTAATATGTGTTACAATTTATAATTGTTATATATTGTGCTTCAGCTTCATCAGTTTGATATTGGCCTAAAATAAACGCTTAATGAAATAATTTCTGGTAAAAAGGTTGTATAAGAAAGAGGTAGTCTTTTAATCAGTATTTCATAATAATAAAATTACTTAATAAAAAATGGTATAGTATAATTAAAAATGGCTTGTATAATCGCAAACATTAGTGTAAAAAATTACTATAATACTTAGGTGTAACATAATTTCCTCGAAAACATAATTGCTATAAACAAATGTGAAATAACATTCATTGTGTGAAATAACACAACATTGTGAAATGATTGAAGTATGATATATTAATAATTTTAAATAAAATATTATAACTAAATTAACAAATACGTATTGAATTATGTATCATTATCATTCGCAAAAAATAATTCATCTTTTTTAGGTTAATATTTTCTGCCATACATACATAGAAGGACTTTAAAACGTCAAAGTAAAAGAAAAGGGAGTTAATAGAGACATCAATAAATATTAGAGACTTGTTAAGATATATTTCAATGTTCTTATTGACATCTCTATATTAATAAAAAATGTTTTAAAAATGTTTATTTGTATAATATTTACTCTAGTATGTTATTATTTTCTTATATCACAATATTTTCATATTATTTATTACAATTGATGTATTGTGTCTGTATAATTTGTTGCATTGTTTAGATAAAATAAAAAGAAATTATTAATAATAGTACAATTCAGAGATATAAAAAGTATATTACATAGTTTCAATAAAATAGCGTTAATAAGGCGCAAGAAGAAGCTATCATAGCTTGATTTAATAAAAATAATTAAACAACGAAATAAGGTGATCAATATTAACCAGTGTTTAAACCTATATTTTTTGGTGGATACTATACGTAACATCGATGCAGGGTGTAGGTTACAACACAGCTATGCATGTTACAACGTACACTTCTAATCGTTCTGAAATCCTGATAACATTGCTACAGAATTTTGAACTTTATTTTCTAGCTTCTTCGATTTTTCCAGAAGCTGCACTTTTCCTTTCACTGCAAATCAAGTGCACTACAAACTCCGACATTACAGATTATCTTATTTCCTGTCACCAGATGTAACCTCGCTGGGCATGTAACGTAAGCATTTATCAATAGTTTGTATTATGATAAATACCAACCGTGTGTCATTTATACTATACCGCAGGTCCTTGCAAATTAAATGCAAGCGTGACATAGTGAGGTCGTACAAGGCAAGCAATCTCGCTGGCACACATACTTCTTCGTGAAGGAAAGATATATGTATATCAATTGCAGCAACAAATTAATGAAATTTTTCGCTGTATTCAGTAGTAAAAATAATTAAATATTTTTACAATAAAAATGGACACTGTATGGTGAGTATACAGGGTGTGAAGTGGGGGAACTGCTTACAGGATCGATTCTAGACTCCAAGGCAATAGCAACAGTTCACGATATACTTATATACATGATATATTGGACTATGCTCATCTAAAATGCAATTAAACGTAATACTTTTCTAATTTACTTTTGTACTTTTTTTCCAATTGAAAATCTCATACAACAACCAGACTCAGACCAACCCATACAAACATCGTGAGCTTTTTTTCTATTTCGTTCGCTAATTTTCATTTTTAACGTATATTTTTGGACTTCACAGCTTTAACCCTTTCGTTCAAAATTGCCCTGTGGGCAGCCGGCGTGACAGTGGGAAATCGGTCGCACGGATGGCATGATGCCCGTGTCACGTACCAGACACAAGAAATCATGCAAATGATAAATCGCCGGTGATATTGTGACATCAATCACTTCTCAACCTACATCAGAGATAAGACATCAACCCCCCACCGAGCCCCTCAACATCCTCAGACCAAAAAGTATATAAACCGAGACTTCACCCAGTTCGGACAGTTCTTGTTCTAGTTGCTGTTCTCGTACAACACCCTTTTTACGGTTCAGCGTTATTCTATTATTGTAAGTGCCAAAATTATAATAAAGTTCGATAAAAGAAAATTAATAGTTGGGTTACAACTCAGCTTTCTTTTCTCTTACAACCCGAGTATCAATTTTACGTGACAATCTCCTCGCGTTGCATTTCGAACGTTTCACAAATAAGGTGAAGAAATTAAACTTTGTATATAGTAATAGAATTTATTATGAAAATCCAACAGAGTAACGGTTCAAAGTGTTACAACGGAAAATGGTGTTGAACGCCATATTTTTTTTTTATATATTTGGTAGACTATTTACAATCAATTCTCTTAGAGAATTATAAGTAAATTATTTTGGCGTGATACTGTAACTCGGATTATAAGAGTTTATAGTATGTTTGATCCTAGTTGAATCTAATGCTTCAATTTAAAGGGTTTATACTGAGGTTTTAGTCCCTCTGGAGGGGTTGTCGTCTGGTGTATATCAGAGGCGGCTATTCCGTTACTATTTGGCTATTGTTTAGATAGCTGTGGCATGCAGGATGTTCAGCTTATCCTATTTCTCCTTCTGAGCGCGTGATCTTGTTGAGTGTGTGACACCCGAGTCGTAGCACGAAGCGCGGAGCCGGCTTTTGCTGGGCTTTTCCTTGAGGCGGCTGGCGGGCACGCCAACCGAACAATAATATTAATAATTATAACAATTTTAATAACCCTTAATAATCTTAATAATATCTTGTCATATGATATAATTTGTGGCGGATGAAAAGAGAGTCGTGCGTTTCGTCCCGGGACTACCGGTGGACTCGTCAGTAAGGCTATGCCCGGTAGTCCCTGCCTTAGACGTAGAGGGAGTCTCGCTAGGTGCGGTATTTGTATCAATCGCTCGTATATTCGACCGCTAGCGAATTAGACAGACTCGTTGTCGTCGTAGCCCTCTAGTGTTGGCGGTTGATACCAGCGGATCGCCCGGGAGGTGTTGCGCCGCGTTGATGCCTCGACCTGTCGGCGTCCTGTTGATACCGATCCGCCACAAATTCAAAGCAGGGTTGAATGCATAATCCAATGTTACTGTCTTTACATTGGAATCGTGTTTCGGCTCGTATTTTGTGTTTGCTGCAAACCATATTTTTCCGCCGACCTTTCTGCTGCATTGGTGTATTTTGATGGAAAGTGTCTTGAAACCAGTCGTAAGAGATTATTTTTGGATGCAGTTTGGCCTCCAGACTTATTGCTACATGTATTTTCATTTGGATATTTTAGTAGAATTTCTCGAATCAGGCATAAACGGAACTTTGCAAATGTTATATTTTTTTTGGACCTAATTTTGTAGAGTATGTAAGTACTGTAAATCGAAAGAATTTCTTATAGCATTTCAGAGTTTTCCGAACAATATTAGGGTTAGTGGAATCATATCAGTTTTATCGGCTGCTCCCATAATGCGATTACAGTCTTCTATGACACTTGGTTTCAGTATTGATGCTCCCGTTTTAACATCACTTTTCTTTGTTTCTACATACTCGGCAGAATGATAGCTTGATAACATTAGCACCTCTCTTTTATCCAATCATTTTAATGCTAACAGTTTATCCGTAGACTGAAACGCAACTTCGCCTTTGCACAATTTATCAGATATATTAGGCACTCCATGTCTGGTTTTCCTTGCCGTTTCAAATGCATTTGTCTTATTTTATAAAACATGACCTTTATTCAGATACGGTTCCATCAACGTTATGACAATATTCCCTGATTTGCCAATATCTGCTAAATGATTATTGCTAGTTATATCCGTAGGTGCTCCACAATAGACAATACGACAGTCACAGATAACAAACGACTTAATCCCAAAACTACTTCGCTTTCAAGAAATAAACTGCTTGAAAAAACATCGTTCTTTGAAAAGCAGCAAACTTTCGTCGATGCATAAATGCTGATACGGGTAAAATGATAATACTCCGTATCTTTATTAGCGCATCTTGATTTGTTGTCTCGTTGTTATCGTGAAAGTGTAGCATTTGTAAGATAAATATATATCTGTCCCTTTTTCATAATTCTTGGAAAACTTTCTGTTCGTATTAATTCGTTGGTTGACCAATATTCATATATTGACGAGATCTTTACTCTTGACATCAACATCGACAGAGCAAAAAATCGATACATTTCGCTTACTGTTCTATTTTTCCGTGCAATCGATCGTCAGCACTTACTGTGTGAAATTTTCGTGGTATAATAATTGTTAGTTTCTCTCACAATATGTTGAAGCATAGGAAACAAGAAAATCAATTAAGATACAGCAAAATATCTCCCAGAATTGATAATTAGAAATTATAATTGATATTAAAAAATAAGAAAAGAATTTGGTATAACATTTTTTCATCTGCGGCTTCGTTCTCAAGAAAATCGACTTTGAAAATTTGACAGGTATATTTAAATATTTCAAATTTAGTTAGTTTCGGACTAGACAAAAATAAACAATCGGCAGGGGTTTAAACTACGTTTAAAGATAAGTAAAAGATGTAGAATAAAATTTGTAGAAAAGATGCCTCATTTTCGAGGAAGATAAATTTGAAGTGCATCGTACGCACACACGAATACATTGCACTATTTCGATGTCAATTAAACATGTTTAAACATTATTGTCTTAAAAATGAGGTTTTCAACGGAAAAATTTTATTTTACGTTTTTAACTTGTTCTCGTATGTATACAATAACCTCCTGCTGACTGTTAAATCGATACCTAGTCAAGTGAAAGTATACTTGACAAATTTTTAAACTGGAATTTGTCAGAAACGGAACATCATATGAAAAAATCGTGTTCTATATTTCCGACTTGTTTTTTCATACAGGATCATCCTCTGTTCGGTTGTACTACGATTATCGCATCACCCTGTATATGCAAGTGATACTATATTCAGTTGTATACTTTTCCATCTTTTCTATTGGTTGTTTAATATATAAGTTATTTGTTTTTTAATTTTGTATGTCTGTAGCAAACACGTTGAATATTTTGATAGTTAAAAGACAGAGTGTGTTGTCTGAATAGTAGTTTAAGATAAGCTAGAAATATAAAAAATTAGTTTCTCAAAGAGCGAAATATTATGTACCAATGCATACAAATTCATAGAATTAATATTATAGCGGAAAGCGTTCTACTTTCTTTTCTTTTATGGCATATTCTCTACCTTTAATTGTCTGATACAGTATTAATTACATAGATGCAGTTTGATCATGCTAATTAAGAAATATGTAGCGACACTCGACAGTAAACTTTCTAATGGTTTCTGTCCCGTAGCTCACTACACAAAGACCCTTTTCTTCGGACAAGATGATTGCCAGATACCGATACATTCTTTCAGAATATTTTCAGCTAACCTAAGGACCCGCTATAAATCTTAGGATTTATTTAGCTAAGGTCCTTCAAAGGAATAAATAATCTTTGTCTTAACTAACAGTCCCTATACCTAACCCCCATTACGGGAAGATATTGGAAATCTGCTTTTCTCAGGTACGACGCTTCCTGCTAGCAACTTTCTCTCAAGGGTGGTGTAGTATCGTGGAAATTAGATATAAATCTTTTCCTGATTACTTACAATTTATTAATAGTGAATTAAATATACAAATATAAATTGGACAGAAAACGATGTTTGTTTAACTGAAACTAAATGCGATACTCGTATCTATATCAAATAACTTTACAGTTATTTGGGCAACTCTCGTCACAACAAATTTAACTCTCTCTCTCTCACTCTCCCCCCTCTCTCTCACTCTCTTTCTCTCTCACTCTCCCTCTCTCTCACTCTCCCTCTCTCTCACTCTCTCTCCCTCTCTCTCTCCCTCCCCTCTCTCTCTCTCTCACTCTCACTCTCCCTCTCACTCTCTCTGTCTCTCTCTCTCTCTCTAGCAACTCTGACAACTCGATCAATTCTCTCAACTCTTCTCTTCGGTGTCTCGATCAACTCTCTCAACTCTACTCTCCGACGTCTCGATCAACTCTGACTCGCAACACACTCACTTTTCAACCGCATACTCTGACCTCTCGGTCGTCCCTCCTTGAAACACGAAATCGTTCTTCTGCTCTAACGTTGTTTATCGTTTTTTCTCATATCTCTGTAAGAACTGGGTGACTTTAGTCACATAGGCGCTCTTAATTGTAAACGAACCACAGAAAGACGACGTACACGGTTTTTCTAATCTCAAGCGATCTCAACGACTCAAAATTTAGCCAATTAACAGCGACGTCCATTTCCCTCACTTTCCGAGCCAACGCTTTCCTCAACGAATCCGATGATCTAATGGATGGATCCGATGATCCATCATAGTTTTTTCCTATGTAGCATCATTGTGATGGAAAGTCAGTCGCGAAACGACTGTCCGAATGGATAGTTGAGTTGGCAGCAATCACTGATCCGAATCGCTCGACATCTCAGGCAATCATCGTCCGAACTCGTAGCGCATATCGAATCGTATCGAACTTGTAATAGCGAACCGAAATTAATAACCGCGAGTTTTACGCCAAGTGTACCCATCGAATATAGTTGTTAATAAATATTTATTGTTAAACGAATTCGAGTGTTCCTTCAATACCTATCACGCCCTTTACCTCGAATACTAATACTAATACTAATAAATAATATAAACAACTAAGAAAGTGTTATGGCATAACATTTTTACGTTCAAGGCATAGTTTTAGAAAATATCGGATTTTAAAATTCCGTATACAAACGTACATATATACGTATACACATATTATACATGCACATTTTTACGTGACTTCAATTTGTAACTGTTAAAATGTTAATGTACATAATTGTAGTAGAGTAAACATACGTAAATAAAATATTTGTGAAGCTATATAATGAATAATATTAAAACAACGTTAAATTATATTTCCTGTATTGGGTGTACCAAATATACGGATGTAACTTCATGAGTCTGAATTCAATGCATATCTCTGTATAAACTGGTTTATGATTTCACTCGAGTGTTAGTTATATCTACAGTCTCCTTTTCTAACCCTCCATTATCCATATAACATTCTTCTGGTTCCTTTAACGCATTACAGTGGGAGAATATCTGGTCTCGCATACGCGGAAAGTGATCAAAGTTATTTCTATAGTTCAGATTCTAGATTGCAAATGTTTGCTCATTTATAGAAAATTTAAATATATGTACATCAGGTACATATGTACATGTAAAGAACAAATCTCCATACAGATTCCATTTCTTTAGTTCTATTCATAAAAATCTGAATGTATATAAGCATTTACAGTTTATTTATGTTCATACATTTTAGAACATCCTGTGTATTTCATTCTGGCATTCTCTTATATTCTTGTATTATGTAACATTTATTGCGAACAGGAAATAACATAACAAAGGTATGTTATATTATATTATATTATACTTATTTGTATTTTCATATGGTATAAGTTACAGTAAGCATTACAAAATGAAAATAATAAAACGTAGTCCGTTGTTTCTTAATCGTACTGTGAACGATCAAAGCGAATTACCGCAAAGAGCATAGTTAACATGTGCATTCTTATCTTTCTCTTCTCAGACCTGATCATTATGAAAAAATCAGTGAGCAGGTTGAAATGCCAACGTATTCGCATTTATAAATTCTGCATGAGTAGGTGACCCACAGTTTACCCTGGTGCTACATAATGGACACAATTGTATATGGATATACAAATACCTGCAGTCATTCACGTCACTGTATCTATGCTATACTTTATGTCTTTCTCTTTCGCAAATTTTAAGTGCATACACTTCGTTTTAATAGAAGATACATGTTCTCTGTATTTTGCTTCTATGAAAAGTGATTCTTATAAATGGTCGATGGAGCTTTCTTCAAGATCGAAAGAGATACGAGAAAATCGAACGAAAAATGTTCTCTTTCAGGAATGAAATCTGTAGAGGATTGTTGGTTGAGTTGTTGTGTTTAAATGACGAGATAACTCGCTGTTACAACCGTCAAATGTATTTTAAAATGCTAAATAAGTTAATACAGACAATAATCGCTCGTACTAACGGATTCGCTAGAGACAGTGTATAATCGCTAATATAATCGCTGATAACTCGTTGGTAACTGAGATATTGATTCGCGCGACTAACTGATAACTGATAGATAACTGAACTCCTTACGATCGCGTCCATTTATTTATACTGGTCGGGGGAGAGCCCGAAAATTCGAATTTGTCTTCGTTTGACGGTTGCACGTAGCGGCGACATTGTTTTGCCCGGAGTTTATTTATTATTACATTATGTGTATCCCAACGATATTGCTACTCCGAGGCAAAACAACATGATTTGAACTGTCCTCTATCTCGTGTGCCGCTACAAATCTTTTGGTGTATAGGCATCGTAGGCGGAGACGTGTAGGTGATCTCAAGACTAACACAATTTTTTTAAAATGGGAGCCTATATTTTTTATACACCATTCGATGCACTTTTCAATTCTCTACAAAAAGGTATTTAGCAATTGAATTGAAAAATGATTAGTTTGAAAGATATTTTAACTTTAATGTTGTAAAGCTTATCGTATGAAAGAGAACAGAGTACCTTTTTGTTTATAATTTACTTATACCAAAATAAGTTCTTTTCACTTTTAACACGTTGACTGCTACGACACCCGTGTTCGGGTGTCAGCAAAGTTTCTGGTCAGGCCGCGTAACCCGTATTCGGGTGTCGCTTATTTGACTACTTGCGAAGGATCGTCGTAGGTATATGAAAAGATAAAGATAAAATAAAAATACGAAAATGGTTTATTAAAAAAATTATTTAAAATGTACAACTTTAAAGCATTCTGTACATAGCTGAGGTTGGTCGGGACAATTTGGACAATAAGTTGTTGTTTTCTTCAAATTCTTTTGTGCCTTTGTTCGGTCCATTCGACGTCTTTTATTTGCATAACATAGTTTGCACGCGCGTCTAATGCTTTTTCCGGAAACATTTTTCCGAATAGCGATATTATGCTGACTCCGACGAAGACAAGGACTTTTTGTATTTTCAGACAACACTAATAATTTTGCAACTAATAATTGTCTAAATATGCTAATATTTATATTCCTCCTTGCTGCAATTTTGTAAAACGTCAAAGCGTTTACAACAGAAATTCCCAGAAGGAGTTGAATGCCAAGTTTTCTGTACCATTTGATTCCTTTTCTAATTGTGGTGGCATAAGAAACCATTTGGTCGGAATAACCTATTTCCTTGATTATATTCAACAACAGCTAGTGGTTTTAATGTTGCGAACAAACGAAACGAGAGATCGTTCTTGAGACCATTGAGGCATTATTAAAATATCGATGGGAGCACCTAGCAGAGAACGCTTGGTACTGCCGTACGCGTGGCCTGACGGTGATTTCTTTGAAAACACTCGTGACAGTCAACGTGTTAATAAAGGATCAATTAGGTAGATTGCAGAACACAAAAGTATTCTCCACACTAGATCTGAAAGGTGAGTTTTTCCACTTCTCTATCGACGAAAATAGTGTCAAATACACAGCCTTTGTACTCCCTGAAAGATACTTAAAGGTTCTTAAAAGGTTCTTACAGGTTCCGTTCGACTTGTGCAATTCACTTGCCGTGTTTTAACGGCATGTGCGTACAGTGTTTCGACCTCTAATAACCAGTGGTGCTGTGCTAGCGTATCTAGATGATCTTATACCCGTGGAGAATGAGAGTGAAGCAGTCGAGAAACTGAGACAAGTGTTAGTGGCCGCGAGTGAATATGGGTTAGTGATAAATTGACAAAAGTGTAGGTTTTTAATTAAATAAGTAGATTATCTCGGATACATTGTTGAAAGTGGACAGATTTGACCGTCGCGGCAGAAAATATTAGCAGTATCGAGATTTCCGGAACCCACGACGATCAAACAGGTACAGAATTTTCTGGATTTAACGGGATATTTCCATAAATTCATAGAATCGTATGCCGTGATTGCGCAACGATTATCGCAATTGTTGAGAAACGACGTTAAATTTGAGTTTGGATCGTCAGAGAAAGAATCACGCGAAAAATTAAAGAAGCCTTTAATTGAGAATCCGATACTTAAACTATATCAAGTGGGAGCCAAGACCGAGCTCCATACTGATGCTTGCAAAAAAGGGTTGGGCGCTGTACTGTTGCAGAAAAATGTCAGTGATGAGAAGTTTTACCTCATATACTATGCTAGCTGGAAGACGTCTCCTACAGAGGAAAAATATACCAGCTACGAGTTGGAAATATTAGTGGTGGTAAAAGCATTAAAAAAATTTCGTGTCTACTTACTGAATATACCGTTTAAAATAGTGCCCGACTACAGTGTGTTTATTTAGACATTGAAAAAGAAAGATTTATGTTTGCGAGTGTTACATTGGGCATTTAATTGTACAGTTCGATTACACAATTGAACATAGGCCGGGCACGGCGATGCGACATGCGGATGCTCTCAGTCGGAATGCAGTAAAAGTGTTGTCAGTGCAGGAAGGCCGAGTGCGCAAGGCCCAAGAAGATCAGAAGGTAAAAAAGATAATGGATGCAGTGTATGCCGAGAAGAGAAAAAACTTTACATTAGCGAAAAGTGGGTGTCATATCGCGAAGTCGATAATGGCGAAGCGATAGTTGTGCGGAAGTCGATGCAGTGGGACATCGCTGCGTAATATAGTGGTAGTAGGAATGTTCAACATAAAAAGACTTAGTAAAAAAGTATAAAATTACGAACCAATAAAGATAATGAAGAGTAATGAAAATATAGAAAATATGGTTTGCCTGTCTTATAAAATAAGTAAAGAAACTTTTTATATGTAGGAACAGTGCGAAACAGCTCTTCATTCAGGCGAATGTTATTATTCATACAATTTAAAAACGAAATATTGACTTTATTCCGTAATACATATAGTTTTACTTTGTGTCCAATTAAGTGTTGTTATTATTAGGTACTATACACGTCTGTATTTGCGAAAAATTACAAGACACGTAAAATGATGTAGAATAACTGTTTCGTTTGTTGCTTGAATTGTTTATATTTTTTTATTATTTACAACACAAGATATCGAGAATCACTGATAATTAGGTACGGTTTAAAAAGAACAAATTAATGCACAATAAATTACTTTTTACTAAATTACTAATACTAATTACTAAATTACTAATTACTAAAAAACATAACTTTTTCCCAAAATTCATTAATATAATAAATTTCATTTCAAACTAATTATATACTTCAAATATTGTGCGTGTCTATCTGTTACCTAGTAACGGTAACATGTATAGGAAAAAACGCCGATTGACAGGTTAATGGCATTATACATGATATTCGGTTATAGGCGTAAATAAACTTAAGGGGTGAATCTTCAAGCTAAAACAAAATGAAACTCAAGAACAAAATATTGCGTTTTCGGCTTTGCTTTTTAGTTATTTACAATTCAAGATCAGCCAAAATACCACTGTACGCGAGCAAATCTCCTTACACGAACGAAAGTAGGTCTGCCTAAGCAGCGGTATGCTCAGGGATCCTGAAATCGAACGGTACATGGGCAGCAGCTTACCTCGTAAAAGTCGTAGAGACAGAGAGATTATGACATTTGAAGACATAAGTCATCCCGTACGACGTTTTGTAAGAAAAATCGTAGATTAAACATTATACCTGCCTACTAGATAAAATCCATAACAGTATATCGAAAACCACTTCATAGAATTTCCAAGTAAAAAGGTTAATGTTTCTTCTAATCCTTTGCCTCCATAAATAATCAATAAATAATAGCACATATAAACAATGTTTATACAAATTTCATACACTCACTGCGACTGTCCCGTCCGCGAATGTCCAGACTGTTAACAGAAAAATCGTAACGAAAATAGCAATCGTTTTATATTACAGTAAATATTCAATATAGCCTCTGTTTTTTCTCAAAGTACACAATAATCACGATAAATACAACACGCACTATACACACTATACACACTACATACCCAAATCACTTGCGTTGAAACTAAATAAAAAAGATTTAGAATATAACAGAAAATGCAAAAATACAGAAAATAACTTGTATATACTAGAGTTGAACCAGAGCAACAGTTGGCCGCTAGAGACAGCACTTTTAGGGAGACCAATGCAATATACAGGCGTGAGCATTCTCATATACTCTTTGGTATAAGTTATATATACTTCTTGGTTATGTACAGGATAAATCTATTGTATCACCACAGGCAAGGAACAAGATAAACTTATTATCCAATGTCTTTTTATGTTCTAGGATAACGGGGATATAGAGTCCCTTACCATTGCAATGTCATTCCAAACGTTATCGATTGAGCATAGAATAAGATTACAGCGTTCGTAATGGTCGGAATTAGAATTAAATTATAATATGAAATTACAACTGATGTATAGGTCAAAATATCGTATTATTGATTAAGAATAGAATAAACCGTACATGCACTGCGAGAAAGGTGCCCCACGGCTCAACAGCTACTTAGTCTCCCATACCATTTTAGTATCGGAAGCGACATTATCGATTCAGTATAGAATAAGATACCAGCGTTGTTGGTATGGTAGGAATTATAATTAAGTCAATGATCGATCTTTTAGGTTGTTCCAAAAGTTTCTTTCGTTTTATAAGGAAATAATAGATGCACATCATTTTCTGTTCTTTTGGAACAAAACGGATCATACATAATTAAATAAAATAACTTTTGGGACAACCTAATATATTTAACATCAACCATTCAGACTCAATGACAGTAGCGAATGAGAGAATATTGTTAGTTTTTACGCGAACTACGGGACGACGCTATATGTAAATGTTTATATTGCGCATATGCAATTTCGTTATTCTGTATTGTGCGAAACGTGTAATGCATAATTATATATAGTTTTGTTTAATCATTTAAAATGGGATGTCACAAGTTTTCGCGTAAAAGTCATTATAAAAAGTGTGTGTATACGAATAACACCACCAGTTTTCACCGTTTCCCTGTAAATAATAAGTGATAGATGCATAACGTTGCTGGTTAACTGTGCTTTAGATAACTGGAGGTTGAAAATGAATACCACAGAATTGAAAAAAGAAAAAAAAAGAATACGTATCTAGTCGGTATTTTTTAAAAAGTAGTTTTCATCCGTCGTGTATATTGCGAAAAAATGCTGTACCGAAAATGTTTCTACGCCAAGGTACAGATATGACCGACGAAAATTGTAACGTTCAAAGCAGTTCGATAACGAAAGAACGCGATGTGCAGGGTAGTGGGTCAATGGAAATTAAAGAACAATGAAAGCAGGAGAAGAATACATCTAATATTCTTCGCTTGTAATTATGAGCATAATACGTGTAATACGATAATACGATAATACGTGTTCGAAGAAAGCAATCGCAAAAAGAGTATCTGATTTTGCTTTAATTTTCATACTGATGTTGCTATGTAAAACTTCCAAAAACACTTTCACATAGAACGAACGTAAGTTATGTATGGCAATATATTACAGTTCGCCAACTTTCTACAATACAATGCGTGTTGTTTTTTTTATTTAATTTGTACTTTACAATCTGTCCAGCTGGACATTTGGTAAATTTTTCTAACTTTATTACCCCCAGCGGGATACCATCTTCGAGTTTGTCTATTTTATTTCTTTAGTGAGGTCAGTGAGATGTTTTCTTTTTAGTCTTATTTTTATATGGGTTTTGCTAAATAGATATTTGGTCTGGAATTTGTCAAAATATATTTAACGCGATAAAAATTATATGAATCAATATCGTATGGATACGATAGATTGTAAATTGAGTTCCTTCGTTTGATGAAATGGCTACCAAGAAATATTTAGATTTTCACTTATCCGGACAGATTATTAAAGGTTTTGAAGATTTAGGTGTTTTGGGCCATAGCACAGCTGTGGGTTGTCAAATTCTTGTTTTTATCCTACGGGAGCTATTCACTAATTGAAAATTGGCTTGTTTTGTTTCGAAATCTGGCATAAAAAGGAACGATTTATCCACAATTTTAGATAAAATTTTAGGTGCATCGAATGAAACTGGTTTCAAAAGTGATTGTTTCCGATCAGGAATCAAATTAATAATCAGAGCATAGCTGATATCAAACTTTTATTCAAAAACTTTCTTTTACAAGGAATGGCCGGAAAGTATACTTTCTTTTTAATTTTGTACATTTATTTAAGAATATACGGAATAATTTATTAAAAAATGATTTCTTAACGATCAGTAATCGAATTAGTAATCAAAGCATAGCTGATGTCGAACTTTTATTCAAAAACTTTCTTTTACAAGAAATAGCCCCGGAAAGTATACTTTCATGGCGGCACTCGACAGCAACTAAGACCGGACGACGGCAGCGAAGTGGTTAACGCCTTTGGTTGCGAACGTTCAGGACCCAGATTCAAATCCCGGTACCCGTAGTCCGATTTTCTCTTTCCACCACGTGCTTTGCAAAATGCAGAAGAAACAAAAAAGGAACCAATTCAATCCGTGCAAGTCTTCGGACGCAAAAAAGAAATAAAAAGCAGTACAGCGACATCTACACCAGCAGCAGCACTATGGCATATTCACCTCACTTTCTTTTCAATTTTTTACATTTATTTAGGAGTATGCGGAATAATTTATTAAAAAATTATTTCTTAACTAATGGATCCTGGGTTTCTTGGTCCAATATGATCCCACTGTGAAATTTAGAAAAAAATAGAAATACACGAACAGCTTATAAATCATCAGAAAGACACATACTGTCAAACACTAATACGGTTTAGGTAAGAGAGTGTCGTCTGCATTGTTCACCGACAGTTGAACACACGGCTACTTTCTTTGAAACTTTCAATGATTTATTTGATAAATTAAAAACAGTAGATGCGCCCGTGATGCCAACGCAAATAAGCGTACGCTTTCACGATTTTATCCTAACACGGCGGATGATTCGAAAAAACGATTAGAATGGAAATTTTTTTTTTCTTTATGTTTATTAAAATTTACAATCAATTCTCGCGTTGAGAATTTTCAGTAATTTTTCTGGCGTGGCGCAGTAACATGGCTAATTATTTATAATAAGTTAATACTTATTATAGATAAGTATAATAGAATGGGAATTAACTCTACAGCTGTGCAACGATTTAAAAGAAGAAGGAATTACGTTTCTAATGACATCGCGTGTGAATATTGATTGCTTAGAAAACTTCTTTTCCGTTCTTCGTATAATTAGTACACGTGATTATATTGTGCATTCGAAGAGTGGAAAAGAAGTTTTCTAAGAAGTCAATATTGACATGCGATGTCATTAGAAACGTAATTCCTTTATCTCTTATACCGTTGTACAGCTGCAGAGTTCAACTACATTCTAATCGTTTTTACACTTACATTAGTATAATTGTCACTCAAGAAGATGTTTTATTTATACAGTAGTTCTAGTAATGGAAATTGTATGATTGATGACGATGCGCCATTAGCAGCGTAAGATATTACGTCACTGTGTCATTAGTGTAATATCGTGAAATAATCGTGTAGGTTGACGATGAACTTGTACGAAGTACAAACTACATAGTGAAAGTACAAGTGAAAATGCTGACGGGCCAGAAGGGATGGCAAATTCCCATAAGACATCGGGCGCAGCGACGCGTCCGTGGCTCTTCCGGAAAAGGGGGTGCCTGAGAAGGCGAACATGACCATATTTGATCATGGACGAGTACAAAAAAAATACTTAACACTTAGCCGACCGAATAGGGAGATCTCCCTTGTTGACTTTATCAACGCCTTTTCTTTTTTTTTTTTGTTATTTTCAGTTATTGTTTACCTGGAATTGTTCCCAATCAATTGCGCCACTTTTTCTGCTTTTATAAGTACAGTATATAATAAAATACATCAATTTAGTGGTTTTAAAATTAATTCAAAAGTTACATTATCAGTTATGACTAAATGAAGTTATAATCGAACGATATCACACTTTCTTTTTTCTTTTATTTATTAATATTTACAATCAATTCCCGCATTGAGAATTTTCAGTAATTTTTTCTGGCGTGGCGCAGTGACATGGCTAAATATTTATAATAAGTATAAGATAATAAGTTATTATAGATAAGAGATAGAGATCTATTATAGATAGATACCACACTGTAAAAAAATATTAAAATGCATTATGAATTTTTAATTGTACCTATATTTTTTTATACTTTTAATATATACTTTTAATTTCATGTTTTGTACAAACAATATATGAAGTCGTTTAATAAAATCATTACCGCAAAATATAATTGACTTATATTTTATAAAGATAATTGTATAAATAATTTTCAGACTTCTTTGTGTTTTAAGTAGTAAATATTAATCTTCGATACTTAGAAAATTGCGCGTTGGAAACGTATAGTTCGTTGTGGCGCGCGCGGTTGGCTAAGTGTTAAAAACCATGAGTTCATTCGCGATCCATATTTCCTTCCAAGCTTATTCCTCGTAATAAATACTACAAGATGCAGTAAGAATATTTTTCCTTGGAAATCGCGCTCAAGATCAATGTTGCGGTTAACTTTTTTCAACAGATCTGCACTGATTCAAAGACTGCACCTATGGTTTGTATGTTAAGCATTGTATTACGTAATAGAAATTAGTAGCGAAAACTTATGTTGTGTTGAAGATTGTAAGATTCTAGTATTTAATGAACTACCAGCACTCGCTTTAAATTAATTTACGAAAAGAGCTATTGATATCAGACCTCATTCTTCAGCCATTCCTCTTTTATCATATCTGAACCTTTCTCTGCGATCATTATAATCGGCGCATTGGTATTACCACTAACTATATTTGGCATAATCGAGCCATCTATGACTCGGAGTCGAGCAACTCCGTAAACTCGGAGCCGAGGATCCACCACAGCTTCTGGGTCCCAATTGGGCCCCATTTTACAGGTACCCGTGGGATGATATATAGTCATGGAGTACTCTCTAATCATGCATTCCCAGTATGGGTCGGTATACATGGAAATATTTTTGCAAGCAGGGAATGGTTTAGGATTCATTTTGCTACCATAACGTCGAAACGCGCTAGTTTTACTCATTTCAAACACAAATTTGAGTGCTTCGATCAGCGTCGCCATATCTTCCGGTTGCTCGAAGTAGTTTGGATAAATCAACGGATAATCGAAAGGATTGCTGCTTCGAAGTGCGATAAAACCTTTACTTTTTGGTCTTAGAAGCATAGGAATCACGGACCATACGTCTTTATTACTAATTTCCCCAAACACGGCATCGTAAAATTTGTTGGTCAGTCCATGAACCTTCCACATATTTCTACCGCCGTCGGAGCACGCCCCTCCTGCCGCCAAAAGCAGTTCTATGTCTGGGAAATCGTCAGAACCGTTCACGAATTTGCTATTGATAAAAGCTACTCCTTCGATACCTCCTAGCAATGTCAAAGGACCGTCTCCAAAAATCGCATATCCTAGCATATCCTGAATATTATACATCCTGCTCTCCACCAACGCAATTTCTTCGTTCACCAAGAACGCAACACCTCCCACACCTACGTGATCTTGAAGATTATGACCCACTTTTAAATCCTGAATCACTGGTATGCCGTGTTTCAATAATTGTTCTTTAGGTCCGATTCCCGACAACATCAGCAACTGAGGGCTATTGATAGATCCCGCGGAAGCGATCACCTCCTTTTTCGCACGAACGCGCAACCTTTCTCCGTCTCTAACAAACTCTACGCCATAAGCCACTTTCGACGACGGATCTATTAAAATTTTCGTAACATGAGCTCCCATGACGACGTGTAAATTTTTCCGCGTCCTGATTGGTCGTAGAAAAGCCTTCGCCGTGGAACACCGTCTGCCATTTCTGATCGTCCCTTGAGCAACCATGAATCCAGTGTGTCGTTTTCCATTGATATCTCTGTTTTCGTAACCCATTTCTAGACCTGCTTTGATAAACGCAGTGACCAAGGGAGTGTGCCATGGCGCTTCTTGAACGGTTAGGTAACCTCCGGTTGAATGATACGGCGTCTCGGCGTGGAGAGGATTTTGATTATCTTCAGATTTTTTGAAATATTGTAGCACATCGTCGTAGGACCATCCGGTATTGCCTAGCTGTTCCCACGTGTCGTAGTCTTTTTTATTACCACGAATGTAGAGCATGTAGTTTAGCATGCTGGTCCCTCCGATCACTTTGCCACGTGGCCAGTTGCATTGACCTCCTTCCATCGCTGTGGGCATAATTTAAAGTGAAATACAGCGAAGACATTGTCAAATATCTACGTTGATTGGTTATCGATTCGCGTTAATACCTCTTTCGATTCGTCAATAGATTCATTTTCCGATAGGAATCGATTTACTTGCATTCTACATATACACTTATTTCAGTTAAAACGCGTATATTTTGGCAGAGGAAAGAAAAAAGCTGGATGAGAAGACAGAAAAACTAATGGGTTGTTCGTGGGTTATCCGGAGGCGTTTAAAACATTTTGGTTTATTATACAAAGATACAGATTGTATGAATATGAATAAAATCAAAGAAACACCTGCAGGAAGGCAATCGTGAGAAGACGTTTTCTTCGAACCTACAAAAGGATTACAGCAAAATGTTTGAAAAATGAGCAGACTCGCCGAGAAAAACAGCTCATCGATAGTGAATATTTTCGAACGAGAATTTACAAAATCAAACGCAGTGTGCAGTGCCCAAAAGATCCGAAAAGACAAAAAGGAGAGTATGAGCGAACAGATATATAGACACTTTGTGAGTGGCAATTGACGCAAAAGAGAAACCTAAAAATAGAAAGCAACTTTTGTGTCGACAAGATAAGGATAAGTGGAAAAATACAGTGGATGAGAAAATAGATTGCATATTGAATAATGAGAGAAATCGTGAGTTACAGAAGAGGAGGAGAAAGGAAGTGAAAAGAGTTGCTCGATATTTCAAGAGGGCAACAAATGGAAAGTATGGACTATAAAATGAAACCACGACGTTAATTGGATTTGCAGAATACAGGGCAAAGACAATAGAAAATCTAATAGTGGATATCTTTTCCAGTTTTTCACAGGTTCTGTGAGCTGGGGCTTTAGAAAACATATATATTTTCGACTTCTTTTTTTGCGTAGAATAACCCCCTTCCCGCTTATACCACCATTTATCAACCACCCCGTGTATATTGCAAAACATTTTGGAATCTCATTAACACTGCAGCGAAACACAACTATAATTGCGATTAGTAAAATTTGAAATAGACATAGAAATATAATAGAAGTTACAAGATATTACCAATTATTATTCAATATTATACGAATAACCGATTATTTATTGTATTAATAAGCCACAATTTGTAGTGAGACGGTCGTTAGCACTAATTCTATGTTTAAGACTATTATTCATGCTGTATATTAATTTTTCACTGAGTGTATGTTCGCAATAAACATCTTGTCACTTCCACATACATTTACTGAATGGCCTCAAATTTTAATATTATAGTCAGGATAGCCGTATTTCATTATAGTACTAAGGAAATTTTAAAAAGTTTCGTACATTGCACATCATATATTCATGAAAAATTTTGTGCCAAGTGTTCCTATACTTTCGCGAGCCGCTGTACGTGTACAGGACAAAATGATTTCTTTAGAAAACAGAGCAACACGTGCAAAAATTTTATTCTGCAATATTCCCGATTTATTTTTCACGAGGAATCGCTCTTTGCCCAGCTATATCATTGTAGCCTATGATACCTCAATGTAGCTATATGATGTCTCAATCCTTTCGAGACTGTCTAAAATGATCCTGCCTTTTCTAGCGTGAAATGGAATGAGGTGATTTCCACCACCCCTATGTTACTGCGTAATACTTCTTGCTTGCACCTTTTAGTAGTTGTATCGACGATAGTAGCAACAAAAATATTCCGGAAGCATGCATCTATTGAAAATGAAACACGTAAAAAAAAGACGACAAATCTAAAGAACAATCTATACGATAAAATATACCATTGCCAGATCCAAAGACCGAGAACATATCAATTCCTATTTTCATTGAATTTGAGCGAAGATGTTGACTTACTTTTTTTTATCGGCATATATTCTATATTACATTTTATGGAAAATATAGCGAAGAAGCTAATTAATTAATGAGATACGAGCATAAAGTATAGATAATATCTTTATCACGTCTCGTTATAGCGGATCTCACTGTAGATCGTTGTCTCGATGGAAAAATTAAAAAAAAAAAGAAGTAAAAAAAAAATTTTTATTCTATATTTTCGACTTCTTTCGTACCACCATTTACCAACCACTCTGTATATGAGAACAATCAGAGTTGTTTAAAAATGATTTGCAGTAAAACGTTCATTCACCGCACGAAACATACAGAGTATCGCTAATGTCTATCATATCAGTGTTATCGTTGAGCAGGGATGTCAAATAGTTTCAACGATTCCACGCCTATGGTTTTTGCGTGTCCGCGTCCGACTCAATGTTTGTCCTTTTTTTTCTCTTTTCTCCTCCCTCCCTATCGTCAGTCCAACTGAGACTTTATATATTTACTGTAAAAATTAATTACCTCCTCGTTGAATGTATTAATTTATAGAGACTAGCATATATGCGGTACTTTGCATAATTGGGACAGCCGCTTAATCGGATCAAAGGATGCTAGTTCCAGTGTGTCCCAAATAACCGAAATTCACTATAATGCGTTCCAAGCGTGACAGTACTATGTATCTTGTGTCATTTTAATTTACTTATTTCGACATAAAAAGTAAAACATTGTTTTTAACTATTTCTTCTATAGTTAGATAGATGCTTATTATCATGATAACAAGGCATTATTAAATGTTATTTACCTCGACAGAAATTCTTATTAGGTTCCGTCTTGTATTTCCAATCGATTTGGGTTAACTGCAGATTAGCAGCAAGAACAGGAATATCATAGATTTCTGATCCATCACCACCTGCTTCCAAAAGGAGCACGTTCCAATCTTCTATCTCGGACAAGCGATTCGCTAGGACGGATCCTATAGCCGTGTAAATTGCCATTATTAATATGCGTAGCACACAAAAACTTACAAATACTTTGAAATCAAAAATTTGAAGATTCATTTCGAAAAGGTGAAGGAAGAGATGAAATTTGTTGAAATTACGACGCAGAATTTGCCACAAACCTAATATACGTTTCATCGATAGATTTGTTGAAAGAAAGGAATTGTCAAATTTTTGTCTTAATTGATCATACGAGTAAGAACGCGCTCATTCTCGTTCGTAAATAACGCGCAGATACGCTTATCTTCGTTACATTTTTTATTAGATTTATAATCGAAAACGTACCTGCAGAACCACCGCCTACAATTATGAAATCGTAAGACGACATTAGTGCTCCGGAAGGGACATTCTTCGCAGCGTAATCGTCAACCGCATACTTGATATATAAAAATATAGTTAGAAGTATCCAGCACATCGATTGGGTCAGTCCTGATGTCATCCCCCCCAAAGCAATGCTTCCCACATCCATTTTACTTCTATTCTTGCGATTTCTTTTTCATCTATCTGTAATATCAAGTTTTGCCATATTATTTTATATGATACCTTAGTTTGCAATCTTATTCACGAGATAACATTAAGTAACAAACAGTTTTCAATAAACATATTTATCTGAAGCTAATGTAACTGTAATCGTGTTTTGTCTACATTAAATATATGTATTATACATGAGCGTTACGTAGTTATTTATAAAGTTATAAACTTCACTTATTTTTAAGACCTTGACATATAATCAAAGTCAATGTTGTGAACAACTTTCCTCATACATATAAATGCTATCTTTAACTGCCGGCTTTGGTTTCCGAGGTATTTGCAAAAATATATTCGATACTCTACATGTGGTATTTTGCTGTTTATAACATGTACGTTATTAGTCTGAGGTATTCTACAGTACACACCATACAGCTCTAACATTGTTTAATAACGATAATATAATATAAAGTTTAATATTGTCTTATTATTTATTACCTAAACTTATTTCACGCTGGCGTTATCAACATATTCGGTAATTATAACAAGTTGTTAAATTTCTTTGTTCGATTCTGGCATATGCGGCTGCTTTACGGCGGTCACAAGTTCAACCCTTAACGCTCCAAGTGTACCTCTCAAGCACCACCGATGTTCGGCTATCTACTCCCAGTGTGCCTCTCAAGCACTGTAGACAAAGCCGATCAATATGCATCAACATATTGTTTTCTGAGAAAATCGTTGAAATGGTGGCGGAAATTGCTCTTTTGAAGACTAGAAACAAGCGTAATAAATGCTTATATACTTTACAAGATTTCTCAGGAAAGGAGAAAACGCTTTGTCACACTATAAGTTTGTCAAATTATTAGTGAGTCAACCCCTAGGTCACTTTCGGAATAACGATGTGTATGGCAGGCCTTCCGGAACAGATAAAGAACAACGTTCAGATGGCAAACTCCATATAATAAATCAGTTGCCGAAAGGGGAAAAGAAAAAATGTCTTGTTTGTTCACCAAAAGGAAGTAATGCGGTAAAAAAACAAACAGTTTTCTACTGTGAGATCTGTGAACGCAAGCCCAGTTTGCATCCCAATGAATGTTTTAAAAAAATCCACACATTACTTAATTATAATTCATATAAATATTGTAATCAAAATTATATTACTTCTGAGATGAATAAAGATTGTTTTGAATCACTTTAATATTATTATTTACACGTCATTGTAGCATTTAAAATCTGACACTTAAAAATTTGTCCGTCGAAGTACGATGAGAATAAGTTGCGGTTGTCGGTCGATATTCGCAATTAAAAGTCGGAGCGTTAAGGGTTCATCTACCCTAATCAACACTGATTTACTAAAAGGATGATCCAAGATCTAGATTGAAATTTTCTGTTTCGCCTTTGCATAGTTTAGTGTTGGTTAGATAGCCTATGCCACGGACAAACCAAGAAATCTAATAATTTGTTATATATACATACAACAATACCGGCGTAAATAATACTAGAACTCTGTGTGTGTGTGTGTGTATTGTGTAATACCTTCTGTCAGAAGTAAAATACAGTATATTATGGGATATATTTTCGCAGATGTATATTTTGAAAACTAAAACCGAGTGGTGATTATACAGGGTAGAGCGGTAAATGTAGAAGAACCGAACAGGTGATGATTTAACGGGGAAAAAAAGAAAAGAATCGTATGCAAAGATTAAAAGCAATTTGGTAGAAATTCAGAACACTGGCAAATAAAAAAGTATTGAATAACATTACAAAAGACGTGAAAATGCTACGAAAGATACCAATGATATGGAATTTTCGAAATATTTAGCCCTTTGTGGACGGGAGCAGACGAGAGACATTAGCACGCGCAGTCGAGAAAATATACACGTTGAACGTTTGCGTTATTCATTGTCGATTATATTATTTTCATCGATATTTAGTTCATCATCACTGTCACTATCACTAGAAATATTGAAACGTCTGAACCGATTCCTTGCTAAACGCAGTTCGTTTCCACTGTCTGAAGCACCGTCGTCGTCTTCTATCTTGTCAGGTTCAAAGTAATATTCGTTATCATTACTATCACTATCAAACATGTCTTCTCTGTATTTTCTAGGTATCGTGTATAAGGTATTATAAAAAGTATAGAAAATATATAAAAAGTTTGCTTATTCGTCTGACAATGTCATTGAAAGACTGAAAATCGCTCGGACGCGTCTATCATCCTACATCGCAAGTTTACGTTAAACGGAGGATAAGACTTCATCACTAAAGATCTCTAATTTTCTTTCGTCAAAAACAAAAACTGTTCAGTTCAGAATACCCATGCGCATATAAATACGCATAAGATTACCACTCAGAAAATTGGACGTACGCCAGCCACTTAATAGTAAGTGTTTGCAACTATGAACAGATTCAGGCGACTATATATGGACACGCGTCAGTAAAAACACGCAACAGTAAAAAAAACTTGCTAGATTCACTTTTATTTATATCCATTTTTTTTTACGTGGAAACCAATTATACATTGTGGAAAGACATGGAACCGACTCTAGCAATCAAAAAAACCGGATAGGATCTGGCCAAGGTGTACCAGAGCCGTGTCAAAATACTTGTAAATCATTCATACGGAATATTCTTCTCATATCAAAATAATAAACATGATTCAGAGAGGCAATCAAACTATGACAGACAATGACAGACAATGTCACAGCCGATAATAGTTATTCTGTGCCACGTACAATCATAAGAGTAATTAGAGGTATTATCTCGAATATAAAGAGATCACCTGGTTTTCACCTTATTAATGGGAAAATCCTAAAAGAATTATAAACAAAAGTGATCATAGAATGCAGTGCTAATATCCAAGCAGGGTAAGGATCTGCAGACAGCGTCTTACAGATCAAACTCGCTTCTTTCAGTAATAGCAAAAATTATGAAAAAAGTAATCTACAATCGTCTGAAATCTATCATAGAAGATAGAATAACAGATAATTAACAGTAATAATAACAGATCATCAATTTGAATTGAAGAATGAACATGTAAGCATTGGACAAACACACGGAATAATCAATGAAATATATATAGATATATAGAAAATAAATTGTATATGAATAAAGAAAAAGTCTTTGACAAAGTATGCTCTATATTGGACAGTTACAAACCGTTAAGGCTCAATTCCTCGGAACCTGCGCTCACGAAAATGGGAATATTCCAATATAAACGCTTGCTACTACAGTTTTTAACGTCGCTCGCCGTCTATGATTATTGATAATTAGACGAAAACGTGGAACAGTTTGGCTACCGATGAACTTTGAATTTGACGTCACGTTAGACAAAAGACGATTGTTGAGAAAGCGAGCTCGTATTTTCACCCAATGATTTCATGTCCTTGCGCGTTCCTCAAGCTTCGAAGTAAACAACCGAATTCGGTTCTGGTCTCATATAGAGCTCGGTTTTCTCTTTTGTTTCTTTTTAATAACTCATATCTTGGATTATGCTCACTTGAAATTTAATTAGGAATGCAATTCTTTATTCAGAATACATTCAACTGTCAGAATGATTACTGAATTGCAGTGAAATTGTTCACGTTCTTACAAACATGGAAGCCCCTTTTTCTATTCCGTTCGATAATTTTCATTTTTAACGTATCGAACGTTTTCTTCTATGTCGTACTGTAAAATTTATTAACAAACACTTTCTACAAATTGATCGCTATTATCTGATTCTGGATCGCTCTGTTGTGAATATGTCGAATCTAAGAACAAGGAGAGCAATTGAGATATAACAAGACATCTAACAAAATTCATTTAGATAGACCAGTTTACAAAATAGAAATTAAACTGACCCTCGTAGCAATGCTTCTATATGTGGACATATGATATAGCATTCTAGAGAATAGCCACATATCGTAGATGAAGTCACAATAAGTGAGACGATATAGGTGAAACTATAAACAGAAACGAAGAAATTCGGGAAACCTGGAAGTTGCAACAATGTGGGAGAAAATGTGCAGCAATGTGCAAGAATGTGGGAAAAGACGTGCAACGATATAGAAATATCAGAAAGATTAGAATCGCAATACGTCCGAATCAGCTAGCAGCAAAAGAAGAAGAATAAAAAGTTACTTGAAATAGTAACATGTAGATTAACTTTTCATTTATGTTATAGGCTACATGGTCGCAATAATTTCGCCTTGAAGACGATTGAAACTGATGAAAAATCAAATATTAGCGGAAATACGACAATTTACAGAATACAAGACTACACACGCGTAAACGATGATGTGATCACGCGCGATAACACTAAATGCGGTGTAAAGTAAAGCAGTAGATGCTTTCTTGGCGATAATCGCTTGGATACTGAATTACGAGTAGTAACACAAAGCATTAAATATGTAAAACACACGTATATATATAATGCATCTATAATTTGTCTATGATTCAAGTTCGCTGCGTAGCATTCCTCCATGTTGTGTTTATATAATCACTTATTACGTCACTAAGGACATTGCTTATGCATTTTGATCTAATTGCTGGCTAATTAATCAATGTAATTACATATTTTGCGAAGAATCTTCTCTCGAGCTATGACACCTCTGTTATTCAGAACGGAAGAAGAGGACAGAAGACTTTGCACAGAAACTATTTCGACATATTTGGTGTAGAGTATGAATTTTACCACGGGTATGTTTTTAAAAAATACTCTAATTGAAAAAGTAGTGAAAGTGGACGACAACGGCAAAGATATAACTTGTTATTCACGGAAATGTGATTTTGTAACAATAACGATAAGTGAAGAAGAAAACCAATAAGATTTTATGTTTATTCTCAGCCTCTAAATTTTGTCGAACAAGAAAATAGATTTTACCAATCGTTTCTGTGTTTTTTTTCATGTAATCCCAAATTACAAATAAAAGCAGAGATTTTTAAGTGCTGTTTTAAGTTGCCGAAATAATGTGATTTTTCCATAAATTACATACGTTACATAAGTTTTCATACGTTCTCGCGCGGTCGAGTTTGAACGCTGTCTAAACGCTCTCTGTCCGGTCGTTGCGAAAATGGTACAATTCTGTAATCGTTTTTCCATCTTTCATGGGCATCCACACATAACACAGGTGATAAACTGCAAAACGACGACTGTTGAACCTCTTAATATTTAATAGTTTATCGTTGGCAATTTTTTGGCGAAGAAATCCATTTTAGAGCTAATTGGTTTTAGAGAAGCATTTTCTAAAATTTCTAAAATTGATAGAAAGTTAAGTTCCACTTTTACATTTTATTGCATTTTATAGAATTCTGCATTTTTCGGTTAAGCAAAATGATCACTGCTGTATTTCAACCAAGCGTCTAAATGAACAATTTTTTTCACTTCAACATCAAAATCTAGATCTTTCAAAAAGCGTATAAGTTCGGAGGATAAGTTGAGATATTCATAAGTTGATAAATCGATCGTGCGAAAATTAAGCGGATTAATTCAAAATTGGCACATTATTTTGGGATGTATAACCGAAGTTATACGCGAAACACAGACTTCTTTGCACTTTTTACTAATTCGCAATCTAACAATTGGGCTTATCGTAACATCTTAGGGATAATACATAATTATTACGTATATTCTTAGGGGCGTAATTTGTTACGTATCTTCTAAAAATCAATTCTGGACGTGCAAAATCCAATAAAGATATTCTCGAAGACGCTTCTATAAATACAAACAATATTTCATACGTGGAATTCATAAAAGCATGAATTAAAAGTATACGCAGAGATGGGAATAACAAGAAGCGTCACGTCGCATAAAA
Source organism: Bombus huntii (assembly GCF_024542735.1). NCBI lineage: Eukaryota > Metazoa > Arthropoda > Insecta > Hymenoptera > Apidae > Bombus > Bombus huntii. Next base: position 11,756,087 of record NC_066250.1, on the reverse strand, counting down.
AGATGTTAATTTATTTTACTACTTTACTATCGATACTTTTAACTTGTTTTCACACCGAATCACCTTTTATGCTTATCACTGTTTATATTTTAACTGTCTGGGTGCATCCTGGATGATAATACTATGTATTCAATCTTTAAACTTGAGCAAATATTGATAATAAATTTTACACTTAACAAAGATTTAATATGCTTGAAAAAGAATGTACATAAGTATAACATTTTTTCATTTATTTTCACAACATGTTACACAGTATTGTTACGTAACTTGTCCTTATAGCACAGATACAGCTTGAAATATCGTAAAAACTCGATTATGCGAACTGCGGTTTATGCATGACAAATGTGAATTTAAATATTACTAATTTGAATGTATTAACATTTCGATCAGTTGACTATGATGCTATGTGTCAATATATCTTCAAATCGTAATATATAGCCTTATCTATCCGAATAAAACGCGGAATAATTAATCAATCAGATGATGATGAAACCGTAACTGAAATACCAATATCTTACGCTATTGGGAAATCAACTGTTTGTGATACAAAAAAAAGAAAGTGCGAAATTGTGAATCATAGCGAAAGTTCATGTAATATGTACACAAAAACGTATGAAAACTGCTAATAATAAAATTCTTGATATGGCAGTGTATGAATGGTTTTGTTAAAAGCGTGACAATGGAAAGCCTATATCCGGCCCTACATTAAGCGAGCAGGTTTTATAGTGTAATACAAGATTGAATGGCGATTCTAACTTTAAAGTATCATCGGGCTGATCAGCGAATTTTAAAACACGTAACGGTGTTGGTGGATCGAATAAATTGGGCGAAAAATTATCGCCAAATAAATTTGTGGCTGAAATTTGAAAAAAATGATTTACAGAATTATTAAAACGAGAAAACTATATGTCGGAAAATGTCTATAATGCAGATGAAATAGGATTATTATGGAAATTATTTCTGCGAAAGATTTTACTTTGTCAATATGGACACTCAGCACCGGGTCATAAGGTCAATAAAGATACAATTACAACTGTTGTATGTGCGAATGCTTCCGGAAGTTACGAACTTCCTGTATTGGTAATTGGAAAGAATAACAAACCTCGGTGCTTGAAACATGTGAATTCAAATGCTACACTCGCTATGTATTTATCTCAGAGAAGTTCTTGGATGGATACGAACATCTTTATGAAATGGTTTTCAACAATATTTGTACCAGCAGTCAGAGAACGACAATTAAGTCTAGCTAAGGCAGGCTAGAGAAAACGCGGAAAACATGAATTTATAAGAACCTTTACCACCCAATGTTACATCATTGAGTGCTTTAAACGATGCTATAAAAAACACTTATTACGTAAGTTCATTCCGATATGTTATAAATCTGAAAACAATGTTTTAATGGCATATATACAGTTAAATATTAAAGAATGTATATATCTTGTTGCCAATACGCGGAATGACATATCAAGTTTTACTTTGAAAAACGATTAGAGTCAGTTATCAAACATTGAAGATATCGACGAAATGTCCCAAATATCATTAGTAACGTTAATGATGATGTCAATGCAATTTTATCAATTATTGAAAAGATTAAAGAGATTTCTATCGAAGGAAGCAATAAAGACAAAGAAGATAGGAATGACATTCCAACGCATTCTGAAGCATTTCGGAAAAAGCTCTGAGATGGCATGAAGCACAAGAAGAAAGTACCTCAGCTGAATTATCAGCTTTGAAAAAAATATGAAATTTGGCAGCACAGGAAGATTGGCAGGACAAAGATGAGTAAGCAATATTTATATGTCGGGTTATCATTAGAATTTAAGGCGCGTAACGATTCTTCGTTTGAATTAGCCATTATTTTACGAAACAGAGATTATATTTACGCGAATATACAAGATTTTACAAAATATTATGAATAATGAGTTTAATGAATGATAAGATTAACAAACGATAAGTTTAACTAATGATTAGATTAAAGAATAATAAGTTTAACGAATAATAAGAGGAACGAATAATATGTCTTACGAATAATAAATTTAACGAATAATGAGATTATCGATTAATAGGTTTTACGAATAATGAATTTAATTAACGCTATTAACAATGTTCCGGGGTTCAAACGAATCCACGGTCAACGGGGTAACTCTTTACTATGCGTAGAATAATTTTAAACACAAAAAAATACGATTGCTGAGACACTCGGTAAATTGCTCGATGTATCACTTTCCAAGGCGATCACGAATGAATATCTGATGAAAATTTTTTTCGCTATACGACTGCATTTGTTTGTTATATGCTCGCTGGAGGCATCGAGAAGGTTCCAATCGTCGTTGCTAGGCAGTTTCTGTCAGAAGTTTGTTGTATACTCTTTGGAAGCATCGAGAAAGATCCAAACGCCGTTGCTAGGCAGTTTCTATCTGGAGTTTGATTCCTAATACAACGTGTGTCCCATTATATCGACATCTCCAAAGTACAATTCTATGTGATTTCTAGGGAGAACAATACAACCGATTCACACCTTCGTCAGGCAAAACGTTTATCCCGTGACCGTGGCTACGTTTAGCGACCAGTTGTCATCTCGAACCCACTTTCGCTATCACAAATATCAAACAATTACAAATGACAATTGCTTAATTACAACTATGATAAAATCTAGGCTAAAGCATTAGAAGACTTTCTCAAAATTGCAAAGGGAAGGCTCCGGTTTTCCTTTCATCTCCGACATATATAATGCATATATTGTGTAATAAGTCATAATTTTTTCTGTGTACTATGTTTCTAATCGTTTGATTATCCGAAAATTCGAAACAGAATCAGCTCGTATATGAGATGTACTATATATGCATACTTATCAAGGTCGTTATTAAAGCCGTATGTTAATAGAATGTAGACGAAAATGCGAAACCTGGATAAACTTTTGTCATTAAGAGATCCTGAAAACGTGTTTCGTACTGTACATAAATTTTATATTGCATATGTTTTGCGCATTTATGTTACAAAATATGTACAAATATATTGCATATTTCATGCATATGTAACTTAATTCTTATCTTTCGCAATTATATCAAAAGTCTCGTTCGAAGAAATTACACATGTAATATTCCTTCGCCTACTAAAAATCACAGCGCTTTAGAGCGAAACAAAACGAAAAACCCTTTCATAGCACTGCCACGGATACAGCATTGCCGTTGCTAATCATTTTTTCTGAACTATATCTTACAATTGCAGTAGATTAATTTATATGGTAGAGGGATATCGTTGTTTGGAAGGACTGTAATCTCTTCGAACGAAGTTCTACATACAATTGCGATCGAATTTCACTTACAGGTAAGTTCGTTTGATCGTTCAATCAATTTCGCGCCCTTTCTCCGAGATTGCACGCATATTTGTACGAAACACAGGATTTTTAACACGCGTTGGTTTAGAACGAGTTAAATATTTTATTGAAAGTGACAAATAATAATAATAATGAAAATAAGATACTTAATAAACATCGTTATGAGTGAATACTAATTAGGATTAATAGTTTAGATAGCTGTACTTTTAAGTACATTTAAATCTGCCTTTTCAGCCAAAGTTAATGACGTAGAGTCTGGCTTGTATAAAAACACGGATATATTACGGTTGTTACGAACTGACCATTTACATATTTTAAATTTTTTGTCACTTAATTACAGTAACATTCGATATTTGCATGCATGTAATTGCATAAACGCAATCCGAAGAACAGAGATTTCTCTGACGCACCACAGAAGTTGACAATTTGCCGCAATCAAGTCGGAGATACTGTATCTAGATATTATACTAATCCTTTGTGCTCAAGGACTTTTTCAGTCGGCCGAAGTAGCAACTCGAGATGATTTAGCGCATATGTGACGCGTGTCTTACTGATACTGGTAAAACGATTTTATGCACAAATTAACTTAGACAAACATTATATTCTAATAATTTATCTATATTTACATCTTTGAAAATATGATTTTGTAATATTAATTTCTTTATCTTTTTGTATGATAATTTACAAAGCATTCATCAAGATCCTCCCTTGGTTTGGCGAAAATTTTTCCTTGGTGACATTATGCCAAATTGAATGTGATAACAGTGTCCTCACCCTATTACTTTTACAGCATAATTGTTTTTTCAGTTGTTATTTGATTTATTAGCACACCGGTAAAAAATATCTTCAAAAAAATCATTTCTTTTTTTTTCTTACGTGGGGAAATCCTCATGGACACCCCGCCTCACTTCTGGGAAGTGGGGGGTAGTGACAGACTCTTACCGGCTGAAACCCCACGGTGGGTTAACAGGAATATCCCGGGACCTCTTTCGAATTGCTGCCGGAGCGCTCCTGCATCTTCTCCCAATTTAAAGGAGTCGTTCCTCAGGTTTATTTTCGGGTAGTAGTCCTCGCCCGAACCCAGGCCGCTCAGGTTTTCGTATACGCGCCGGAACGCCAAGGCCTGGAGCTCGAACGGAGGTGATTCCGCCAGGACAGACGCCGACGCATAGGATATCGTCCAGTATACCCTTATGATCCTGATGGCAGTCGTCCTATGCAGCCTCTTCCTCACCTGGAGCTCCACCTCGATATGCTCCTCGTTTATATCTAAGCACAGGCCGGGCAGAGGAACCACTATACGCCACTAATCGTAAAACCAAATAGCCTCAGACTTGGCTGGGGACACACTCAGGCCCAGCCTGCGTATGACACGTACCGCGCAAGCGACGGCGAGCTCGCCGAGACGCAGTGTCTCGTGCCACCAACGTCGCTCAGACACCAGGACCAACGTGTCGTCGGCATAATACATCGTGCCTGTGTCCGGGGAGGGGGACTGCGAAACACCGCGTCGTAGCCAACGATTCACAAAATTGATCCCAAGACAGAACCCTGTGGAACACCGTGCTCGACGGGTCGCCGCCCTTTTCCATCCTTGCCGGTGTACCCGACCCACCTGTGCCTCAGATAGGCCCGGATGACACGCATAAAACAGGCAGAATTCTGGAAGAATTCAGTGACCTCCACTATCACATCCCAGGGTCTAAGCGGCCCCGCCAGGAGCCGTACTGCCTTTCGTGTCAATCGGGCACCCGCTCCGACATGTGGACCTCCAGACGGGCGGCAATAAGTCTTTCAAAGTGTTTGCCCATCTCGTTTAATAGGCTCACCGGCTGATACGCGGATGACCTTTTCGAAGGAAGACCAACCTCGCCATCCGCCATATTCGGGGGTAGGCTCCTCCCCTCAGACACCGTGTAAATAGGTCTGCGTCCAGTGGAGGAGGTGTACGGCTTGTAATTTCGAGAGTTGTGCTTTGTGAATCGATCACTGTAGAAGGCTGCGATCGAGAAGTTAAGATTTTGCATATAATGGCATTCTTCGCTGAAAGCATTGAAGATAAAGAATATGAACTAAACCATTGAGCTTACTCAATGAATAAACTAAACTACCTTTCATAATATTTCACCGTTTATTTAAGGTAAACATATATACAGTATCACATTTTATATAGAAAAATATTGTTTAAACGAATATTAATTATGTATCATCATTTAATGTGTGGTGGACATCTAACGTGTTGATTTATTTAATGACGAGACGAAAGAATACTTGTGATAGTCAGATATATTTAAAAATCGTTCTAAGTACAGAATACAGAGTTAGTATATTACGTCGTAATCGTCACTCGCTCAATGCTACTCGCTATAATGATACTGGTTAATAATCGTCCTAGAGAGCATGTTCGTCTATTTTTACTGGTCGGGGATACCAGAAAGTTTGAATTCAATTCCGGTAGACGGTTACACGTAGCGGCGATATTGTTTTGTCCGGAGTTTGTTTACTTTTAAATCTCGTACATCGAAACGGCGTTGAGACTCCTAGGCAAAACAACAACATGAGTCACTCTCGATTCTATGACTCGTGTGCCGCTACAAACGTATATTATTATTTTCAACAAAACTGTTGAACAAAATTACAATTTTCAAATCGAATAATTTATATTTAACGCGTATGTTGAAAACTCTTTTAAGTTTCCTCTGATCCCTTAAAAAATTGAGTAACTATTAACACTATCTATAATTTATGTAAATAACATCATATCCAAAATATTATTCATGATTAAAACATTTCAGTGTTATTAAATTTTTTATTGGAAAAGCAAAATAGTAGTATAATTTTAGAGTTTACAAAGCTTCTTAATAATGAAAACATTTTTTATATCATTTAACATTTATCAGACATCAGTTATATAAAAAATAATAATAATAATATAATCGTAATAATCATATAAGTAAAACAAAAGTTGGTCTTCTATTAGCGTTATCGCGTCCTGAGTCGAGTAAGAAGAGAAAGAAGCAGAGACAAGTGGTTTTGGTTATTTTAACACGATGGCGCTATACAAGAAATCCTAACTTCTCAATTGAAGCGTATTACTACGGACAAATTGACCAACATCGTTCGGTCACTAAGCCCTTACCCCCTCTATATATTTGCAAACCTGTATATAAGAGCGTGCGATGACCCATACTTTGTTTACGGTTATATAATGTTTTGCCCTAAACTCTGTAATTTCATATTAATCTCATTCTACGCTGCATCGGTAACATTGAGAATGACACTTACATGATAAAGGGCCTTAGAACTTCCCGCCTGTGACAAACTAAGTTCTTGTCTGCGCTACGGTGAAACTAGGTTCTTGTCTATGCTAGAGTGGAACTAGGTTCTTGTCTATGCTAGTGTGGTAGAAAACAGGGTAAATTTCCTTTCCTTTTGCAACACGGAGCCGCTTGGTGCAGCTCTTGTACCATAGTACAACTCAACCTACGAACGTGAGCATTGTCGTACTTCTCTGGTATTGCCATTCGCCAAAAGACATTTCTGCAGCGCCACACCGGAAAAGGTTTGCCGGGCCAAACAGCGAAACAGAAAAATCTTCGTGCTAGGTGAGAGATAAAGCGGTGGCTGAAAGGTAGATATTAAGCGTGTTATTTTAAATGACGAACCAAGTGAATACTTGTGATAGTCAGATATATTTAAAATCGTTCTAAGTACAGAATACCGAGTTAGTATAATACGTCGCTCGCTCAATGCTACTCAATATAAGGATACTATAGATAGTGATTATCCTAGAGAACGTGTTCGTTGGTCGGAGGAGTACTGGAAAGTTTAAATTCGACGCCGATTGACGGATGCACGTAGCGGCGATATTGTTTTGTCCGGAGTTTCTTTACTTTTAAATCTCGTACATTGTAACGTTGGCAATACCCCGAGGCAAAACAATAACATGAGTCATTCTCGATTCGAATCGTCCTACGACTCATGTGCCGCTACAGAGTGAAAACTTCGGATGCTGAAATTTGGTTTACATATTGTTTAAGCATTTAGAAATAAATATGCAATATAGCAATCATGAAACGGCGAATAAAAGCTTGACAGAAGTGGATAGGGAACTAATAAGCGAGCGGCCGTAGTTTTTAATGCTGCTGCGTTAATTTATCAATTCGAATTGATCGGATACCGTATAATTGACAAACAAATTTTTCCATTACTTCAGATACTGCATTTTTATCGCTTGACACATCGTCTAGATCTGAAAATGCTTTTTGGAATTCTTGAGATTCCAATAACAGTTTCAATGGATGCTTCTTCCCTTTTCGATAAAATGCTGGATTCTAATGTCAGCCAACAAAGGGGTGCAATCCTTTACAGAGCAGATCTCCTTGTGATTCATAGAGTTTATTCACATTAATAAATCTTTGATTATTTGGATCCAAATTTTACATTTACTTTTGAGATTGGTCATGTTGTTCAACATTATAACAAAAATGCCAGTATCTAAGCACTTAATGATAGTGCATTCTAATCCATATTGCTGGTATTATACACAATTTTCATATCAGCTTTTTCGTAATTTTGACAAGTAAATTCCGTATTGATTGTACATATAACATTTCGATTTTTAATTTTACATTCATAAAATTGATCAGTTATTTCGATAATCAAGTGGTTAATTATTTAATTAATGTAGTTAAGCATTATTTAAAAAAATTAAATGTAACATACTTTATAAAATAATAGAATAGTCAAGTTAAGTATTTATATAATCAATAGTTTTAATCAATTAAATTAAATAAATATAATTAATTAATTCCGAATACTTTAACAATTAATAATAATTATAAATTTAAAATATTCCCAGTTTCCTTCTTACAGTTCCTGCAATACCATCGTATTGTTGAAAATCGGATGATAAACGAAAAATAGCGGTTTAAAGTATGAAGCATATTTCCACTATTTCAAATTTACAACTCCGGATACAACATTTTACAGTTTAATAAGGTTTAACTTCGCAAGAGGTAGTTACAGATCGTATCACGAACTATAGCGACACTCACTACGGCCTCTTGTCAAAAAGCTCTGAAATTCCGTCTAGTTGTACAAGTTCTTGGCAAATATACAGGGTGGTTGGTAACTGGTGGTACGAGCGGAAGGGGGGGATGATTCTACGCGAAAAAAGAAGTCCAAAATACAGAATAAAAATTTTTCGTTTGAGGCTTTGTTTTCGAGAAAATCGACTTTGAATTTTCGCTCGGTATGCGTGCACTTTATCACATCTCGTTATAACGGATCTCACTGTAGATTTTTAAAAACATTTAGTCGAAAATATAGAATAAAAATTTTTTTAAATTTTTTTTAATTTTTTTTTAATTTTTCCATCGAGACAATGATCTACAGTGAGATCCGTTATAACGTACCGCACGCGTACCGAGCGACAATTCAGAATCAATTTTCTCGAAAGCAAAGCCTCAAACAAAAAATTTGTATTGTATATTTTCGACTTCTTTTTTCGCGTAGAATCACCCTCTTTCCGTTTGTACCACCAATTACCAACCACCCTGTATATACAGTATCATACATTTAACATTGAAACACACGGCCGTGAGAACATTGAGAATGACAACAATATAACATCTACGTGTGCTACTACAATCATATATCGCGTTTGAGAGAATACAGAACAATTTCGTTGTTACCGAACGCTAAAGCATTTTAAATTTTACGTCACAATAAACAGCAGGCGATCACTATTCTCTATACGATAAAGAGAAACGAGCGTCGCCTTTCTGCCAGCCGATTTCATGTTCCTGCGGTCTCGTGAAACTTTACAGCAAGCGAAAGCTGCCGCTTCTATGCACTGCCTCATGTGGCTCGATGCGTATACGTAAAATGTAATTCCAATGTAATTATTCGTATTTTTACGAACGTCACAATTCCTTTTCTATTTCGTTCGATATTTTTGCTTTTTAACGTATTGAAGATTTTCTTTTACGTTGTATCTTCAAATTTGTTAACAGTGACTTTCTACAAATTGACAGCTATTATCTGATTATGAATGTGATTTCGAATCGCTGTGCCGTGAATACATCAAATGTAAGAATGAAAAACAAGGAAAACAAGTGAGGTATAGCAAGACAACTTACAGAATTCATATTTACACAGACCTGTTAAAAAGAATGGAAATTAATTTAACCGATGCATGTTTGGGTCCTTTTGAACCCCAGTACGCTGCGACCGAGTGCCATTATATCGGCAATCGACAGAAGTTGTTTTTATTTATGTTGGAGCGATAATAAGCCAAACGTATCTCTAAACGATGCATTTAGTATCAGTATTCATCGTAATCTCGAAATGTTATGTTCGAGCGAATACAGACATTGCCTTCCGCGCAGTTGACTGAATCGTCCGCCTCTGGGGAGTACAGCCATGTTGGGTATCATTTTGGTCGTAAGAATCGCAACGATCCAACTAAAATGACCTTATAACTTCGAAATACAGAATAAAACACGTTATTTTTCTTGTTTCCGCGATTTATTAATAATTTTCATCGTCGATACCCATCATAGATAACAGCGGAAATTGTTTATATCGCGGGATCATATCCCTGATAACCATATACTACCACTACTCCATGGAACCGGATTGCTCGGAGCAGTTGCCGATGATGAGTGATCTGTTTCGGCGATGACGCAATTATTAATAAGTCGCCGAAATAAGAGATATAAAGTTTCATATTTTTTATTTAGTTATAACAAATTTGGGTGAAGTTGCCTCCTCTCCGATTTCGATGATTTTGAAATATATCACAGAATTTATCAGTCTGGATAACTTTCCTTTATACTCTATTTTATTTATACTTTATTTTCTTTGTTGTTAAGATTCTTGCCAACAAAATGATATAAAACGTGGCTATAGCCTCGAAATGTGGACGGTTCGATCAATTACACAGGAAATGGTGTCTAGGTCAAACATTGTGAGATTATATCGAACACTGATGCTAAATGCATCGCTTAGTTCAGAGATACGTTCGGCTGCTCGTCGCTCTAACATAAACAACTAGGCTATCGCATAAATTAATTGCTTGCAGACTAACGAGGTTTGGTCGTAACGTATTCGGGTTCGAACGGACCCAAACATTGCAGTACGAGTAATAAATAAATTTCTATAATTTTAAACTGGCCTTTCTAAATATGAACTCTGCGGGGTGTCTTGCTGCTTCTCAATTACTTTCCTTGCTCGTTATTTTTATATTTAACTCATTCACGACAAAGCGATCCGGAATCAGACAGTAGCGGTCAACTCGTAAAAAGCAAACGTTAACAAATTTGAAATTGCCACGTCGAAGGAAATGTTTAATACGTTCAAAGTGAAAATTACTGAACAAAATAGAAAGAAGAGACGATGTTTATAAGAATGCGAATAACTATATGGTAATTACATTTGATGTAAGCACTCCAATAGCACTCCAATAATCAATTAACCCTTAAAGTGCTATCGATGTGGACTAAGGACACATATATGCGTTTGTCAATTTTTCCGAACACCTGCGCAGAAGTAATACTATTACGTTTGTGTGAGATAAATATAAATGCATTCCTTATATATCATGCATATATTTTATATCAAAAATCTACTGCTTCGAAAGAAAAATTTAGTGAATTTCATTTAGCGTTGATAAGAGACATTTTACGAAAATATTTCCAACGTAGAAGCATGTTAGGAAGAGGAAAGAGAAAGTCCGAGGATTTACCATTTCGTTTAATTGATAGGCATTTTCCATCAAAATGCCCTAATCGTGCCAGCACAACACAATTATCAAGAAGAAATGTGTTGTTTGTGTGAAAAATAAGAGACGAAGCGACACGCGATACGCGAATGCAGAAAATGCGATGTCGGATTATGTATCGATAATTGTTTTGAAATTTTTCACACACAACTGAATTATTAACTTGTGTTATATTTACTAAATTTAGTTTTCTAGTTTATTGTTTTCTAGTTTATTACCCAAATTCTAGTTTATTGTAAATTTCCATGTTTATAATAAATAATTAATACTAAAAAATAACGCTCTTGAATCATTTAATCTCGTGCAAAAGAATTACTATAACTTATTACGATTTGAGTTTTGAATAGTCAATCAACAGAGTTCAGTCTAGCGAAAAAGTATTTCGTCCACAGCGATGGTCACCGCTAGCCGCGCACCGTATGTACGGACTGCATAGGTCACGAGTATTCAACACTCTAAGGGTTAATAACAAAAATATTGAGCTACACGAGGGAGTGCACAGAAGCGGACGCCCTTGCTTGCTTCGAAACTGCATGAGGATGCAGGACTATGAAATCGTCCGATAGAATATCGTATAAAGAACAGTGCTCATCTTCTCTTTATTGTAACGCCAAAAAAGGTTTTTTGTGACAACCAAACCGCTCTGTGTTCTCGTCTAATTATACTACTATCAGGAATATGCGGTTACCGAAAATCACGGGACTCTCGAATTTCGGTTCCTGTCGATATAAACCAAGCGGGGTTTGGCGGACCTCCGGAAATATAACATGTGTCGAGATCCCGAAATTATCGGTTGCATACTATCTAAGCATTTTTCTAGCAATAGTCATCGTGAAGAGCGATGTGTCATTGTCTCTTTCGCTCGTTTGCCTGTTACATCGCGATCGGTACTGGCGACGAAGATACCTCGTTTGTCATCCTTATCATCCACGGTACCACGGTAGAAAATTCATTGTAAATTTTGTAAAGTATAATTTTAATTTTGTAAGAGTATGTATATACACTGATGTTTTGTATCCGTAAAAAGATTATTTAACCACGTTCGATGATAAGTTGCGTTAACGAGTAACGAATGTCTGTATATTTTTGCATTAAATACTAACAAATGACACGAAATTGTAACTGTAGATAAAAATATAAATGCATTGTAGAAACTTTGTAAACTTGAGCCAATTTTCAATGGCATTTTAAATGCAAGTATAAAAGTTCCCAAAAAGTGTAAACTCATAATGTAAATGATGGATACTGAGAATATTTATAGATATATTAATTTGTTGTACACATTTGTTACTTAATCTTGTTACTGACATCGTTACTTCCTTTACCGGTAACGCAGTTCGGCGCCGAATTAATTTATTTATAAATTCGAGTACACATTTGTTACTATACCTTGTTCTTTTATCGCGACCTGTTATCTAGTCAATAGGTCATGGTAAGACGGTGTTCTGCTGCTGCATATCGTGACTTGCTACTTGGTTCGCCTATTCAGCTGAATGTCGGAAAAGTAACCTGCTCCAAAGAAAGTAATCAGGTACCTCTTTACTCTTGATTCGAGATTGAACGTCTGGCTAGGATAATCATGGCATCATCCACACGAGACCATATTGCATCACGAATAAGCAACAAGTACACGATTAATATTAAAGACTTAACATTATACCGATGAAAAAGTATACATATGTCTAGTTGTTAATATTTAACATAAACCGAAAATTTAATGATTTTATTTATGTTTTTCAATCATTCCAGAACATTTCTCCGTGTTTTAACTATTTTTCAACTGTCTGAGAAATAGTATGTACCCATTAATGTGTAATCACCAAACATCCAAACTTAAAAAGATGCAAATTTTATTCGAATGACAAGTAACAAACCGAGATAGATAAAATCTCTTGCTATTCGTGAACTGGTCAGATTTTTTTTTTATTATTTAATTTGTACTTTACATTTTGTCCAGCTGGACATTTGGTAAATTTTTCTAACTCAATTGCTAAATAACATGTGGGTGGTTACCCCCAGCGGGATACCATCTTCGAGTTTGACTATTTTATTTCTTTAGTATTTTCTTTTTAGTCTTCTTTTTATGAGAGCTTTGCTCGCTTCAGCAGCCAGCTGGTTTGGATGTGTTGCCGTTCTTCCCTTGTATTTTTCTGCGTACCTACCAATTTCTTCTTTGACCGTTGGTGGAATTAAATGAGTTTATTGAACTGGTCTCTCTAAATATACATTTTGTTAGGTACCTTGTTGTTTTTTAATTGCTTTCTTTGTTCCTTATTCTTATGGTACATTCGACGTATTCACAGCAGAACGACCCAAAATCAGATACTAGCTGACAACAACTACAATTTCTAGAAAGTGACCGTTAGAAAATTATCAAAGTACGACGTGGAAGAAAGTATTTAATAAAATAAAAGTGAAAATTACCGAATGGAATAAAAAAAGGGTCTCGATGTGTGTAAGAATTTGATTATAATTTGCTGATAACTTTGGTAATTAAATGCGATTTTAAATACCAGTTATTAAAAAAAAAATTTGAGCTATGGTTGTGCTTTTTTTTTAAATTTGGTACGCTATTTACAATCAATTCTCATTGAGAATTATAAGTAAATATGAGCTACATGTGAGACCAGAATCGACCGCGTTTGCTTGCTTCGAAGCTTCAGGAACACGCAGCGGCACGAAATCGTCGGATGAAAACACGAGGTTCGCTGTCTCAGCGATCCTCGATTGTGGTGTAAAATTTAAAGTGTTTCGGCGACATCCAAACCGTTCTAAGGTATAAAACGTGAAAGGTGCCAAATGAATACTCGGTGTTTTATTCAACAGTTCGTTTATTAACTCGCGAATCCTACTGACGACTGCTTGCTGACAACTCATCTGTTAATCCACTTTCTTCCCTTTGTCATCTTTCGATATCCCCACTACGCACGTTACCGTCTGCGATCGTGATCACGTACGCCTTCTTCCGAGTATTTGATGGAAGGACTAAAGGGATATCGATGGCCCATTAGGTTTGTCGACACTTACGCTTTATCACGACATTGTATATGTTTCGTCGGTCTTTCATGAACAGTCTTCCAGCGATGGTATACTGTGTACCGAAGAAATCGTTGAAAAGAGAATTGCTCTTTGCGACCTAGTGCCGCTATAGCTCTATGTTCTCGCCTAATTATACTTCTATCAATGGTTCATATATGGTTCGCGACATTTGACTGCAATAGCAAGCATATATGTTGCATTGTTGCCATTCCCAATGTTAGTGCGAGCACAGTTCCGAGTTAACACCAAACCTACCAACGGCGGTCAAATTGACCGCTCTCGAACTTCTACACAAATTTAACCATATTTAAACTTTATCATATCGCTTCATAAATTCTCACTTTTCCTGAAACATGCATATAATATATATTTTTCTGTATTTACTTTTAGTTTGCTCTTTTATTTTCTGAGAAAGATTTGTATTCTGCCTTGCCTACCGTGAGCGGTCATTTTGACCGCCCAACAAAATATATTAGTTATTTTTAAAATAAATACAATCAGTACAAAGAAAAGGCTATCTCAAGGGCAGATGACAAACAAAATCAGTAATAACAAATAATAGCAGCTGTTACACCTGTAATCTTGTTATAAAACATAATCCATCCCTCGATCAAGATGGTCACCAGCTGTCAAGACATATCAACTCAGGCCCATAATAATCCTAAGCAACCGCCATAAAATTTAGCATTTTTACAGTCCATTGTTACAAATATTTTAAAAGTCGAAATGTTTCTTAGGGTTATTACTTATTGCGATAAAACACGGGAGAAGCTTTCCCAATTCCACCCTCGAATAACCGTCGGTGGAGAACGGTCAATACTCATCAATATTTTCGTGTAAACATCACCGTCACAGACCATATTCTTACTTGCTATTGTCCTTTCGACTAGAATACATCTCAGTTTGTTAGTCAATCAGTCGACATCTAAACTTGTTATCTCTAAAACTCAGACAGAAAGCATCTCAGGGCGTTTTGTGTAAAGTTGTTATAAAAGGAAAAGTAAATCATATCAAATTTGACAATAATTTTGTATTCCGTACATGGTATTATTCTGTAATATCGGAAAATAAGGATAGAAATTTTTTCCCGATTACTTACAATTTATTAATATTAAACTGAATATACAGATATAAATTGGACAGAGAACGATATTTATTTAACGGAACTAAATGCAATACTCGTATCTATATCAAATAACTTTACAGTTATTTGATTACTCTCGTCACAACGAATCTAACACACACACACTCTCTCTCTCTCTCTAACAACTCTATCAATTCTCACGACTCTACTCTTCAACGACTCGAAACCTCTAACGACTCTACTCTTCGACAACTCGAAACCTCTGACGACTCTACTCTTCAACGACTCAATTAGCTCTGATCTCCGCCAATACACTCCTGCCCGGTCGTGCTCGTTCTTGCTCTCGTCCTCTCACACACATACACACTTTTCGGCTCACATACTCTGGCCTCTCGATTGCCACTCCTTGAAATATGAAACCGTACCTCTGTTTTGACGCTGCTTATCCTTTCTCGCGTCGCTGTTACTAGGCGCTCTTGGATGTAAACAAACCACGAAAGACGACGTACACGGTTTTTTTCTATTTTCAACCGACCTCTAATTCAAATCTATTCTACGATATTACAATTCTGTAATAAATATTTATGAGGTGGTTGTTGGTGAAGGTGCCAACAAGAAATACTCTTGATGTTCAACAAAAAAGGTTTATTAAACTATTAACAATCAACAATTAACAATTTACGATCAACGATTAACTATCAACAACAATTAATAATCACGTATCTCGAATTGTGTTTGCTTCGCTATGACGTCAAACCTTTCGCACTTCGCAGCTCGGGGCAGAATGAATATTTTGTTGGAAACCAAGCGGATTCTTTTCTTTGTTGCCCTTCGATATCCCCACTACGCACGCGTTTATTAGATGTCCGCGACGATATTCATTCTTCCGAATAGTCGGCGAAAGAACCGTAGGGATATCGATTGTACATTAGGCACGTCGGCCTTATGCTTTGAAGGTATAGCGCTTTGTATCGCGAAACCGATGGAAAGTTCCGTGGTCGAGTGCCACCACATTTACCCTAGAAATGTCAAGACTTTTAAAAAAAAAATTAAAAAAAAGAATTACGGACATAGAAGACTGTTCAGTGTGCGATGAAAAAGAAACTTCAGCAACCGAAAACGGCATGAAAACACATGAAAAGCTATTTACTATCGAATCAGAGTTGAATATTATAAAGCGTTTACGTAAGGACAAAAAGGAAAGAAATGATCGTTGACAGCAAAGGGTGAGAACCAACGTATCGAAACTGGGCCCGATGAGACAATTCGAAGAGAAATAGATGCAAGTAACACACCTGGCAGGACATCAGTTCATAATATTTTTAGGGATATGCTAAACAGCATATAATGAAAGGACAGGTAAAGACGTCATTTTATCTCGTCATTGATCATCGTATAAGGCATCATATAATAAAATGTACGGAAGAAGAAGCAAATAGAGTATTAGGGACTAAGAGAGAACTAGATGTAACAAAACTAGATGCATTTATTGCTCTGCTATATGCCCGCGGTGCATATCAGGCAAAAAATTTAGATGTCTCATATTTGTGAAATACAATTTGGAGACCTGCATTTTTTTCAAGAACAATGAGCAGGAATGACTGCTGAAATTATAAGGTTTATACGATTTGATAAGAAGAGCGAAAGAAGCCAACGTTTACGAACCAATAAATTTGCGATAGTATCTACAGTATGGGGCCAATTTACAGAGAATTCACAAAATTGTTATAAATTTGGTGCATACATTACTTTTATATAAAGAATCGCGGGGAAAAACCATGCAATAAAACTATCAACAAGTTCAGATTCATTATTGCAAAAAACTTGTCAAGTAAAAAATTGTAAAGGTTACAAAATTATGAAGATTTGTTTAAGATGCGGGAAATATTTATGCGGCAAATGTGCGTTTTCTAATAAGATAATTTGTAAAAAATGCAGCAAAGTTGAATAAGATATATCTCTATATAAATAAAAGTGTAATTCTATTTATGTCTGTAATTGAAATTAAACAAAAGTAAATTTGGATGAAATTTTATGAAAGTTCATCATTTTATATACATTTAGTTATAAATTAACCATTATCTAAGTTAAATAAAATAAGAACTATTACTTCTTTAATCACCGGTCATTTTGACCGCACTCGGTAGGGATAAGTATACACGAAGTGTCGGTAGGTTTAGTGTTAAGTGGATAACCCTATATATGGGATATAGAAGCAGCGGCCTACAAAAGCAACGAACTAAAAACGAAGAAGCCTGGAAACGGATTTGCGGAAAAGCACGGAATCCGTGGATTACGTTCTTATTCTGTTAATACCGAACGACAGAACGTTCGTCGGACGGCATAACGAAACCTATAAATTTCTTGCCTCTCGAAGGTTTTGGGATAAGTGGCGTGTCGTCCCTTTAATTCGTTTAAATGTGTCAACTCCGGCGAGAGGGAACAGGGGTATTACCAATTGATCCTCTCGGAAGAGGCGCAACATACAATTATAGTTGAATTCCACTTAGGTTCGTTTAATTATCTAATTATATTTCGCGCCTCTCCCTCAAGATCAATTGGTGGACGTTTAAAGCATCTAAAGACAATCAGAAATTCGGAAAAACGAGCATAAACTCAAGTATTGCAAGAGAAGAAAAATTGCGATTTATTTGTTATGCTTAATCTATAACATTAAAACGAAATGTAGTAATTACACAAAAAGACCTTAACCGCTTAGGTACGATACGCCAGTACAGTGGCTTTTGCGGATGTCATCTTATATTACCACGCACCATTACAAGTATCCTATGTTATATAAAGTAAGTTCCCAAATCGCATTTACAAACATTTGCAAATTTTGCCTGCATCATATATGATTGCTAGGTCATAAAATTGGACGAATGTCTTTGAATCTTCCATCCATTCCGCTGCCCTACGAATAACATGAATATTAATATCTTTGTTCTTAGTAGTAGAAGTCAAAGTATATTGACTATCTTGAGGAAAAAATCCCTTTATGTCGATATTACCATGTACTCTACAAGGAGCGTTTGATTTGAACGAAATGGTTCTCTCTTGAATTTCTAAGTTGCTGCGCTCGAAATAAATAACTATCTCAAATTAAAATAGCGCGAACATTTATTTCTTTCTTATATGGAGCTGTAGTAAAGATTGTTTTCTATTTAATGCATAAGTCTTTACCTTATTAGATATTCTTATTTCCAAGGAATCGGATTTTCTATCAATTCTCGAGTTTTATAAGTCTGTAATCTGATAAAATCTGAATACGGTGATCAGTGATCAAGGCAAGTAGAGTAATTGTTTTCAAGGATAATATTTCTAAAGATAAAGGATCATTTGAATTAGCTAAAAGAGCTAGAAAATTAAGGACTATTTTTGGACTTTATACCTGGTTATATGCCTGCTTTGGATTCCATAGTCTTATCTTCGCTACACCTTTGAAAAATCTTCTTATTTTTTCATCATATTCTGCTTCTGCTTCTAATAAAAGAGAGATTATCGACCAAAGACTATTGAGTGAGTCGTATTTAGCACCTCTCTCAAACTTTAAATACAGACATTCAAGAACGTCCGAGTTGGAACTTCCAAACTGATCTACAAATTTTCCTGGCAAAAGTTCTACCATTAACCCTTTGACTACTGTTGACGCCTAAGGCGTTTAGAAAACTTGCGCTTGTGACGCTGTAGGCATCTGTAGGCGCTTAACACTTTGACTGTCACGTTGGTCATATATGAAATTGTATGAAAATTGACAATTAGGACATTTTGAATATAACCGATAAATAGAAGATACTTTGAAATAAGAAGTGTCCTATTGAACAATTAAACATTTTTATTAGAATATCAATAAAAAAAAATGAGAACAAATCTTGCATCTAACGGTGCACTGTGTTTGCATCCATATCTTTGAGGAGTAATCTACGAATATTATTATAAACATACCTTAGAAAATAATCGTAAATGCTACTTTATAATCATTTAATTGAAGTTAAAAATGTGCACGTACCTTGTTATTATATATAGAATGAGCAAATACTGTTTACTAATATCTTCTACACGTTTCAACAATATATTCTGGACGTTTTACTTACAACGAAATAACGAATGCGAATGGTTTGTTGAAATAAACGAAGCTTTGTTGTAATATGTCGCTATCAACTGTTGCCAAGGCGCCACGGTGATCACCACTGACCACCAATAAGATAAACGGTTCATTGGGGAAGAATGTTGTCTTACATCATCAATTTATTATTATTTTGCCATTATATGCTTTGAATAATAAAAATACTCCCGTGGCGTCCTGAACGAAACATGTGATTTCGGCGTGGCAGTCAAAAAGTTAACCAAGTTCGGTCCACTGACACGACAAGCGCCTATAGGCGCCCGGAAAATTTGATCGATCACAATTCCGACAGATCTCGTTTCAGTCAGACGTAAGTAAATGCTAATTCAGCAATTACATATTCCGTTAGTCATATGTTATTCAAATATGCTTATTTATATTTTGCAGTTATTTTTTGTTTTATCTTCAAAATAACAAATTGGGATAAGAAAATGGTCAGAAAAAGTGCATGCAAACATGATACAACAGGTGATTCTGATTCTGAAGAAACAAATGATTTTGAAATGCCTCTTCCTTTTTACAAGCGCATGATTAAAAAACATCTTTTAACCTCTTCATCAGAATCAGAAGGAGTAATGCAGAGTATTGCACGAAAGCTGCACTAAAGCAAAAGAATGTAAAAATAAATTTTCCAGGACACAAGGAGATTTCCAACCTATAATTCACGAATTTGATGACGAGAATAGTGGAATGAAAGCAAGTGAAAAGAGCAATCATCTATTCTCGATATTTTTCAAATTTTCTTTTTGGAAGAACTCGTAGAATTCATTGTTGAGCAAACTAACAATTATTCTGAAAATAGTACAAGAGGCGATGTACATTCTAATGCAACTACTGTTCTCGAAATGTATAATTTTTTGGCCATTACCATGCTCGTGGCACGAATACATATGATATCTATATCAGAATATTGGTGTAAGGATAAACTGATAAGAACAGTATCGTTTGGAGAAATAATGTCAAGGGTTCGATATACATTATTACGAAAGAATCTGTATTTTTGTGATAACAACATTAAAGATCACGATCCAATTATGAAACTACGCTATATTCCTGAACAATTAAGAACATCCTTTAAAACTGCATTTTATCCATATGGAAAATTATGTATAGATGAAAGTTTCTTATTTTTCAAACAATATATACCGTAAAAAGAGCAGGTTTGGGATTACATCCTTCGTCTTGTGTGATAGCGTGACAGGCTATATTCAAGATTTAATTGTATATTCCGGGGCAAACATGATAATTTCTGAAGATATACCAGCAAAATCGATAGAAAAGTCTAGACAAATAGTAATGACACTTTTTGAAGCTTATCTTGGAAAAGGTCACACACTCGTGACCGACAATTGGTACAGCAGTCTCAATTTGTTCCTCGAGTTACATAAAAACTTAACCAACGCATATGGAACGATAAGAAGAAACAGATTGGGTATACCGAAATTGAATAAAAACATACACAAAGAAGAATGTGTATTTCGTTCAACAAAAAATATATTAGCGTTGAAATGGATGGACAAAAGGAAAGTGTGGATGATTTCCACCTATCATTGCTCCAATATGATTGATACAAACAAGATACATTATCTAACAGAAGAAAAAATAATCAAACTACAATGTATAATTGATTACAATAACACAATAGGTGTGGTTGACAAAGTTGATCAGATTTGTTACAGTCTGAATTCTAGCAGAAAAAGTTTAAAATGGCACATAATACATATATTTTATTAGAAATTTCATTTATATTTAATAAAACAAGTTTTACAAAAATACAGCTCAAGTAGAATATATGAATGCAAATTATACATGAGTGCTGATAATGAATCTTTTCATTTGACGCAAAGGCAGTTTACGTCTGCATATGTAAAATACGACGCAAATGTGTAGTGTGTAGAAAACATAACAGAAGAAATGAGACACGTTACGAATGTTTCAAATCGTACCACGTTTTACTAGATTATTAAACATATCGTGAAAAAAGCTTAATGTTAGTGTTAAATTTTATATACACTAACAATTGAACGCAGAATGCAAACAAGTAAATAATATTGTTTTAATGTAGTGAAATTCTGTATTTTTTCAATTTGATTATTTGAATATACTTTCCTAAAAAATGCACGCCTTGCGACTGATTCGTAGTCAAAGCTTAAGGCTTCGTCATACTGCTTGATTGAAGAATCACTCAAAGAAGATATAATTTCTAATGTTTTTTGGAAGCACTCCTTAGACCGAAGCCTTCACAATAACATCGTGCAAACCAGAGAAAGTTTCCGCCATGATGAATAGAGATTTCCATTCGACAAGATTATTTTACTGCTTGACGTAAGAATTAACGGCTCTTTCATGCCAGCCGGGGATTACTATAATTCCCGTCGCCCTTAAAATCATTAGAAATGGAGAAAACGCGTAAAAAGGTTACTTCAATTTAATACGAGTGCGTCTATCGCACATCTATTCGGACCATTAAACCACGAGACATAGATAGCGCTTACATTTTGTGTTTGTACGATTAGTAAATAGATCGATCTCGGACTTATCAAGATAATTTCCGATATTTGTTAAAACTTTATCTAGTCTACGAGATTCTCTATCAACTTCTGTATTTTCTCCGGACCTTATATACGAAGCGTAAATGCAAATATCTCTCTCTTCATACCAAGATTAGATTAAACGCGATAGATTATTGACATTTTGAAAATGAACTCCCGCCATTCTATTAACGTAGTAATGTAATGATGGCTACTGTATTATCAAGTCGTAGTAAAGTATCACAGTTTCTCAAGTCATTAATAAAACATTGTGACCCAAGACAGGCTGCCTTTAACTCGAGATCACTTGTTGACAATTCACGCTCCTCTTGCGTCCAAAAAGCATGAGGTCTCTCATATCGATACGCTGCAGCCTATTTAGATAAGGAGAAATCGGGATCAATTTTGAGTGAAAATTCTGTAAATTTCGAGGATCTATGTGCACAAGAAATATTTCGAAACCAGCATTGTAAGTCCGAATTCAAATCTGACAATTTCATATTTCTATCATAGTCATTATCGATCAACTCTAGAGTTAAATATTTTTCTCGTTTCAACCTTTTTTTGTGCACATGACTATTTTTCAGCGGGTCAACACGATACCAAATATCCAATAAATTTCGCAAAGTCCCGAATCTTGTAGGTCTTAATATTTAACAATCTCTTTACTAATTTTTGCGTATATACACTTTTCTCTAAATTTATGGTCAAACCTAGTCGCTTTGAACTATTACACGTCAACTCAACAAATCTTTTACATTGCTCGAACGAATACCTTTATTTCTTAAGTACGACCGGAAATATTTCAGTATTTTTGTAAAAACGAAAGATGCCATGCTTAATCCAAACGGTAGACGATTGAACTTGTAACATGTTATTAAAATCAAATCTGAAGGATTTAGTTCAACTTTGTTATGGGAATTAATGTTAATAGACGTGTTTAAGGCCAACTGCACTCATAAAATACTCAGCACTGTTGATGAGAATTTTGGTGCTACTCGCTGGATCTCTAATTTGATATTAATGAACTCGTTTAACTTTTTTGAGTTTAAAATTAGTCGGTAACCTCCCGTAAATTTAGGTGTTAAAAATATATCCGAAATAAATTGGGGAAAAGTACGTTCAAAAATAGCACCTTGACTTGCTAATTGACTAATAATATCTATACGTATATTAAATTCTTTGTTTGAACAATGTCTATTTGGCTGTCTGTAAGTTCGAAAAACTTGAGAATGAAAAGGTATTTCGTAACCGCTTAATTACACTGAAATCGTCGGATATTGTGCCAATTTTTTCCATTCATGAATATAGTTTTTAATTCGACCAGATGCAGAATTTACTGGAGTTACGTGCAACCCTTTTTTAGTGTTCACACGTTCGCGGAAAGACAGTACCAAAGGGATGTCGAGCGATCAGCGAGGGGCGTAAATCTTCTGGATTTATGTCGATATCGCAAGGCAGTGTGGTTGCCTATAACATCTTATGGCGATACGAGGGATGACTACGTTGAAATGTGCCTTATTACAGCGAAAACAGAATATGTGCACTAATAGATAATATATATAAATATATAAAAATAATGATAACTATAATTTGAGAAAAAATAAATAACGCGTAACGGACGCGAGTTGCGTGTAAATGTAAAAGTACGTGTGAAATGCAAAGTATTGAGTGAACGTTTGTATGAAATCGAAATTTTTTGATAGATGATGGGTTTGTTTGCGAAATAACTTCGAAGTGAGTCATCTTCAAATTGCAGAAATCTATCAATTTGGAAGTAATAATGGAGACAACCGCTTTATTCTTATTTTACTGAATTTTGTAAGAAAGAGAATTACACTGTAGTTAATACTTAATTGATGTCGCGTAATAAATTCTATATATTCCCAAGAGTGACCGTAACAGGTAATAAGCTTGGAAAGCATACCGATTCTAATAATATGTACATATATACATGTTGGCAATAAAGGAACAGAGTCTAGAAACGTACTAGCCTTGGTAATGTATAAAGGCAAACTCGACGAGAATATTAATTTCCGAAACTGACAGTGACAGCGTCCGATAGATTCATAAACTTAATATTACTGCTATTGACCGACTTACATTTATGGAGAGAGGGAGTGTACTGTTGTTCAATATTAAAATATCAATAGAGACAAAGGAAGCAGAAAAGTCAATCAGAAAATATTATATAGTCGAATTATAACAGATTTTTATTGATCGAAATTTGGTCGAGGTACATTTTAACATGACCTAGGATAATTTATCGTTATTCATAGTAATTTATCACCTCAGAAATTTGTTACGAGCGCAATTCTAGCGACCCCATTTTGTTATTAAACATTCCCGTTCAAAAGCTGAATTCCGTAACGAGCTGTCGACCACTCGCTAATTCAAAAAGCAAATTGTTGTCGAACGTTGCGTAAACCATAAACTGTTTTAACAGTAGCATCTGTTCGACCTTTCATTTGTTAAGAGCATTTTAAAAAATTTAAAGGAAATTTTTCCGGAACGAAATTGTTGAATTACATACAGTCTGAACGTGTAGACCATTTGTTGAGAACTCTATCATCCCATCCTCCGGCGTATCGCGAAAAGTCAATAACGTTACATAGGAGGTTTTTATTAAATATGAGATTGTGTATACTAGCAGCATCTGCTTCCGTCAGGAGATTTTTTTTATTTACTACAATGATAAACTTACCACGATATAGATGTCTCTCTGACGAAAGGTTTAAAGCAGAGACAATTTTGGCAGCGAGTGTGATTACATTATAAAAATTCACGAATTTCAAGTTTAAAAAGTTATTACGGCCAAATAAAAGTATAATTAAATTAAATGTCAAATTATTTGAAAATGATTTATTTGTATTTCTCACAAAAGTGTTAATATAATATAATACATTGTATATTGATATAGTATAATGATATAATATAACACACTATAGTACATTTAATATATATTTAATACTATAGTACATTTAATAATATAGTAGTATAATAATAATTTAATAATTATAATAATTTTGGTCATTTCTTAATCAGTTTTCCAATTTTTGTAAGTTTTTATAAGTGCCCTCATGAATGTAGGTACATGTAGTGCGGTATCACGATTTGTCCTCGAACATAGAATTGGAAAAATGTCTACTAAACGTGACAAATGGATTTCAATCAACTTGTAACTAACTGAATTGCATTCGCCGAATGAACATTAAAGACAGAACATGAGACACAAGAGACGCATATGGAGATTCCGAAGAAAATTGCCAGTAAACATAAAAAGTGAGCACATTGTATTATGCGATAAGTCAGAAAGAAAGCAATGAATTTCTCGTGAAGAAACTCCATATGAGACACCTACGAGTTTAAATCGAAATATTTTCTATACCATTAACTATATCGAAAAACGATATCGAAAACTATAAAGAAAAGTTGAATGGTTTCAAGGCAAGCATATTTTGATGTTATTAGTTTTTCTGTGGGTGCACGCGTAAATGTCGTGTAAAGGTCGACTTTGCTTTTTTGAATTTTTTGAAAATCGTGTAACTTTAACACGTTTTGAGCCACACGCTGCCGTACGTACGTGGCCGCGTTTCCCGCACAATATCAGGAAGTAAATAGTACATTGTGGATTCGCATGATTCTGCATACGTGTAGCCTCGATTCTGAAACTGCACCGGAAGGTACTTCATAAGTGTGTAACGAGTATTTTTAGGGATATTATTGTTATATATGATAACTAAAACAATTTATAAAAGACGTTTATCACCCTTAACGTGCTCGATACAACTGAAAACTTTATGAACAAGAAGGGTGAATTCACGTTTCATAAACAAAAGACGATGATTCATATTTCTTGCTGACACTTCATAACAAAAAGACGACGATTCACAACCGCGGACATTAACGTTTGGTAAACACAAGCGGACATTCACGTCTTCTGTCCAAAAAGTGATAATACGTTAATGATTAATCGATGCGACTCGACGTCCTCTGTAAATAATTATTAGCCTACTTATGTATGTCTGAAAACTATTAGTTTGGTAGGTACTTTAACTTTTGTTTCATTCAGCTTATCGCATAAAAGACAGGGAAAGATGTAAGGCACTATCTGTGTGTCTGTTTTAGCGTAAAAAACATTAATTTGGATTTGATAACTTGTAATGGTATACAATATTTGATCTAAATTTATCGTGTTTGTTACGTAGTAGGAGATTGCTGATTTCACGATTCTCATTATCAATATTAAAGTCATTATTTTTAATACTAATTTATTGTTACAATAATTTAAGTTATTATTTACACATATAATTGTAAAATAAAAAAGATGGTATCCCGCTGGGGGTAGCTATCCACATGTTATTTAGCAATTAAATTAGAAAATTTTACCGAATGTCCAGCTGGACAAATTGTAAGGTACAAATTAAATAATAATAAAAAAATATATATATACATCCTGAAACTATTCCACTGTATATATGTATATTAAGAAAAATGAGACAAATTGGATTGCTGCAGCGTTTGAATCGTTTTTAGAATAATCATCCTCGCTTTACAATTATAATAATTTCATGATAAAAAAATAAAAGAAGAAAAAGGAAGAAAAGACAATTTTTGAGATTTTGAAACTATTTAATGCAAAACCTTCTTAAAGAAACAGAATTACTTTTGATCTTATTTAATTAATTAATTTTGAAGAAAAAAATTAAATATGTACTTTGATTTTCCGATTCTTTTCTTATATAATATACTTTATTGTTTTTGATCACTTAATTTATTGAATGACTAATAAAATGTAATTTCCTATGAATGGAATGTTGCAACAAACTATGTATTAAACATTTGTTTTATTATATTCTAACGCAAGTTTCTAACTCAAGCACCTTTATATTTCACAGCACGTGTAGAGCTTAAAATATCTGAGACATAGATTAATAAGCCTGAATTCGTGTTTCTGACAGATAAGATTGAACGGGCGATTCTTCTCCTTCTTTATTCCTCCCTTGTTTTAGCGCATAGGTACATTTCTCTTTTATTCAAACTTAATCCAAGCTGTATCCATTGCAAGATTACGAAAAAAACTGTAATAAACATTCTTAATGTTTAAATTTTTTATTAATATTAAGAAAGACATTTTTATTTTTATAAAATGGTATAGATAAATTTTATATGAAAATTAGAAACTAAAACAACATATGTATAAATATTGTAAAATACATATAAAACTCTTTTTCGTTTATATAAGTACCTGTTATTAAGATATTATTTACACAGAGCAAGCATAGCAAATAATATTAAACTGAAGGAAATAAGGAAATAAGAAGGAAATATTGACACATTACTATTTCCTAATTTTTGCTAACGATATTTCTGATTTACTATATTTTCATATATAACACATATCGTATTTATGTAGAGAAATTAAAATAGAGGAGGAAATCTTGATCTTATTTTCACTCACTTAAGAAATAATGGAAGCTAATAGAAAATATTTGTTTCATTCATGAACTAAGGACAAATTATTCAATGTTACATTAACCTAAATCACAAATTACATTTAACAATTATATTTTGAAATATGAATATTTACATTACGGTAGCTTGTATCCACTTCAACTTACCGTTATGATAAAAATAACGATGTAATAACCATGTGGAAAATAACGATAGCCGAAACGCTATAAGTAATGTTACACTTCTCGATCGATTATAGCTAAATTTTTATAATGAATATTTCGATTAACTGATTGCACTGATTAACTGATATACTTGTGCATACTCTGAGAAGCTTTGAAGATTAAAGACCAAGAAAAGTATTGCTGATAATGAACAAGAGAGAATGATAACTCGAGTTCATACTCGGGAATATTTATAAAATATTAGGTTGCGCGTTATACACGAAACAAAGAAATTATGCTTACTCAACACAGTTTACATGTTGTGAAATTACATTGTTATAATAAACATTTTGTTTATTGGATGGACCGATGCTTATCATGTTCTATAAGTATAATTTGCAATCGATTTAGGATTTCTTTTAGATACATGCATTATACAGAGTGATTCATAAATGCGGGTTCCATACTTTCGCGGTTAAATTTACTGAATCCGTTCTTACTATAATGAGGAAATAGAGCGAGAACTTTGAACCTTTTCTTTAATCATTCACAATTCGAAAACTGAGGTATGTAAAACATATGTTCATAAGTCATTTTTTACTTGCATTAGTATGTAGGTACGATGAATTATTTATGACTCAGCTTTATATATTGTTACGTAAATTTGTTATATAAACAGACATTTCTTACTTTTAGACATTCATGAATGCATTACATACTCTTCTTTTTACGAAATTAGGATATGATTTTAACGCAGGTAATTTTCTCACTTGAAACACTCTGCTGTAATCATTTATGCGAAAGTGAATTTTATGGAGAAATTACAGCATAACATTTATACTTCCCGATTAGTCAGGCGAACCTCGAATTATTACCCGAATCGCTATAATTCGAAAACCTTTGCATTATTCAATATGCTAATAAATCACAATATTTAATGAATTCGTCTTTAGCACTAATGATATATTTAGATCACTATGCATGTTTTATAGTATTTTTTCACTATGCTTGCAACAAATATCTTGTAATTACAGCAATGATTACAAAACGTATTTGCACACTACTGTTTTCATTTTAACACTTGCACATCTATTAATCAAGTCCATGTGCACCAAATTTCGTATCATTTTGTAGTACTTTCATATGAGTATAAAAATTTGACAATATGGAAACGAAGATACACATACACATTATACACTACCGTACATCAATATTTAAAAACTTGGTGCAATACAATCAAAGCATTGATATTTTTATACTTTTAACGCTATAATAGAAGACTTTTTGCCATAACTGAGATCCAATGTTCTGCCAAACGGAAGTTGAAACAAGGAATATAAATAGCTTTTTTTACACGAGGAGGGGAAAATAGCTTTATGCATATCCACTAGCCACACTACCAGGTTGTATGGGACTCAAAATGGTAATGCTCATATGATGGATATTCGTCACTCCACGGTGCGGCAAACGTAATACTTTGACAATCTAATAAATAGCTGGTACTACATAAAATCAATAGAAACTTTAAGATTGCGATCGAGAACACATTTTAATCAGTCTAAAATCTTAACAATTAACAGGTTACATTTGACATTTACAGTCGCTTAACTCAAACATTTGTAGATACAATTTTCATCTACTTTCAACTGTGGCTCTTTTATTTGTACTAAATATCAATTATTGTTTTTTTCCGGTATCCACTAACTCTATATATAGTTGCTTAAGATAGGATCGGAGGCGAAAATTATATTAAAGAATTAAAGAATTTGTATTTGAAGTGTATCTTATTTATACAGGGTGGTTGGTAACTGGTGGTACAAGCTGAAAGGGTGTGATTCTACGCGAAAAAAGAAGTCAAAAATATAGAATAAAAATTTTTCGTTTGAGGCTTTGTTTTCGAGAAAATCGACTTTGAATTTTCGCTCGGTACGCGTGCGGTACGTTATAACGGATCTCACTGTAGATCGTTGTCTCGAGGGAAAAATTAAAAAAAAAAAAAATAAAAAAAAAATTCTTACTCTATATTTTCGACTTCTTTTTTCGCGTAGAATCACCCCCTTTCCGCTTGTACCACCAGTTACCAACCACCCTGTATATTTGCAATTGTTTAAAAGTATCCAAATACTCATGCACAATAGTATATATGTAAATAAAACCTGATAAAAAGACGCATCATTAAGATATCAAGATATTTACTAATACCTTTTGTTGTTACGGTAGTGTGTACGGTTTTTCAAATTCGTTTTAGATTTTATGAATATAATCACGATAATCTTACCTCATAACGGTCTTAATGAAATTTCAAAAAATTTCGTATAACACACGATGATATATTTATACAAATTTTCTACGCCTAGAGTGCGGATACCTTCGTGGGCCACTATTACATGTAGTAAAATGCTATGACCCGATTACGTTGATTTTTAACCCTGTGGGAGCGGGTGCCGCTTATAGGCGGCGACCACGCAACGATCGGCACCCCATATATCAGGCACACACCAGTGCCATCTGTAGTCAATAATATATTTTTTCGTTACCGGCAGAACATTTTCTGTTGATTTTATTGATATATTCGATTAATCGCTTCTTAAAAGTTACTCATTGTTGAAACAACATCAAAACATTTCACGCAATATATATCATATATCCAAACGACCGTATAGTGTTTCATGCTAAAAAATCTATTAAATCCATTGACAGTGAGACAAAGATTGTTTTATTATTGTTTTATTCAGCACAGTCGTTATTTAAGACTTAGGAAAACATTTATATAGCAATCACGCCACTGTGCGCATTTGCGGCGCGCGCCTCCACACAGGGAAAGCACTTAGGTGGGCTGGACTGCCGAAGCGAAGGGGTTAAAAGCCAATATGCAAGATATGAATGAATTTATAGTGAATTTGTCAAGCCTTGTGAATCTATTTTGTTTTCCTACAAGCTTTATATTTTTAGATTCATTGACATCGAAATTATAAACTACTAACCTACATGTTTATTTCTTCTGCCTTGAGAATTCTACGCATGTTTACATAAACAATACGAATATTTTTGACGAAGGAAATAGTTAATGATACAGCGACATCTATATTTAATAATGAACAACTTCACGTCACTACATGGATTAAATAAATATATAAAACGAATCATGTATAACTATAATAAAAACAATCTGCAATCTGGAAAGACTATAAATACGTACAAATTACGTAAAATCAGTAGCGTAAGAAAAATATGTTGGATCTCGAAATTAATATGAAATTGGCTGTTGAATATCAAACAAATTGATTAAATGATATTTTATGTTTAATCGGTTGTTAATAGCCGTATCAGCTATTGTGATATGTTATTGGCGACTTAGTAATTGTATTTTATTAAAATTTCTTCAGTTCTATTTTATAGAAAAAGAATTAATATAAATAAATGTATGAATGAAATTTATTTGTACTATTACAAGGAGGTTGTTACATTTTTATTTCTAGTTTCTTACACTTTATTTCTTACACGTATATATATTGTCACATTGAGTTCTTAATTTCTATATTACATTGCTATGAAGAAAAATTAATATTAAAGTATGATCTAGTAACAAAACATTTGTTTCAAATAAGATGAAGTGATGCGCAATTTTTCTCGTATTACATGTATGACATAATAGACCTTTTTTCAAGATGCATGTGTGAGTTAATTTTGTGTGATTTATCTTGATTCTTGAAATTACCTACACCTGCCTTGAAAGGGAATTAAATGTTAACTTGTTTTCATGAAAATTATATGTCATAATTAATAAACGTGGGGCATTTATCGTTACAATAATCCTTTCAAATTGCTTTTTTTTTAAGTGGCAAATTTCATATCTAGTTATCTTACATTGTGATGCATTTATTTAAAACATCGATACTTACAATCATGATCAAATCAATCGTTTCAAATTTATCAGAAATTTACAAAATACATACTGACTCCATAAATCATAACTACGCTTCTATAACTACCACGTACGTTAGCCTGGTAACAAATATTGATTTACGCTTTAGAATGTTAAAGGGAGACTATTGTTTAAATTTATTGTATTGAAAACTCGAAACAATAAAAATAAAACAGAGATATATATCCGTATATATTTAAAAAAGCGGACGCCGTTCAGTTTTATTCCGTCCTAAGCAAACAAAATCGTATATTTTTACCTTTCAAAAATTAGTATTTTTACAGTATGAATAAAGAAATACAAACTTACAAAAATGAATAGTGGTTAAATGTACAATTAATGTCAATAAATACTGTGACTTATTAGTATAACGAATAATTGATTGTTTGAATGGTATAATGCCCTTTGCAATACTATTGCAACGCTATCGAAGTTTCAAAATATTTTTTATTACGTACGTACATTATAACGGTGGCTTGCTGTACAAATATTGTGTGACCAATGTAATGTTTTCGCGATACAAACAATTCTAAAAATTCAATGATACCTCATAATTAAATAAATACTTCTTGCATTTATTTATCTTTATCAATGTTATTATAAAATTAATTGCAAATTGTGCATTAAATGTCACATAGGAACATAAAATGCCAAAGGTGGGCGGTTCTCAAAAATATTTCTATACATATACATTAAATGCAGTAAACTGAAATATTATTTTTGATACATTTATGAAGTAGACATACATAAGTATAATTTCTATACATCATAAAGAAGCAGTCAAGAACTTTTTGCTGCATAGAAAAAACTGAAATTTTTCAAAAACTGGATATACAACATTTGTGTCATAAACCATCGATATTACGTAATATACAGGGTGGTTGGTAACTGGTGGTACAAGCGGAAAGGGGGTGATTCTACGCGAAGAAAGAAGTCGAAAATATGGAATAAAACTTTTTCATTTGAGGCTTTATTTTCGAGAAAATCGATTTTGAATTTTCGCTCGGTACGCGTGCACTTTATCACGTCTCGTTATAACGGATCTCACTGTAGATCGTTGTCTCGATGGAAAAATTTAAAAAAAAATTTAAAAAAATTTTTTTTAAAATTTTTTATTCTATATTTTCGACTTCTTTTTTCGCGTAAAATCACCCCCTTTCCGCTTGTATCACCAGTTACCAAACTCCCTCTATATTTATCGTTCAAGTGTTCTTCGTGAGTTACTATAAGTTTTCGATATTATTTATGTGGGATAGTGTGCCATCAGGGAAGGACGTGGCGTAAGGGGTAATTGTTCATTAGCGTTTTCAAGAAATGTTAACGTTAAGGAGTGTTGTGAGCGTTACCAAGGTATGTTAAGGAAAAAGTGAGCATGGAAAACATTATAACGACAGTTGAGAGAGTCAGAGTTGAATTTATCGTTGTCGTGTGAAGATCGTTGTGTTGTTATGTCATAGAAGTAGTGAGTAACGAATACGTGAAACGGGGTATTATATTCGATTTCGTGTGAGTGCAAACGATACTGTATAAATCATACTGTTACCTACAAACTAATAATATAACATTCGTACATGTATCCGTTTCACAAGCTATATCTATGTAATGTTTCTAACGAATTATTTCCATCATTTCATCAACGTCCTGTATTTCATGTGCCAACACAATCAAATACTCCTTTTGGAAAGCTACCACAGGCTGAAAACACCTACCTATCTTACTACTACCATCTGTAAGGAAAACTAGCGGCTTTTGGGCAAAACGTTCACGAGAAGAAGCCACTACCTTCGCCGAATATTTACATAAAATATCTCAAACCGAAGAATCAAATACACTCGCGCAAATAGCACAATTACGACCCTACTCGCGGAAACAACCCAAGAAGATTCATAAGACATTAAATAGATCGCGGACATTAAAATTAGAAACATCTCCGCTTGGACTTAATTAACGATAAAATTATTAAAGAACTTTCTTCGAAAGCAATCAGGATGCTTATAATGTAATCAAATTTAATGCTATACTTGGAATTAAATACATCCCTACCCATCCTACGTTGCCCTAGCTATATATGCAACATAAAAAGAATGTTGAGTTGGCTGTATCCTACTGACCTATCTCATTACTTCCAATAATGTCAAAAGTGCTTGAGAGGATAATATTATCTAGAATACTGGATATCATTTCATAAAAAGGTCCTTTTACGCACAAATTTGACTTCTAGAGAAATCATTCTACGATCAAACAAGGTAGGTAATAGAAACAAGATTACTAAAGCTACAGAACAGAAACAATACATCACCGCTACATTTCTCGACATCGAAAAAGCGTTTGATAAAGTATGACATGGAGGCCTGCTATATAAAATAAAACTAAACCTTCTTATCGCCTTTTATCATGTAATAAAGTCTTATCTCAAGACCAGAACATTTTTGGTAAAAATACAAGGCAGTATCTCTGACATTCACAAAATCAGACCTGGTGTTCCCCAGGGTAGCGTCTTAGGCTCATTCTGTATATCTCTCTATACCAGTCGATAACTCTAGTGGTCCAGATAGTGCACTATTCACATTTGCAAACGACACAGTCATAATAACCATTCGCGATAATCCCGCGGCAGCTTCTCATTTACTTCACAAACACATCGAAACTTTGAACTTTGGCTAAACCAACGGAGAATAATATTAATCCTGAACAAATGCAATCATATTACTTTCACGTTAAAGAAAGCTAGTATACTTCCCATTATGCTCAACCATACTACGTACCACGCTACAAACTAAAATAGTCATTTAGGTCCATATCTGAACTCCAAATTTACCTGGAAAAATCACATTCGCGAAAAGATAGGACAAACTCAGATTAAAAAGGAAAGTATGCACTGGTTTACTAGTAAGCATTTCAAATTGGATTAAGCATTCCACACACGAAAACACACTGTTGCTATACAAATCAATCATAAAGCCTTCAATCTATAATTCTTAAAACAGTAGTCAGTGCTCCATGGTATATTCGCAAAGACCTACATAATGAAATCGGTTTCCGAAAAAATAAGGCGACTATGTAGTCATTACAAGAATCAGTCTGGAAAATCACCACAATACGATAACCAAGGAACTTCATGTATCTGATCAACCCAGGTGATTATAGAAAAGACACTCGATTGATCTTCTCCGATTACGCACTAAATCTTTATAAATTCCACAATGTTTAATTATAACAATACGATAACACAATTGATATTGACTTTTTTTAAATGGGATAACGTGTCCGTCTACGTGTTAAATGAACCTACGCCAATAAGCCAATTTATCGAATGAAACAAGTTATAAAACTTTTACGGGGAAAAAGGAAAGAAAAATATACCAACGTTGGTTTATTAAGCTTTACAACTCTCATTTTTTTAATGGCTAACAATTCCGTAGAAATACTATCTCCATTTGTCAAGTGCACACAATAGATTGAAATTCTGAAAGCAGACTGGAATTTATCGGTGCGAAACGTAACTCGATCCACTAATTCCTGGAAACACAAACACGATCTCTTATATACCGTTTACGTAATTAAATTGCTTGAAGATCCGTTAACTCGTAAAGTGCGAGAGTTTAGTTTAGCAAAATTATACGTAAACATTCGTTTCTTATAAACCGAGAATTAAACAGATTTATAAATTATAACATGAACTTTTGTTCGTAACAACACATTATATGTATGTATACCGAGTAAATGTGATCAAATTTTATAAAAATATAAAAATTTATTTGGACATAGTGCTTCATATAACACGTTTTTATATACATTTATATATTTAATAAATATTATATGAATACATATGAGAATCATACGAGAAAATTATAACATCACTTTTGTTGATTTCCTAACTTCTTATGAAATAGTTGAAGAAGAGAATAATGTGACAGATAAAAAGATACATATATGTAAACCTTTTGAAAATATGTGATACGAATAGAAATTTTGGAATAATGTTTTAGTTTGTAACAGAAATAGTTATTAAAATATATGTTCGGTTGCATTAGTTGAATATTTGCCGGCGGCAGACTAGAAAAATCATAATATTCATAAGTTTTATATTTTTTTATAGAACATAAATAAATTCTTCTCGAACTTCTATCGGCCAAATAGGTATATATTCCAGTAATGTTTTATGTATTTGTTTACTATTTTCTACTGGAGACTCTTTCTTCTTTTGTTTATTTCATATAAGACCGATTTAAATTTTCCACGTTATTTACAAATATGCATATTGTTGCGTGGGGGTTATTCAATGCAGTGGTTTTTATACATTATTTATTTACAGATTTTAATATGGCACAGTAATGAAATCAACAACACGATCTATACGCTTTTAAAAATATACATTTTTGTATAGAACGAGACGGGCTCCTTGAAGCTCGGGGACCGATTCTCTTTTTAAATATTCACAATCGTTAGCGAAACGACCGCTCGATCGAACAATCGATCTATTTCGCTTCCAGAGACATCTTCAGTACGACTGAAGTTGTACACAGCAACTTCGTATTGTTGCAACAGTATCATAGTATTTTATATCTCAAAATTGTATATCTCAAAAACTGTAATATCTTTAGCTAACTTATAGTACTATTGCGTTTGGTTATAAACTCTTTATCGGCGGTGAAATCTACCTGTGAAAATCTTCGTGTTGGTGTTTCTTTCATACATGCAGCTTCGACATAAGCATAATAAGGCCTACTCTATGTAAGTACATCATTCTTTAAAATTATGATATCTAAGGGAGCTGCGAAAATGACATTCTTACTACTAAAATTGCTACTACCTACTTACTTAGGAAAATAGGAATGTTTTTAAAACCAGTCATATACGTTGATACACCACTAATACAGTGATACACAAGTACATATGTAGTTAGGTAGATATGGAATCCCTTTCACACTTCATTCCTTCTATAGCAATGGAATTTTTTCATATCGCGATGCTTTCATATAGCGATTATTCTGTTATTCAAACGCATAATTCTCAATCGCTGTTACGAAGTGCAGAGGTAAACGCTTTTAGTTTTAAACAAGTCGGTTTTCAAATTGATGTTCTATAGATAAGTTAATAAATCGAAAACTGTTTATGTTTAAGACTAAGGTTTACGGAACCCGGATTTCAAACTTCGAAATGATATACGCCAAAAAACCATAGCATTAATTTTAACCATTTTGCATCGTAAGTTATTTATTTATTTATTATTGCTTAGTCCGTGCTTCGGCTTTGGACGAACTTTACATCTCTTATGTCTATTTCTCTTCTTATATGTCTACCTCCCCTCTTTTCCACTCTATTCTATTGCACTACCTTACTTATTCTACCTCTAAAAACTAAAAATTAGGAACTATAAATTAGCAACTAATGACTAAAAACTATTGCAACTTTGGTCTTTAGCCTTCTTGCTGTGCCTCCTTCTTGTCGACTGCCCTTCTCTTCTCTATTATTGCTTTCAGTTCTGCAAAACCTTCTCCAGTCTCGTTTAGCGCTTTTCCTATGTCCTTTGGTCCTCCCGTTATTTCATATTCTTCTATTACATGTCTGCCAGTATTCTTCTGTCCTCCCACTTCATCCTCCCTTCTAGGTACTTTGGTAATTTTTCTTTGGCTATGTTTCTGTAGTGTATATTATACTTGGATTCCCTTATCCTTTCCCCCCTCTCTTCTGTTTCTCTGTTTCTTCTATAATTTGGTCTGCTGTCATCCTTTCTTGCTCCTCTCTGTTTCTATCTGCGCTCCTCCTTTTCTCACCTCTTCTAGTCCCTTCTTTCTCTTTCTTGCTCTTTTCCCTTCCTGACCATTCCACCATTCTCTCTCTCTTTCCTTTATACACTCCTTTACTAATTCCTTTTTTGATTCTAGGGCTTTCTCTTCGTACCTCGCTGTTCTTTTTAATCCTTTTTCTTTTATTTCTATTTTTTTGCATTCTGCCATCAGTATACAATTTGGTGTTGTCATATCTAAGCCTAATATCCATTTTACATATCTCCTTTGAACTCTGTCCAGTCTTTCTTCAAAGTTCCAGCCCCATACATTAATTTCATGCTTTGCTCCAAACAGCACCACGCTCTCTACCAGTGCTCCAAACATCTTCATTCTCCTATTGTAGTCCTGTTTGAATATTCTTTCTCCCACGCTCCATGTTTCCTTCATTGCTATATTGCTAATTACACTTGCGCTCCTGATTTCTTTACTATTCTGCAACGACTATTAACCTCAATGGATAACGATTATCCTTCGTTGTCTTCAAAATCGTCATCTTCTTCTAGAGCTTTGCAAACTCGATCACTCAAACCGCTTCGGCCTTTCTGTACTAATAACTCTTCTACTGTATTCCGACTAAGCGCGTCCACATGACGCATCGCCCTACCTGGTCTATGCTCGATTTTATAATCAAATTGTACAATTAAAAGTGCTCAATGCGCCACTCGCGAACATACACCTTTCTTTTAATATTTTCTATCGTTTCTGCAGCTTTTTGTAACTGCTCTTTCAAAGTACTTGTACTGTGTTCAAATTACTTTTTCATATCTTCTATCAACGTATTCTTTTCTCCAAATCTTTCGTCGCACGTTCTATTTCTGTCCGCCAACTTTTCTCTGATTCTTTATGAACCGCGCTTTCTTGTTGATTTTCTTTCAATTTTGATTACAATTCAGTTTTTTGATTTATACATTGCTCCATA
Source organism: Bombus huntii (assembly GCF_024542735.1). Lineage (NCBI taxonomy): Eukaryota > Metazoa > Arthropoda > Insecta > Hymenoptera > Apidae > Bombus > Bombus huntii. Next base: position 11,717,930 of record NC_066250.1, on the reverse strand, counting down.
ATTATTCTTTTCTCTTGCACCTCATTCTCAAGATTAGTTCTACTTTCTTCCCAATTTTTATTGCGACTCTGTAAGTCTTCGATTTGCTGCGTTTCTTGAGTAGTAACATTTGAGACTTCATTGCGAAGACGTGTCATTTCTTCTTCTGTTTCGAATAATTTTGTGCTATCACGTCCTAGTTGACCGACACGTTCTCTTTCTTCCAGCAACAGCTTTTCGATATCTTTGATCTTATTTTCATTTACAGTATTTATCACAAATTGCTCACTTCTTTCTTTCTGAATATCAGATTCTTCCTTGAAACGAAACTGGAGATTTTCACACTTCCTCTTCTCTTCCTCCAATTGTAAAGCTAGTGCATTTTTCTCTTCGAGTAATTTTGAAAACGCAACCTTCGCGTCAGTAACGGTTTTTTGCATTTTCTCGCGATACTGCTCATATTCTTTTACTACTGAAATAAGCGATTGTTCTGTCTGATCTGCTTGATTTGCGGCTTTCGTAATTCGTTCACGTTCTAAATCTCGTTCTTTCCGGAGAATCTCGATTTCCTGTTGTTTCTCCTGTTGTTTCTCTTCAATATGGTCCAATTCGACCTTATCTCGATCGTTTTCTTCACTACATACGTCTATATTTAATACTTAATTCCATTCACTAACTTCGACAGCACACTGGTTCACACGTTGTTCCTTTTTAATTTGTATAAACTTAACTTGTTTATGTTTCACTCTTATTTCCATTTGTTCAGTTAACTCAATACCTAATGGTACATCGTGTCCTAAGAAGTTATCAGGAACTACGTCAAAGTCTAGCGTTGCCTTTAAACCGTCAATCATTATATCCGTTTTGAATCGTCCCATGGTGTGTACGTTCACGGCTCCTATACTATCGAATTTAATAATTCTTTTCTCAAGTTGAGGTGCTCCTAAACGCAAATACATACTCATTCTAAATTAAGATCACTTCCTGTGTCTACCTTTGCCACTACATTCATGTCCATAATCTTTATTTGCTCGATTCCTCTTTTATTTTCATTCCGCCACCCATCACAACGCGTCTTAACCTTTAGTATATTCGCATAGTTTGTTGAAATGTGTCCGAATTCTCTACATTTAAAACATTTAGGACCTCTCGATTTGTTTGGACATTCAGCACTTACATGTTCTTTATCGCCGCAATTATGACACCTTCTATATTTCACTACAATTCCAGATTGCCTGTATTTCCTGTTGTCCTCAGCTCTGACCAGTCCCACAGATGACTCTGCTATACGAGATTTTTGTTCCTCATAGGTGATTAGATTTTCCTTAAGTTCTTTCATTGATTTTGCCCCGTATAGTATTGCCTTATTGACTTCTTTGTCTCTTATTTGTTCTACGATGTACCGCATTTTTGCTGCTTCTTTCATATTCATGTGACTAGCTATCCCAAGCATACGATACATGTAAGCCGTACATCCTTCGTCATCTCGTTTTTTCGTCTCTTGAAGTCTATGGTGTATTTGCCAAGTATTAAATTTTTTCGAAAATTCTTTTATTAGACTTCTTTTTAATTCACATCAAGTTCTAGCATGGCACTCATAATTCACAAATATTTTAGCTGATCCTCTCATCAGCTTTTTTGTATAGATTACTTTTTGTTCCTCTGTCCACATGCTTGCCGTTTCTTCAAATGTCCTGAACCATTGATTGATATTTTCGTTGTTTTCGTCCGTGAAAACTTCTAAGGCGTCTTGGACATCATGAAAACTCAATGTTGTTCGCCTACGTGTCTTTCTACAGCATTCACAATTCTGATGTCCATCTCGCACGCTCCTGCGTTCACTTTCACCCTTTTCATCGCCTTCCGTTTCACTCTCGTAGTCGGTTTCTTCCTCCGACGACGCATCTTCTTCTAAGGCCGCCTGTAAACGCTCACGTAATTCTACTTTTCTTCCTTTTGTCTCTAGCCCCATACTAGCTAGACGTTCTCTCAATTTCTTCGTCCTAGGCCTCCCGGGATTTTCACCTACATCTCGATCATGCTTAGTTTTTGGTTTAGTACATGTACCTCGCTTCTCCGCGGACCTTTCACTACTCGCTTGTTCTTTAAGATTTGATTGACCTGCACTAAATGCTCTATTTAGCCTGGCCACCAGCACTGACCTTGCCCCAGATATCGGTAGATTCATCTGAGCAAGCTTATTCCTCAATTCTTCCATTGTTAAATTTTCCTCACTTGAAAGTTGTTCCTCCTCACAATTTGCCATCTTTGACTTCACAATAATTTCTTCAAGTACACACAATATTATTCACAACAGCTAATGATCTTTTATCACACTTCCCGAAATTTAAATTGGCACGATTTAAAACTGGACGAGCCCCCAATTTATAAGAATGTTATATTATTAGTTAATAGAGAACAGTATGATAAATACAATATCGTAGCACTCACACAAAATCGAATATAATATCGCGTTTCGCGTATTCGTTTCTCACTAATTCTACGTCACAACAACACGACGAACTTCTCTCGACGACGATAAATTCAACTCTGACAGCATTTACCACGCTCATTTTTCCCTTAACAAACCTTGGTAACGCTCACAACACTCCTTGACAACATTAACATATCTTGACAATGTTTATAAACAATCAGCCACGTCCTTCCCTGACGTCACACCATCCTACATAAACAATCCTTATATGTTTGCTTTGTTCGTAAAATCATTCCTACAATAATAAATATAAGAATTTTCTTTTTTTTTATTGTTTGATTTGTACTTTACAATTTGTTCAATTGGACATTTGGTAAATAATATAAGAATAAAAGAAAAATCTTTACTAAGATGCTTCCAATTCGTTACCTCAATCGCGCCTTGATAATGTAAACTAAAGCGGATTGTATGGCCTGAGTGTTTTCGTCTTCAACGAAATCGCTTATGCCTATCGCCGAAGAAACCCCTAAAGCAAGAGACGATGTTCAGTATTATTTCTGCAGTGACAGTGTAAGAACGTTTTTCAAAGACAGTGTGCAAAAGCTTCAGTTACTGTAGACAGTCTCCGCTTATTGTAAGTATTTACAATAGGGTAATTGAAGTTGGGCTCAATATTTTTTTGTGTTGGTCAGTCTCCTTTTTCTAGCAATCATGAGTAAATCCAGGAGATATAATAAGATATTGAACAAAATTGTCAACATCAATGAAGATGTTCTGAGGGTACCTCCGAAAAAGATCAGTATGAATTAGGCCAAAGCATAGCTGACAGTGAAAATTCTGAATACATTGAAAGTGGAGAGATAGAAGAATCACGGATAGTGAAGAGGAAACCTTCTTGAAAGCGTGTCGTAACAAAAAAAGGATGCGTATTCTTTCTAGTTTTGACTCCGAGGTGAGAGAACGAGCATTCCAAGCACATCCCAAAACGTATGGTAATGGGTGAAATTGAAATTGCAGTTGACGGGACACTGTATAAAACTGAAAGCAGGCGGATCTAGGGGTAAGACGCCCGTTCGTATAATATTCAAGGATATTGCAGGGCCTACTAGCTACGCTAAGAGAAATATTATGTCGGGTTGTGTAACTAGTGCTTTCTAATTGATAATTGACAGACACATAATGGAGCACATAAAAGATTGCACTGAAACCAAGGCACATCGACTTTTGAAAAAAGACTGGACAATCAAAGTTGCTGAGTTACGTCGTTTTCTAGCAATTCTATATGCCCGGGGCGCATATGAAGCGAGATCATTGAAAGCTTCTTATCTATGGTCGAAAAAATGGGCACCCGCTTTCTTCACAAACATAATGCGCAGAGATAAATTTACAAAAATTCTGAGATTCATACGCTTTGACAAAAAAGACCAATGATCCGAAAGATTACAAACAGATAAATTTGCGCTGATATCCGAACTATGCAACAGATTTATAAGTAATAGTCAAGCTTGTTATAAGCCATATGAGAATATCTCAGTAGATGAACAATTATTTCCAACGAAAGCCCGACGCATGTTTACGCAATATATGCCAAGTAAGCCTCATAAATTTGGCATTAAGTTTTGGTTAGCAGTTTACGTCCAAACAAAATATATTTTGAATGGTTTCCCTTATATGGGGAAAGATGAAACTCAATGCTCAAAATCCTTGAACGAGTTTGTAATATTAAAATTAGCCGAACCATATTTACAACGAGAAAAAACAACCTTGGTTGGGACCATCCGGTCGAACAAAAGTTAACTGCCAAAACCAGCAAAGGAAAAAAAGGACAAAGTTAAAACAAAGTTTGGTGTGGACGTCGTTGACCAGAAGGCACATCTATCCGGGATGGTGCGGGCGTTCAATGCCCGGTAGTCGCCACACGGTCGAATCCCTCCGTCCTTTTTTGGAACGATGTGCAGGGGTGATGCCCATGGGCTTCTCGATGGCTGCATCACACCTTGCTCGATCATGACTTCGAACTCCGCCTTAACTTGTTTAAGACGATCACGTGCGAGGCGGCGGGGTTTGTTGTAGACTGGTGGGCCGGGTGTGGTTTCGATGTGGTGTACCACACCATGTCGAGTCCTTTCTTTTCCGAAAGACGATGGGCGGGTGAGGTCCGGAAATTCTGTTAAGAGTTGGTGATATGGTGATTCGCCGATAATGGTTTTTATGGACGCTTCGTCGGTCGTGACAGTGTACCCCTTTGATGACATTTGGGTTTTCGTGTCGATAGTCTTTTGTTTCGCGGGTTCACGAGCAACCCGTAGTGACTCAAAAAATCCATGCCGATGATAGGCGTTTGTACGTCGGAATAAGCGCGTGTTTCAGTTTTTCGTAGCGTCCCGTGTCTGGGGGGTTCGTCATAAGGTCTTCGACGTCCTGTAGCTGTCGATCGTTGAGGCATTTGGCTAGCGTCACGTATCTTGTGTTGTCGTCCGAAATCTGCGCTGCCTCAAATTGCCACTCCAGTAGGGCGAACCATGCTGTCATATTCGTGGGCATCTAACTGGATAAAGTTCCCTGATTGCTATTTTCCATTGAGAAACGCACTTAAAATCGGTGACTGAAATGTCGATAGCACTGTCACAGTCACCTCTTTCACTGTATATCACGTTAAATCACGTCGGGTGGTCACCAATTTGAGGTGTTTTGATAGGTGATAGTGCATTTAAGGAACTACTCTTGATGTTTAACGAACAATAATTTATTAAGAAACGATTTAACAGACAGAGTCAACAAGTAACAATTAACAGATATGATCAACAAATAACTGGTAACAATTAACAAATAACAATTGACACCAAGAGTTCAATCAACGCGTTTGCTACGCAATGGCACTGAGGACTTATTTATTTCACGGCTCAAGGCAGACTGTCCTTTTGTTCCAGATCGAACGGATTCTTCCCTTCGTTGCCCATCGATATCCTCACATAGCATGCGTTCATTAGATGTACCACGGCGGCTCCGCGTGTGTGTTCTTCCGAGAATTCGGCGGAAAAAGAGTAGGGATATCGATGGTACATTGGGCACGTCGGCGTTGCGCTTTGACGGCGTAGCGCTTTGTATCGCAAAGCCATTGGGAAGTCCGTGGCGAGTGCCGCCACAGCTTCCACAATTTTATACTCTGATCATCACTCATCTTTTATGTAATCAACACATATTTTTAACTTTAACCCATTAAAGCATAATGAGTGCAGGTTGAATAATACATTGCAGCAGTCCACTATAAATTGAAGATAGAAAAGAAGTATTGTAATTTGAAAAAAAGGAAGCTTATCCCAATGCTACGGAATATGTACACATTTCAATATTTTCAAACTTTATAAGGTTATAGCATCTAGATGAAAGAAGCGGTAGTAACGAAAAAAGGATCAGATTTTCTTTTTATAATTACAATATAAATTCAATAGAATTCAATTATGTGATTTAACTAAAAAGAAATTGCAAATAAAACGTTTATCCTAAAAATCTTTGTTACCTTGTTACCTTGAACAGATCCTCGTTCCTAATTGTAATTGAGACAGTATTAAACAATAAGGCACCTATTAACTTTCTTTTTAATGACTCATATCATATCTCATTCCGACTGAACGATAGTATACTATAGTATATATGTACTTTACTTCTACAACGCTAGAAAAGTCAACTTTACTTCTTCTACACCACTAGAAAAGTCAACTTTACTTATTCTACAACTTTAGAATAGTCAACATGTCAGTAACGGGTTAGTCAACTATAACAAAACTCTAAGAGCCTTGCTCTATCACCAACGAATAGTGTGCCAGTGTATCGCGTCTCTTTACGCCAACTCATTGTCGACGATATATATTATAAGCAACGGTGTAACTTAAGTGGAAAAAATATATAATTTATAGCTCTGTGAATCACAGTGTTATACCCTCTCAACCACCCCTATTATCTTAACGGAAATCAGAGGCTCGATCAACTCGTGGTGTCGATTACTATAATCGTAACGGGAATTTACGACTCCCGTTGACGTCTCTCTTCGCGATTGCGTCTCCCCGCGATTGGTCGAAAATACAATATATAGTACATATATACTCTTCAATGTGATAAATATTACTATCTGAAAATAACTAAAACATTTTCTTCGTCCTTTCTTTACCTGTTCGATTCGATTCGATTCGAATTATGTTACGAATATAAACATTTTTTTTTATTTAATTTGTACTTTATAATTTGTCCAGCTGGACATTTGGTAAATTTTTCTAACTTAATTGCTAAATAACATATGGATGGCTACTCCCAGCGGGATACCATCTTCGAGTTTGACTATTTTATTTCTTTAGTGACGTCAGTGGGCTGTTTTCTCTTTAGTCTTCTTTTTATAAGTTTTGTTCGCTTCAGCAGCTAGCTGGTTTGAATGTGTTGCCGTTCTTCTTTTATATTTTTCTGTGTACCTACCGATTTCTTTGACCGTTGGTATTTTTAAGTCTTTGCGTATATCCTCGTTTCTGACATTCCATGGGGCGTTGACTATTGTTCTCAGTATCTTCGATTGTAGCGATTTTACTTTATTTATGTGGCTCATTGCTGCTGCCCCCCATAGCGGTATTCCTTACGTCCAAATTGGTTTTATTATCGTTTTGTAGATTTTTAGCTTATTTTCTATGCTAAGTTTAGAGTTTCGACTAGTTAACCAATACATCTGTCTTCTCTTTATCCGCTATAAAAGATGAGTACTTCCATCACTTTTTTCATATTCATTCACTTTCAATGCGATTTATCAACTGATATTGGATCTTTAATTACTGAATCCTAGTGTGCGGGAGTTTCTGTGTCAAGTTTGATAACTTTGGTACAATAGGACACTTTACTCTACAATGTGAGAGTTCCGTATTATATCAATTCAGTGTTATACATAAAATAAACTGTGCAAACTATTTTGAAATTTCATTAACACTGTAACGAGACGTGATTATCGTAATTATATTGGTGAAATTTGAAATGAATATAACACTGTATATACAAGGAAGGTACAAGATACTTATTCGAAATATCGCAGACTTCGCAAACATCATCGAAATGTTTGAACAATCAACTATTACATATTATACATATATGGTTTGCACATGTGAAGAAACTACGTACGTAAAGAACGTTTACCTACAATTATCGCTGATCTCGTAGTATTGTTTAACTATGATGTTGATTTATGTGCACGAAATAATCTTCTTTTTTTTGTAATATTAGGTCGTTCATTAAATTCCGCGGATCACTCATAAATGATTCTGGCTTACCTTTTATTTATATTTTGCTGCAATTGTCTTTCGTTTTTCATAGCTCAGTCATTCTGTAATGACGAAATGTTCTGACATTCGCCGTTTTTCAGTGTAAATTATTTGACTGTTCTGATTTAAAAGGATACTTCAAAATTAGTATATCCGGCATATGCCATATGGCAACTGTTACGCCACGAGGCTTACCACGGGCTGTATTTTCTAGCCGTCGCTCGCGGTCCTACGACGTCGCAGACGGATCGTCGCGGCTGCCCGGCAAACAAACATTGTAGTGGCAATCGCATGGTTCATTAAGCAGGGCGACCTCCAGAAACGTCGACTCGTGGCCGTTATTTTACCTCGTGTAAAAGAATGTGGCGTGATCCGAACGTAGTGGGGGTCGCCTTCCAGAAAAGACGAAAATAATCGAAGGGCGTGCAGTTCCTTCTGACAAGTCAAACGCGACACTTCGACATATCAGACCAATAGCAAACGAATTTATCTAGAGATCAAAGTCGAGTCAAATTTCTGTAACATCTTCATCATATTATTGTAAAATATATTGTTCTATGTTAACCTGTTAATACAGTGTTACATTCATTAAACCACCTCTGTTATCCTAACCGAAACAGGGGAACGACTATTTCGCGGCGTCGATTAACATAATCGTAGCGGGAACTTACAACTCTCATTGACGTGCTATCTCGCGATCACGTCTCTCCGCGAACGGTCGTAACAGCAACAGAGACGTTTGAGGGTATTGATAATCACGTACACCAAATTTCGGAGATTTATTAATTTTCAAGAATATTCCACTGCAAAAGTATCTTTCTATAAGAAATGTTGAGGAAGACTTTTTAAAGATAGTCAACGCTTTTAAGAGGTAACAAGAAATGAATGCTACTGCTGTTAAGAACAATTATTAACATAATACTTTGGACATTAAAGTATATCTTACTACACCATAACATTTTCCTCGAGGTGAGCTGGTTTCTCGTGAGAACCACTTGTAAGAGGTAGTATGGGCATCTTTTAAGCAATGAAATAAATTTGAATGCGAAAAGAGATGCAATTTTTTAAGTATAACAGTAAATATGTATGTTGGAAAGCAAAAAATACTGATTTCCAATGTAATAATATCGTGTTTCGTCTCATTTTAATCAAGAAAAATTTAACAATTAATGGAATGTTTATTAACGAAGAAATTTTAAATAAAAAAATTTTGTAGTTGTAGTAGCTTTTTATTTCGCTGATACAAGGACGAAATGTACGACTCTGCCGTGTGACCCTTTCAAGTGACCAAGATAAAGTCACGGGAACAGGGATGATACAATGACACAATGGTACAATGGTGAAGACTGATGACATTCACAAAACAGTCTTATCGTATCCTGCCGGAGACGGGAGACCGAAAGTATCCACGAGACCAGATAGTATCTCGCCGACAAATAAACAAAAGGTAGCCGACCTGTCGCAACGCAACCTGCCGCTCTAATCTAACAACGTTCGACCCGCTTTCATGGGTTTATACCAGGTCTGTGGAAGAAATAATGAGAAAGAAATAATTACACTCCTTTGGATTAAATAGGGGATCAGATGAACAATTCTTAGATGTGCTCTGATCTTCACCGAATCCTTATGGGTGTTTTTGTGTGTCTCTTTTTTCAGTTCTTCGTCGCGCATTCCGCGATAATGCACCAAGCCCTTCGTGCATAGTTATAATATAAGAGATTTGCCTGTTAAAAAATCCATTGCAATCCTCCAATGCCCACTTTAAATCCCGGCCTGGCACCTTGCGACTCTTTTTTATCCCCAAAATTAAAATCTGAATTAAGAGATCATTTCCGCACCGTGGTAAACGCCCAAAGAGCTGCGACGAAAAATCTGAACATGATAACACGGGAAGACTTCAAGCATTGTTACGAAGAATGACAGAACATTGTGCGCGTTCTCAAGAAACATACTTAGAAGGGGGTAACAGCTTTGTGGATATTTTTAATAAATATTGTTTTGTGGTGGATGATTTAACGTGTTGATTTAAATAATGACGAGATAAGTTGATATTTGATATCGTCAAATGTATTTAAAATTATTTTAAGTACAGAGTTAATCGTCGCTCGCTCAATGACGCTCGATATACGTACATTAGGTAATGCTTACGTTCGCTCGATACTGACTGTTCTAGAGAACATGTTCGTTTATTTATATTGGTCGGGGGAGTACCGGAAAGTTTAAAATCGACTTCAGTTGACGGTTGCACGTAGCGGCGATATTGTTTTGTCTGGAGTTTGTTTATCGTTACGTTTCGTACGTCAAAACGGTGCCAATGACCCGAGGCAAAACAACATGAGTCACTCCCGATTCGCCTTGTCCTATGACTCATGTGCTGCTACAATTTTATAAAATAATCCTTATTGCTTTCCAGACAGACCTTGTATCCATAATTAGTATTAAGAAATCTATCTTGATCTGCTGGACGTCATTTAGCTACGACTTTTCGAGAGACCATAAACAAATTGACATTTTACAGGCAGCTACCTACATCGTCGTGTACGAGATCATAATTTAGGTTTAAATTGGAATTTATGATTCCCATCTTTCGAATGAAACGGTCTGCTTTACCTCTGACTGGCGCAAACACGTGGCAAACTAGTTTGAGGTAGTGTTTGGTGTAAGATGCCCAAGAAACACTCGGTGTTATTAAAAAATATAATTTATTTAACAATCAACAATCTTCGCTTTCAAATGGTTTCGTACAATCCTCGATTACCACTGACTTTCTCGCTTCTCGACTATGCTTGTGTAACGTCAACAAATATCTACAACCGACTCAGGAAACCTGAACCACCTTGCACACGACACCGACTCCCAAAACAAAGGAATATAAATTCGGCACGTAGGCATAAGATAAACAAACATCTAGAAGGGCTTGGGTCTTGATCGAGGCTTCGATCTTTCGGTAACGGTCTAGTCGTAAACTTGTACTCTTATTATAGAATAAAGATATCTCGAACTCTGGTTCAAGAACCCAACATTTTTTTATTATTATTTTCCTGTCATTTTTTACGTGACAGAACCGTGGGTCGGAATTCAACCGTTCTCTTAAGAAATGATAAAGTTTGAATAATTTTTGCAGCTATTTTGTTTACAATATAAATATATTTATGAACAAGATATACAATGTATATAGCGTGTTATTGACGAAGCAACAAAATAGTAGGCATTAGATCTGCAAATTCATGGCAATTCAATGAGGAGTAATGGTCCAACGAAAGGCCGCTATTAAATAGAAATTCCAGATTGGCGCGGTTTTTAGCGGCGAAACCAACAATTTGCTGATCAAGTATTAATATTGTGTTCGTAATTTCATTGCATGACGGGTGCACATTGATCTCGCGTCCATTAGCGTAAAGGAAAACATGTTATCGTTCTCGCTCTTGCTGTTCCATCAATGGGCACGCATAATACAATTCGATGAGTAGGAGGACTAGTGAAATTACATTATTTCTTACTGAATTTCTATAGATTACTCGAAATAATGTATAATTTCCTGCTGTTTCATAGCACGAAGCATGTGACGAATGTTCTTATATTTCACCATGTTGTCAGCTGCTCGCGTATCGACGAGGAACAAAAATTTCACTACCGCGTGTGACAGTAAACCGAGAAGAAAGCTGTTAGCTATTAGCGTCACGTCATTTGTATACAATTCGTATTATAACACTAGGCGGTTGATAGCGTGGTTATCAGCAACAGAACAGCATATGACTACTGAGGTATTATTTACGAGCTGCAATAAGTTATCAGAGAAACGACGCGGCTATTTACCTTGCATCTGACTATGAAAGAAAGCACATTGTAAATAAAATAGCCGCAAGAACTATTGAAGATTTAACATCATTTGTCAAGAGAACGGTTGAGTTCCGACCCACGGTTCCTTTGAGATAGTTGACCTTCGTGGCGAGTAGAATACGACGCAAGCAAAAAAATTTTACCTTGAATTTCAGAGCTGAGATCAATTTTGCGGTACCTTTTTTAGACAAATCCTCACCGATCCAGTGGTGTAGATTCACGCCATGATAGCTGCGATATATAATTTTCTTCCACCCTGGACAGTGTAGAGCAGTATTTATCAAATTATACCTTTTTGATAGACGAAAATTGTATTGTATATATACATAAATATTCAATTCTATTAATTTTACTGTGTTACAAAATATTTATCATGTAAATTGAATTCATTAAATTGTATATTTATGATACTTTAAAATTGTTTTACGCTGTTTGGTAACTGTGCAGAATAGAGGGCCTCAATTCCAATTTTTTTAAATTTTGAACATGTAGAGGGAAGGGTCTTGAGTAACATGCACTTTGTCCGAGGCGTGGGATGTCCGTGGTTCAAAAGTTACGAAAAGATGTCACTGAAAACCTTCCCCTGTACAACACATCTCAAGGCAACCTAACCCCCTTTCCGCATAATTATCCGACTTTTGATGGAATTCATATGAAATATACCGAAATCTAATCTTTCGTTTCATTTACTGTTCCTTTGGAAGAAACGAAAACGTAAGGATTTTCCTACGTAATTTTATGACATACGCTTTCGAAGACAAGAAGCTAGTTTTTAATCAACACATTAGCATTCAGAACGATTTCTTTTCAATAATTGTAATCATGCTCTTTATTTTCTATTCGTCGTTTCTACCCATCTGTCTATCGTGTGCTCAATAACGGAGCGTGTCACGAACGCGAGCACTTCCGGAGAATCGACTTCCGTTTTTCGGTGTTGTTGGACGCTCGGTAGAGTCCAGCAAAGCCACTCAAATGTTCACTTCGTTTATTCTCTTACGATTTGCTACCTGAGATTCTTTCAAATGTATCGTGTCAATTGTTTCTAATAGTACGCAGAATCGTAAGTTCCAGTTCCCCTATCTAAAACCATCGTTGAATCAATAGATTTGGTACGCGATGTAATCAATCATTAATGATGTTGTAAACCACAGAGATTTTTGTTGAGGAGAATTGTTTCCTCTAATTCACGTAGAAGTTTAGAAAAATAATTTTTATTGCCATCATCGCAGCGTTTTGATATAGAAATATTATTTTCGAAACTAGCGAACTATTCAATTTTTCTTACAATTAATTGAAATACTGTATCTCTATCATTTCTATTCATTTTTCAAAATATGTTGAAATATTTGAAGTTCCGTTTTATCTCTCAAAAATCATAATACTCTACATGCTTTGTAGACATTTAGAAGCAATCTAATTTATTTGCCCTAATTATTTATCATATCTTTCCGCAACTAAATTTTTCACGAATTTTTCGAACTTTTACTTTTATTCTTTCGCTATTTCTCTTTCATTTTTTTTGTAAGTCTGCTTGAACATTCTTCGAATAGGAAAGCTAAGATGTTTGATTTGAATGTTTTTGAATGTACTGTGCAAGAGAAGTCCGAAATACACATTTGTGAAATGAATATTAACTTATATATGATTATACTTCTCAATATAAATTTTAATAAAGTTCTCCTAGACCCATCTTTACGATTTTGTGTTTGTATTTGTATCTAAGGATTAGTATCTAAGGATGTAAAAAATTCCAAAATATAAAAATAATTGTTCTACTGAATGTAAAGGATTAAATTTTATTAATGGAGATGTATTTAAAGACCAATTACCAAAACCAATGAATTTCAATGGAAAAAAGAGAAACCTTAATCACGAAATTGAAGTAAATCATCTTGTCTCACGGGAATCATTAAAAGTGTCTAATAATAATAATTATTACGTTTATAAATTGTCTGAAATTATTATATAATTATACAATTAAGTTGTTGTAATGAGAAGAAATATGTCTCATTTATCACGTTGGTCTTCCTACGAAAATAAGCTGTTTTCGATATTTTTATTATCATCATTTATTGTGCACTCGATAGCCGAAAATTTTGGCTCAAATACTTTTTTCGTTACGCCACCGCAAGTGGTTGAAAAACTGTTATCGTAAAAAAAAATCGTTATAAAACTAATAATAAGTGTCAAGATAACTATGGAAAAGGCTACTGAATTGCTATAACTTTTCTGGCGCCATGTCCCATTTTCTTTCTCCCGATTCTTGATTATATCTTTTTAAACATGAGTATTATAATTTGATATACAGTGGTTGGTAACTGGTGGTACAAGCGAAAAGGGGGTGATTCTACGCGCAAAAAGAAGTCGAAAATATAGAATAAAAATTTTTCGTTTGAGGCTTTGTTTTCGAGAAAATCGACTTTGAATTTTCGCTCGGTACGCGTGCGGTACGTTATAGCGGATCTCACTGCAGATTGTTGTCTCGATGAAAAAATTAAAAAAAAAAAATTTTTAAAAAATTTAAAAAAAAAGGAATTTTTATTCTATATTTTCGACTTCTTTCTTCGCGTAGAATCACCCCCTTTTCGCTTGTACCACCAGTTACTAACCACCCTGTATAGTGTTATTGAGATTTGTGAGAGTATCAGATATGTGCCAATGTAGCTATAGCATAACGCTTCATGCGTTTATAGTTTCATTTACGTGTTCTATTATTTATTATTATTATTATTACGTGTTCCTTTTCTTTTCCTTCTATATGAGTCAATAATAAACTCGTTTTTTACCAAGTTTATTGTCAATAAAAAATTCAGCGCCAAAGCATCGAATAATTTCGTCATAGGAATTTATACTTGAAATTGTTTGAGTGTTTATAAAAATGTTAGGCAGAAGAATAAAATGGATATTGCTGATCCACAGATTTCCAAAGTTTATAGTACAATACCTATTCGCAATTGAATGTAAGACACTTTGAAAAATTCTTTACAACAGTAACAAATTGTTGCATTGTTTTCTGCGAACAAAGGCAACTACTCGTGCTTCACACAATCAACATTTCGCAAGCTTCGAGAGATGAGAATTTAGTGGAATTACAGTACAGCACAAAGCAAACCGGTCTTACTATGCTATCTCATACAGTAACGTTGAGCATGTTCATATATTGTACATACAGCCATTATATGGTTTATGTCATATAGAGATTATGATTTTAATGGCCTCATAAATATTGGAAAGACAAGGAACAAAATGTAGAATGAACGAATTTATTTATAAAATTAAAGAAAAGACTGCTATTATGAAACAAAGTGTCTAATTCCTTCCTAAGGCATCATAAATGACGATAATAGAAGAAAAACATAATAGCTACATTTTTGTTGATTTCCTAATTTTAATGTCGCTTTATGATTAAACAGCATTAATATGATATGATTGAAAATAAAAGTAACTTGTTACATATAACGACGTAACTCTTAAAAATAACTGGTGAGTTGATGGAATTTCATGGAAATTAAGATCACAATTTTTAAAAGAAGAAATATTTTAGCATTTTCGATATCGTAATATTATGCCTGGCAATATTTCTAAAAGTAGATAAAAGAACACATGTTTAGTGTCAAAATCAAATATTAAGACATTTTCGGTAATATGGGATAATTGTCGACATAGTGAATTCTAAAACTGCTTATAAAATATAGAAAATATGACTTATCATGTTTATCCGTTCAAAGGAACAAAAATTTTGTATATCCATCGTAGTTTCAATTGCCGAGAAACGGCTATTGCTATTTATAAATAATGGCTACTTAGTAGATTGTAATGGTTCGATAGAGCGTCACTCGGACGAATAACATCGAAGCCTTACGTTCTTTCGGGTACCGCTAACGCTCATCCCGCCTAAGATCTTCAGCGTTTCTAGCGTACAAAAGTGCAGTGACCAGCACTTTGCGAGCAAGTATGCAGATTGGCCATTTTTTTTTGTATTCGGTAAAAAGCAATCAGCGATCAGCAGAAAAGCGATATTTCTGGAACTCCTTTTCGGGCCTTGTTGGACGCTTGATCGAATCCCATGTGGCGTCGGACAGTCTGGTACGAATCGCTTAACCGTGAACATCAATCAGAGAATTAGTCTCGCATGAATCATTCAAAACGACTAACTCCGCCTCGTCCGTGCCTTCGAATCGTTAACATCTCCTCCATCGGATGCGAAGCGAAGAAACATTACGATCTTTCGGTATTTGGAAGGAGCAGATTCATCTGTATTCCTTGACTCGTCAACGTCTCCGATCATTCGTGGAGATATAATTGTCCTATCAACCGAAACGATCAGTTGACACTTCTGTCGAGTTCTTCAATTATAAACATTATCTCCAAGCATTTGTAAAGCGAAGCATCGCTTTCATCAGTGAACGATCAGTGAACGGTCTCGTACGAGTCATCGATACGCGTTCACGGAAGAGTATCGTTAACCATTCGTAACGTTCAGTCGTATATCGCATCGCAGCATCTTATCGTACAATCATTCGTAGATAAGCATTCGTAAATCTCGTCTCGGTAATCAGAGATAATTTGAAACCTTCTCATCGGTCTGAGACGTACAACGCTTGATTGTTCATCGCGCATTCAATCACTGCTCTCTCTCTCGTGAATCAGTCATCCAGGGTTATTAATTCGACGGATGACAAGTTACAGCGCACTGTCGTCGATATCGGACACACGCACGTAATACGCATACGAAACATGTTCTTTTCTTGTAATTTTCAGATATATTAGCAATTTAGGTGACAGCTGCAAAATACAGGTAGATGAAAATGAAAAAAAGTTATGTCTGTAAAGTTATCAAGTTTTTGAGTTGCAGATTATATAAAGTATTTGTAATAAAACTGTTCGTTTAAATTTCAATGCCTGTCCAATTTTCAAATCAAGTTTTACGAAAGTCTGGATCAAAGATTTTATTCAACGCTTTTGATCTATTTTTGTATAAGATATCAGCTCCTGTATGCTGCTTACAGAACAGTTCCAGTAATCTCCTATCTAATATTAATAATTTTACACAAGATCTGATCAAATAGCATGTACAGGGTGTCAATAAATTATTTGTTGGCTTTTAGAAGTGATTCTGTACTTTCTTCGGGTTGGTAGAAATCTGTTTAAAAAGTGAATCGCAAGATTGATCTTGAGCATAATTTTCAATGTCAATATTTTTTATCACATCTCATAGAACTCATCACAAGAAACAAAAATCTCAAAGGACCCATGGGTCACAAATCAATCGCTCTTCTGGAAAAAGAGTATTGAAATTCTATTAGTGTTCGAATTCACTTTATTTGTAATGCGCTTACATTTTGCAGTTAGATGCATGAAAAATAGCGTCTATTGTCGCATGTAGTTACCCTCGATTCACATTATAAAATCCCCTTTCTTTCTTTCAGTCTTTCTTCTTCGTTATTTAAGCAACTCCGATCTCGCATTTCTACATTCCGGCTATGTTTCTCCTCAAGATTGCGCGTTGACTTTAGATGATGGAGAAATTGGTAGGCCGGTCGATGATGGTGCTCCAGCTTACAGTAGTTGATCGACTGCAAATCTGCTCCTTATTTGTGGCCTCCGCGTTCAGTAGTTTCGACATCAGCGGATTTCTTCCTTTGGACATAAAATTATTCGTAGGTCGGATGGATACATTACATCTGTATAGCAATTAAAACATCGGGTTGAATATGATTTTTATCGTCTAAAATCAATATGTAATCTTGGCGAGAAACTTGACTAGGACGTATTGTAGTAATGCGAGTTCGGGACTGCTTAAATAGCGAAAACGAAAGGAAGGAAGATGTCGGTTATGATAGTGCTATTTTCAAACATCTGACTGCAAAATCTAAGCACATTATAAGTGGAACGAGTTCGAAAATTATTAGAATGTTAAAATATTTTTCTAAGAGAACGTTAAATTGTGACCCATGGCTCCTTTGAAACTTTTGATTCTTATAATAGGTAGAATAGAACGCAATAAAAAATGTAATCTTGACGTGCAAGGTAAAGGTCAATTTTGCAGCTACATTTTCGGTAGATCACCATCGATCCAAAGGTACAAAATCATCTCCCAAAACATGACAAATAATTTTTTGGCAGCCTGTATCATATTTTTTCATATGATAATTCGTTCACAAGAACTCACGAGTATGTCATCTATCCATCTATGCATATCCATGAAGTGAAAGAGTAAAATCTTAAATATTATAATTTTCTAAGGTATCACTCAATAACAAAATTTTACTGTTGTGTTTAATTTTAATTTAATATAAATTCGATTGCCTCATGATAGAGGATTTGCGTGACTTCATTCTCGATGTTGCAAAGTTGAACATCACGCCATAAGTAGATTATGTAACCTTTAAGAGAGGGGGGGGGGGGGGGGGGGGGTAAGGTTAATTCGTACAAAAATAAGGCATGCTTTTGTGAATTATTTGTGACGACACAGTTAAAATCTCTTTATTAAAACCAATAGTACATTAAAGTATGACATTCGACGAATATTGTATAAAATTTTCACGGAGAAATATTAGAAAATACGGCAATGGCAGTAATTATTCGGACGTGTCTCGGAAAATTGCGGTGCCTCTGATAACTTGGTGCTAGATCATCTGAAATCAAAAAATCGAAGTTCATTCGTTAGGTAACAGTTTTCCACAGGTAACGCTGGGAGCGTTTTTCGAAATTTCAATTTTTCACTTTTTTGGAACACTTTTAAGGGAAAATTAGCAGCAAATTTTCGCAAAGTCGGCTAATCTATCTAGCAATCTAAGTTGCTTAACCTCCTTCTTATCTTTACAAACATTATACATGCACAATATACCTGTCGGAGATGAAAGGAAAGCCGAAGCCTTTCCTTGGAAATTTTGGGAACATCCTTTAGTACTTTAGTCTAGATTTTATCATAGCTGTAATTGTTTAAAATTTGTGATAGCGAGATTAGGTTCGAGGTGACAATTGGTCGCCGAACGTAGCCACGGTCACGAGATAAGCGTTTTGCCTAACGGAGGTCTGGAGTGGTTGTATGGGTTTTCCGAGAAGTGCGATTGTGGCGGCATGCGGCCTCTTGAGCGGGCCTAGCCACGTGTGAGGTTACCTCGGAGGTGCCGAGACAATGGGACATACATTGTATCAATAACCAAACTCCAGGCAGAAACTGCCTAGCAACGGCGTTCAGAACTTCTCGATGCTTCTAACGAGTGCGTATCGAATTGCAGACGAAGCTGGCATTCTTGCGATTGCCTTGGAGAGTGACACATCGAACGTTTCTCGTCAATCGTATTTTGCGCCTAAGATCATTTTTTTACGCTTAGTAAAGAGTTATCTCGTTGGCCGTGGATTCGTTTGAACCCAACCAAAAACATTGTTAATAGTGTACATAAATTCATTATTCGTAAATCATATTATTCATTGACTTCATTGTTCATCAAATTTATCATTCAATAGACTTAATTATTTGTTAAGCTTAGTGATAGTCTTGTATATACGTGTACATATAATCTCGGCTTTGTGAAACGATGGCTAGTCCACGCGAAGAGTTGTCACGCGCCCAAAATTCCGATCTTAACCCGACATCAGAAGTGGGATCAGAATCGCTTAAAGTGATACAAGAGCAGATGGCCCTTATGCGCGAGTTAATTCAAACGCTAGCGCAAAAGCCGAGGGAGCAAGTACCGAGTGCGGAACCCGTGAGTCTAGTGTTACCACGTTTTAACTCCGAAGCCGTGGGCGCCGACCCGGCTGCGTGGTGCGCGACCGTTAGTGTAATTATGGAAAAAAGGCCTCTACAAGACGACGCGTTATATCTCGCTATAACTCGTGCTCTAGAGGGTACGGCAGTACAGTGGTTTACGCAAGTTCCGGTCAGTGGTCTTACTTGGACAAGGTTTACGGGATATTTTCTTGCGCGTTATGGTGGCACGGAGACGGCAACCTCATTGCTAATGAGGATATTCAACGAACAACCACTGAAGGACGAAACCACGGGAACGTTTGGTAATCGTCTTCGCTCTCTTCTGTCGGCGAAATGGGGAGATCCAATCCACGCTGAATTAATCAACGCCGTCGTCTTCCTACGATTGATTTCGCATGACCAGCGTGTCGAACGAATAGCACTTACGAATGATATCCAGACTCAGGATCAATTCTATAAGGAAATGAGAGCTCTCTCTTACGCGAGGAAGAGACCGGTACCTTCGTCAAATAATCCACCGGCGGAACCGGAAGCCAAACGAAGCAGGCCGTCAGTTTTTCGGATTAAGTGCTACCGCTGTGGCGCTTACGGACATAGGAGAACAGAGTGTCACTCAAAAATCCAAACTAGGAAGGAGCAGGATATACAAAATCCGAAGGAAAAACGACCAGCAGCATCGTCGAAGGTGACTTGCTTCAGGTGCCATGAGGAAGGACATATCGCGTCTGATTGTCCATCATTGCGGAAAAGAAGCCACGATTCCATTGACGAACGCCGGATCGATTCCGGTGTGGTGGAGGCTCCGGCTTGTAGATTAAGCCATCTGGGTGAGTCGTATCCATTTTACTTTGATTCTGGGGCCGAGTGTTCGTTAATTAAAGAGTTCTCAGCCTCGAAATTTTCGGGTAAAAGAATAACCGATATAGTAGCGATGCGGGGAATCGGGAATACTTGTATTAAGAGTACACTGCAGATTTTATCCACTGTTTGTATTAATGGTCTTACATTGGAGATAGTTTTTCATGTCCTTGTTGATGATTACTTAAAATACGATATCATGATTGGTCGCGAGATTTTAAGCCAAGGATTCGACGTAAATATCACGCAAGATAGCCTTGTTATTTGTAAAACAAAGATCATTAACGCCTGTGGTAAAGTCGCGGAAGATGCGGTCGACATTAACGAGGTCGACACTGATGTGATCGGTAACGATAAAGATCGATTAATCTCCGTTCTCGAAAAATTTAAAGAATCATTCATTACGGGTCTCCCGCGTACTCGTGTCAGTACGGGCCAGTGAGAAATACGGTTAATTGATCCCAACGCAAAGAAGCCCTTACAGGCTTAGCGAGGCAGAGCGAAGAATAGTACGCGAGAGAATAGACGAATTAATTAGAGCAAAAATTGTAAGGCCTAGTAATTCGCCGTTCGCGAGCCCCATGATACTACTCGTGAAGAAGAAGGATGGCTCAGACAGATTGTGTGTAGACTTTCGAGCGCTAAATAAAAATACTGTCGCGGATCGGTATCCCTTACCCCTTACTGCTGATCAAATCGCGAGATTGCAGAGTGCGAGATATTTCATTAGCCTGGACATGGCCAGTGGATTTCACCAGATTCCCATTCATCCTAATTCGACGGAATATACAGCGTTCGTTACCCCCGACTGTCGATACGAATACGTAACGATGCCGTTTGGATTGAAAAATGCACCAGCCGTTTTCCAGAGAGCCATTTTCAAAGCCTTAGGCGACCTCGCTTATTCGTATGTCGTTGTTTGTTTGGACGACGTTCTAATAATTGCCGACTCGATAGACCAAGCTCTAGAAAGGTTGCACGTTGTACTAAACACCCTCGTAAACGCCGGATTTTCTTTTAATTTCGCTAAATATTCCTTTCTGAAGACGTCGGTACTTTATTTGGGATATGTAATTCGTAACGGAGAAGTTCGTCCAAATCCGGGAAAAATACAAGCTTTGAATTCTTTACCTGCACCGTCGACCGTCACACAGCTTAGGCAGTTCATAGGTTTGGCCTCTTACTTCCAAAAATTTATTCCTAAATTTTCACAAGTAATGAAACCCTTGTATGCACTCACTTCTAGTAGCAAACACATAACTTGGACGGATAGGCACGAAAAGATAAGACAAAAGGTGATTTCCGTCCTGACCGACGCGCCGGTGTTAATGATATTCGATCCCAATCTTCCCATAGAACTGCATACCGACGCTAGTTCGAGGGGGGGGGGAGCTATTTTAATGCATAAGGTCGAGGGGAAAACAGAGTCATTGAATACTATAGTAAAAGGACCAGCCCCACGGAATCTAGATATCATTCGTACGAACTGGAGACATTAGCGGTAGTAAGCACCGTCAAGCATTTCCGACACTATTTACATGGGCGGAAATTTCTAGTTGTTACCGATTGTAATTCTTTGAAAGCCTCCAGCAACAAAGTAAATTTAAACGACCGGGTTTATAGGTGGTGGGCTTATTTGCAAACATTTGATTTCGACATCATATATCGAGAGGGTAAACGAATGGCCCACGTAGATTTCTTTTCGCGTAACCCCATAGACTCGAACCACCGTATGATTAACAAAATCGCAGAGAAAGAGATTAATCTAGCCGAGATCTCCGAAGACTGGCTATTAGCGGAACAACGTCGCGATCCACAAATTGTAGAAATCGTTAATAAAATACAGAACGATGAGCTTGCGGACGATATCGCGAACACCTATGAGTTACGATCCGGTACCCTTTACCGTAAGGTACAACGAAAAGGCAGAACCCTCTGCTTACCTATCGTTCCGAGAGGCTTTAGATGGTCCGTCATTAACCATGTGAATCAGTCAATTATGCACTTAGGCTGGGATAAAACTCTCGAGAAACTTTGCGAGTATTACTGGTTCGAGGGAATGGCGAAGTATGTTCGTAAATTCGTCGAGAACTGCCATGCTTGTCGAGTTTCGAAGGCTAGTTCAGGTAAAATACAAGCTGAACTACATCCTATACCTAAGACCGGCATACCGTGGCATACAGTGCACATGGACATCACGGGCAAGCTAAGTGGCAAAAATGACTCGAAAGAGTATGTTATCGTCTTGGTCGATGCCTTCACGAAATTCGTATACCTACATCATACTTGCAAGTTGGATTCGCTTAGTGTTATCAAAGCACTAAAGTCCGCTGTATTTTTGTTCGGTAGTCCCTGTTGGGTAATAGCGGATCAGGGAAGATGCTTTACGGGCCGGGAATTTCAAGAGTTCTGTAAAAGCAAACAAATTAAAATTCATTTAATTGCGACCGGTGCAAGTAGGGCCAATGGACAGGTAGAACGTGTTATGGGCGTACTAAAAAATATGTTTACCACGGTAGAAACGACCGGGCGTTCATGGCAAGACGCGATCGGAGAGATACAATTGGCTTTGAACTGTACCAACCGTGCGACCAAATCGAGCCCTTTAGAGTTATTGATCGGTAGAGCAACAAGACCATATGACTTATTATTACCTGATAACATCGAGGAAAAAGAAATAGACATCTCCAGTGTAAGGCAACAGGCAATAAAAGAAATGGAAACTAATGCTAGGTATGACAAAGAGAGATTCGATAAAACGAAAGCTAAAGTGGTTAAGTTTAATCTCGGTGATTTGGTACTACGCCAAAATGAAGAAAGGAACCGGACAAAGCTGGATCTAAAATTCAGGGGTCCATTTGTGGTATCGGAGGTTCTGAAAGGAGACCGATATACCTTGAAAACACTGGATGGGAAGAGGTTATACAAGTACAGTCATGATAGGTTAAGAAAAATGCCGGATAGTTGCATTCCTGTTGAGTTGGATGTCGATGGTGATGACGAGAACAGTGGCTATGGCGATGTGAGTACCCCGATCTCAGAGGATCGTAGGATTATATGAGCCCGAGTGGGGCCATGGTGTGGAGTTCAGTGTGGTCAAGCACTGGAAATGACAATGTCACGAAGCTGGAGCTGGTCTAGTACCGACAGCGACAATGTCACGAAGCTGGAGCAAATCTAGTATCGACAGCGACAATGTTACGAAGCTGGTTATGGAACGAACTTTGAGTGAATGTGCGATTCGAAGGATGAGACTCATTTGGGTGCGAAATAGAGAATGGTCCATCATGTCATTACGACCCGACTGATAGCCCACAGGATGCAACTGGTAATGGGATGCAAGCTAATCTTGTTTCCTTTTGTTTTGTTGTCTAAGGAACACCCGAGGACGTGTGATAGTCAGGATGGCCGTGTCGGAGATGAAAGGAAAGCCGAAGCCTTTCTTTGGAAATTTTAGGAACATCCTCTAGTACTCTAGCTTAGATTTTATCATAGCTGTAATTATTCAAGGTTTTTTTTCTTTTTAATTAATTTATTTACATTTTACAATTTGTCCAGTAGGACATTTGGTAAAATATTATAGCTTAGTGATATAGTAATATAACATGTGGATGGCTACCCCCAGTGGGATACCATCTTCGAATTTGTTCAAGATTTGTGATAGCGAGATTGGGTTCGAGGTGACAATTGGTCGCGGGATAGACGTTTTGCCTAACGGAGGTCTGGACTGGTTGTATGGGTTTTCCGAGAAATGTGATTGTGGCGGCATGCGGCCTCGGGAGCGGGCCTAGCCACGTGTGAGGTTGCCTCGGAGGTGCCGATACAATGGGACATACATTGTATTAATAATCAAACTCCAGGCAGAAACTGCCTAGCAACGGCGTTTGGAACCTTCTCGATGCCTCCAAACGAATATAGAAAACAAAATGCAATCGTACAGCGAGAAAAATCTCCACGAGGCTGGCATTCGTGCGATTGCCTTGGAGAGTGACACATCGAGCATTTTCTACAATCGTATTTAGCGCCTAAGATTAGTTTACGCTTAGTAAAGAGTTATCTCGTTGGCCGTGGATTCGTTTGAACCCAAAAACATTGTTAATAGTGTTCATTAAACTTATTATTCGTAAATCATATTATTCATTAAACTTACTATTCGTTAAACTTATTATCCATTAGACTTATTATTCGTTAAACTTTGTGATAATCTTGTATATACGTGTAAATATAATCTCGGCTTTGTGAAACGATGGCTAATCCACGCGAAGAGTTGTTACGCGCCCAAAATTCCAATCTTAACCCGACATATATATATATATATATATGTAATATCGTGATATAATGTGTTTAAAAAGAGTGGACAATAGAGATGTTAATCAGACAGAAAAAGACGATTGTTGTTCAACCTGAACTATTCACGCCAAACGCACAGAAAACAGCGCAATCCACGCTCTCTCGGCAACGCCACTCGCAACCTCTGTCTCCGCTCAGCTCGCACTCTGCTCCTCGACTCGCACGCTGCTTTTCGACTCGCACGCTGCTTTTCGACTCGCACGCTGCTTTTCGACTCGCACGCTGCTTTTCGACTCGCACGCTGCTTTTCGACTCGCACGCTGCTTTTCGACTAACGCTCTGGCCGTTGCCGCATTCTATTGTCTATTGCTGGGCCCACCGCACACGTGTTCTACAGACGCTCGTAGCCAGGGTCACGTAGGTCCTTTCGACTATTTACCTATTTACCTGAAGGACCCGGTAATGCATCGATGGAGCCGACAGCGCCTCGGCTCTCACGACATTGTCTGTAGTTAGCTCGACGTTTCTTGGGCCCTTCTTCCCGATACTACACTCGGCCATCCTGCAATAACATCTGCCCTCAGATGTTGCCTTCTATCTCGCTGTCATCAGATGCGTCACTTTCGGCGTTTAGGACCCAAGGTTTCATAAAATCGAGGTGTGTGCGGGTCCTTCCTTCGGTACTGCTTCGCACGCTTTCTTCTTTTCTTGTAATTTCGCAGGTTCCCTTCTAGCTTACCTATGTTTCGTTCGGTTAGGCTACAGTCAAGGCAGTTGGATACCACGTGTTCGACCTTTTCGCGTAACCCCCTGAACCAGAAGTCCTTCTTGACCATAGCTTCTGTTTTGGTAACCTCGAAATGCCCACGCTCGTGCGCTTGCCTGACTACCTGAGCCCACATCGCCTTCAATACTACTATTAGCACATCGTCCTTACGCTCCTTATACAAAATATTGTTTCTTACTGCCTGCCCATCGACCTGACTGCACGTTGCGGCGTCCAAAATCCTACGGACTTCAATGTCCTTCTTCTGTGCCCTTCTCAACCGTGCAATCAGCCCGTCTTCACTCTCCGTTACATACATAGTGCTCGGCAGGGGGTTCCTACTCGGAGCATCTACATGCTGCATACTTTTCCCCGGCCGATGACACACCTGATACTTAAACTCGCCTGGTAACAAGGCCCATCTAGCCGCACGCACACACAAATCTTTCTTTCTAACTACACCTATCGGACTCGCATACTCCGAGTCTGACGATTTGATGACACCCTCGTTTGTCCACACTTCCATCAGATCATCTACTTCCTTTCTTTCCGACGGCGCCAGTCTTCGCGGTCTTCGCGCTACCGGTTTGTCGCTTTTCAGAACTATTTTCGCGGTTATCCCGACGTCTCTCTTCTTCTCCGGCCTATACCCTTTAATAATATCTCGAATTGCTTCACGATAATGAGGTTCTCGTACATGCGACAAGTCGATCTCGTCGGATTGTTCTATCGCGTTTACCCTCAGTACATCCGGCGCGTCCTCGTGACCGTCGGTCTGGTCGTCGAGTCGTAAAAATGTCACCTCGCCCCGTTTGACTCGCAACTCTACCTGGTCTAAAAAATCGGTACCTAAGAGTAGACTGTGTCTTGTCATTACCTTATTCGAGACAACATGCAGGGTGACAGTAAAGTCGTACCCGTCGACCGTCATTACCCTTGTAAACTCGCCCCAGGTACTATTGCCAGCGGACCCAAAACCATCAAACCTAAGTTTGCAGTTTCCCAGAGGTGGTGATCCTAACCTCGCATACTCATCCGCTCGTATGAACGTAAAGTCACTACCTGTATCCACTAACGAGACAAACCTGCAGCCATCTATCGACACGTCCTTCACATACTTCCCTTTTTCGGATCTTGACACTATGCAAGTCTCTTTCGGTCGTGCCGTACACCTCGCTGCAATATGTCCAAATCCGCTGCCCTCGAAACACCTAACACCTTCTCCCCTCTCCGGACACTTAACACTTAGATGATCCTCACTACCGCAAATGAAGCATCTTCTTTTCTTCATTGTGTCTACAGATTGACTGGGCTTCCCGTTCTTCTGGGTTTTAGCCGGCTTCACGATCGACTTTGCTCTGCGACTCTTCTGCTCTTCGTACATCACTAACCTCTTCCTTAACTCTTTGATTGACGTAGCGCCGTACAATATAGCCTTATTGTTCTCGTCGTCTATTATTCCATCCACTATGTATTCCACCTTTGCTTCCTCCTCCATGTCCACATGGCTGGCTATTTCGAGCATGCGGTACATGTAGGCCAAACATGCTTCATCACTCTCCTTTTTTGTTTCTTCAAGTTTCTGATGTACTTGCCTACTGTTGACTTTCCTTGAAAATTCTTCCACTAGCCCCCTCTTCAACTCATGCCAAGTCCTGGCATGACACTCGAATCTCGCAAATATTTTCGCTGATCCCTTCAGCAGCTTCCTGGCGTAGACTGCCTTCTGCCCATCCGACCATATGCACGTATCAGCGACTTCCTCGAACGACTCGAACCATCGTTCGACATTTTCACCTTTGTCGCCACTAAACGACTCTAATGCATCTTCGACGTCTCTAAAACTCAGTGTCGAACCAACGCATGCCCTTCGACAACATTCGTCACGGTCCTGATACACCCTTCGCGTATCTCTCTTGTATCCTCTTGCGTTTTTCTTGTCATCTTCATCCTCACTTTCGTCGTCGCTTTCTTCTTCCGACGATATGTCGTTACCATCCATGGCCGCTTGTAGCCGTGCGCGTAATTCTACTTTTCTTCCCGTCGTTTTTAAACCCAAACTAGCGAGGCGCTCCTTCAACTCCTTCGTATTCATTTTCTCAACATCTTCATCTTCGTTACAATCACGCTCAGCTCTCTGCACATTTTCTAAATCTCGTTGACCGGTTAGCTCTTCACCGCCCGTCGATCCCTTACGATACGATTGTCCAGCCCTACACGCCCGATTCAGCCTTGCAATCAGCACTGACCTCGCACCCGATATAGGGAGGTTCATTCGCGCGAGCTTACTCCTCAGCTCCTCCAGCGTCGAACCCTCTTCACCCGACAATCGCTCGTCCCCGACGTTTGCCATTTTTCACACTACACAAACTTAAACCGTCAAAGATATCGTCTTTTACCGCACCGCGTACCGGTAAATTCACAACTAGCTCGAATAGCTCTGTTAAACCGTTTCGTTTTCTGTCTTGTCCAATCCCGGCTGAGCCCCCAAAAATATGTAATATCGTGATATAATGTGTTTAAAAAGAGTGGACAATAGAGATGTTAATCAGACAGAAAAAGACGATTGTTGTTCAACCTGAACTATTCACGCCAAACGCACAGAAAACAGCGCAATCCACGCTCTCTCGGCAACGCCACTCGCAACCTCTGTCTCCGCTCAGCTCGCACTCTGCTCCTCGACTCGCACGCTGCTTTTCGACTCGCACGCTGCTTTTCGACTCGCACGCTGCTTTTCGACTCGCACGCTGCTTTTCGACTCGCACGCTGCTTTTCGACTAACGCTCTGGCCGTTGCCGCATTCTATTGTCTATTGCTGGGCCCACCGCACACGTGTTCTACAGACGCTCGTAGCCAGGGTCACGTAGGTCCTTTCGACTATTTACCTATTTACCTGAAGGACCCGGTAATGCATCGATGGAGCCGACAGCGCCTCGGCTCTCGCGACATTGTCTGTAGTTAGCTCGACGTTTCTTGGGCCCTTCTTCCCGATACTACATATATTAGAATTAGCGGACATTAGAATTAGGGTTAGGGGCGTGAAACGAATCTTCGTTTGGGTTACACGTTGTCGTTATGCAATAGAGAAGACATTGACCAGTGCAAATACGATTATTATAGAGCCGGACAAGTAACCGTGGTAGTTAGGCACTCGAGAAACTAATGACAATGATCCTAGGTTCAATAACGAATCCGCGGTCGACGGGATAATAGATGAACGTACTGACAAAATCTAAGTCGGATGCGTGATATTCACTGGTCGTAAAGGGTTACTCCTTTCATCAGTGAGATCGCGAACGAGAATGCCTTTCCCGTCCCGATGATGCCACAGAGGAAAACTATAATGGGGTGTGTCTAAGGATACGAGATCATCGGATTCGTCGAGAAAAGCCTTCGTTCAGAAAGTAAGGGAAATTGACGTTGCTGCTAATTGGTCAATCTCCATATCGGTGGTTAGAAAAAGATGCTAGCCACCTTCGAGGGAGAGTTGCTAGTGGGAGACGCCGCTCGTTGAAAAATATGTCTCCCCTATCTTCCCGTAGTTGGAACAAAGACTGTTTGTCTGTTTGAAGGACTTTAGTTAACTAAACCTTAAGATTTATAACGGGCCCTCGGGCTAGCCGAACATGTACTGCGGAGACGCATCGACATCTGGCAATCATCTTACTCGAAGAATAGGGTCTGCATGTGGCGAGCCATGGGACAGAAACCGTTGGAATGTTTACTATCGCGTGTCGCCACGAATATTTCCTTTAAGGAGAGCTATAGAATTACTCCATACCTTTGCTAGACAAAGCGTTCATCCCGTGACCGCGGCTACGTTCGGCGACTGACTGTCGCCTCGAGCCCAAGCTCATTATCACAACTCTCGAACAATTACAATCGGATTGAATAACTACAACTGTTCAATTACAGACTCCGGTGTTCTTTCATCTCCGACATATATATACAGCTTCAGGATCATAGCTTGTCCCAAATACGTGGAATACTCTATATATATATGAAGCTGTAGCAAATGGGAAAGAATTTCATTAGACAAAATTAAGCGGTTCTGAGTGATCCAACGTGTTAAATGCGTTTAAATGTTTCGAATATTATAAAACCTGGATCTCTGTATTCTTTATAAAAAAAGTATTGAGATACTTATTGAAAATTGATTAGTTTACAAGATTTTTCAATCTTGTAAATCTATCTATACGAGTTGTATATAAAACGTATAAAAAGACGTTAAATATTGTCTCAATTTTATTTATGCAATGACATACTTACTTGCTAGCCTTATTGATACCCAATTATTTTCTAATTATGTTGTGCATTGCTTCCTAAAGAATTTACTTGGGTCTTGTTGCTGGGACACTTGTTTTTTCCATATTCTAAAGAAGCAAAATATTGTAAATGAATGATACAGTCGGAGTGTATTGTGACAAAAATGAAGCGGGTAATTACATGTTACTAATTACAGTTACTAACATTAGTATTCGGACACAGCACTATCTCTGTATTTATTGGTTCGTATAAAAGGATGTGATTTAAATATAATATAATTTATTCTGCGAGAATATGAATCATTTATTGTATTTTTAAAATATCTTCCTTCTAACACTAATTTTTAATTGCATAATAAAATTTTAACAAAAGTTGTCTTATTTTCATAATACAATAATATTTGGACACTTGTTTACGTTTTCAACCTAGGAATTCTTCGAAACAATTCGAACTGTTAAATAGATTTAGTTTGTATAATTAGCTCCAAAAAAATGAACATCGGTATTTTTATAATATACCAAATTATCATAAAGGAAAGGGTAAAAGTTGTCATGAAATTGTAAAATCATAATGTTACTATTAATTATCGCAAATATTATTGAAATACGTAAAAAAAAGGACTGCATTGAATTTAAGGAATAAAAAGCATAACCTCTTTTTTGCCAAAAATTTTTTGTACAGTTATATCTTACTGTACAATAATACAAACAAAGATACAGTACAGAGATAGTGTTGTGTTGGAATATTAATGTAAGTAACCGTATATAGGAAAGTTTACAATGTTAACTGATCTTGATATATTTTATCAAAGTCAACGTTCTGAATAATTTCATTTATACATTAATCGCCGCTTGATTTTAGTCTAGAACACATTTCTGACAAAATAGATGCTCGGAAATCCGATACAAAAGGCGGAGTCCGATTTGGAGCATTTCCCGTGTGCTAGTCGACATAAATATGTGAACATCGTGGTATATCTATATTTGTATATTACTTGTACATTATGAAAGCTAGTTTTTACACAATATCAGTAAATAAGTAAATAAATAGATGTATTAAAGTTTAAAATTATATATCCATATTACTTTATTATTTACTATATTAAGATTACTTTTTAAAAGTTAGTTTGCTAATAAATTAAAGAGAAGGTTATAAAGTATCAGTTATGACATAAATTACTACAAAGGATTGTCGAAGAAAGAAAAATTGCTAGAAGAATCCCAAAAACTCTATAACTTTTAAATTAAAGGTAACCGTACAAAAGAGAACGGTATAATTACTGATAGCCAATGAGGCAAACCAGTATTAATATTAAATAGGATAATGCACAAAGTGGATTCAATGGTCAAATAAAAAGTCGAGAAATTAAAAGTAGTCGGGAAAAGTACGTTGGCAAAAGCAAGGAAGAACCTGAAAGGAAGAATTATACTATTAAAAGGGATAGAACACGGAAAGAGGAGAAAGGAAAAATAATGTGACGTCATTATCAAAGGCATTGTTACGTTCCGAATAAAATTCTTCCTTCATCCGTAATTGTTCAAACTTACGAATACGATTCGAGGATGCAATTTCGTCGGAAGCTTTCTTATCGATCGTAAACTTTGCCTTTAACATTTAAGACAATCTCTTCGTATAAGATCCCTCAATTATCGTTTATATAAAGTGTCCCGTAATACGTGGAGCTCACTTTAAGAATTGACCGAACATTTGAAAAACACTGAAGAAAGTTTACATAAATATATTCTCTGGTCGGTGGGCAAAAGAGTGTAAGTCACATTTTGGGCAAAACCGGATAGGTACGCTACTATATCCTACATTGGCGTCTTTTGCTTGTTGCTTCTATAGTACAAGTTTTCTTTTTTTTTTTTTATTTAATTCTTTTTATTCACAATTTGTCCAATTTGGACATTTGGTAGAATTGTCTATAGTACAAGTGAATTTTACTTCCTCCCCGCTTTTTTATCTATGATTCTAATAATATATACCAAAAACAAATTTACAAATTTTGGGAAAAGTATAAGTCATCATTTTCGAAAAAGGAAAATTCTTTTAAATCGAGTATGATGTATATTTTGTAAGTCTAATGGGATATATAAATATGTTTTCAACTTTCACGTTCAAAGTTGTACACCTGATCTCTTACATCGCGTTTTAAATATTATAAGTGCTTCTTTGCAAAGCTAATAATAATCCCGGCTTATGCTCTTTTTCCTGCCCGTTAAAGATAAGATATTTTCTATTTGTTTTTGTTTGTGACGAAATGAGTTTCATGTTCTGTCATTTGTTATTAAATTTACAATGGCTCATGAAGATACTGGAACATTAATCACAGAAAATTTTTATGAATACATTGTTTGCATTATACGGAACTTTTTCAAATTTCATTAGCATTGTAGCGGGGCACGACTATCGTGATTATCGCGACAATAAAATTCGAAGATATTTATGAAAGGCATAAGACATTTATTTTAAATATACACTTACAATTACTGAAAAATTAACATATAGCATAAGTAATAGTTGCAAACATACAATATGTACTAAAGATGGTTCCACTAAATATTGTGCTTTATCAATACGGCGAATAATTAATATAATGAATAATTAACTGTTTAAATATTTTGGTAGTCTTTGTAAAGTGTATGCTTTTAATAAATATCTTGAAACTTCTATATACATTTTTAAAACTGTTTCAAATTTTACTAATAGAATCGCGTCTCGTTACAGTATTAATGAGATTTCAAAATGTTTTGTATAACATATACATACAAAGTTTCTAATAGTGTTCGAATACTTTTGTAAGCCATTGTATATTGTATAATCGTCGTTCGACCTTATGTTCGAGTTATACAGTCGGGAACGAAAATAAATGGACACGTATATCAATGAAATTTCATTAAATATGACCTATTTATGCAAAAATGAAAGTATTAATTTCAATTACTTATTAAATAATCTATGTACTCTAAGGATATATAATAAATAAAAATATGTAAACCAATATTAGTTCGATTATATTTCTACTTCCATTACCTGTCTACATATCTTTGTCCCAACTGTACATGAAAGTATTTTTGACACGCACATACTATGGTAAAAACGCAGGATGGTAACTCTAGAGGTAACTTCAGCTGGTCGAGCAAAATTCGTGCGCAAAAAACTACTTGAACTCGATTCGCTGGAGAAGTTTTTCAGTACGGTGATCATCTCTATTGGAGTCGATAAAACGTAATGGTTTCCGACCCATCTGACCGCGTATATGCATCATCCATCACTCATTGTCAGCCACGCGCTACTATATATATATACAAATATATCAAGCGGACTAAGGATTCGCACTATAAGACCTATGGGCAGAGTCCTGATAAATTATCTCGACGACTTGGAGAATGTACCTTTGACCGGTGCTATCTATCTTGAGATTTTGTCAGATGATGTTTCAGGTTGAAGCTTTATGTTTCGAAGAAATCTTGTGCCATTATAAGTTACAGATTAAGTTTTTTATGTCACATAATTTGGCCATTGGTAGATTTTATGCGTATAATAAATTTACCGTGTCGTTGTCGTATCTGATGGGTCATGTTACGGTTATATAAAGTAACAGATATAAATCTGTTATTTTCTACGATTATTCTACCACTTTGGAAACTATTCCATTGCATCTTTATATGAAAAGACAGGTTTTGATTGAAAAAAGAGAACTAAACTGTTTATGTTCTTTCCATTCAAATAATTTTACAGCGACCGAAAAATGCAGGAATTAGGTACTGTAACTTTATCTTCATTGTCTCTTTAACGTCAAAGTAAATATTCGCTTAAACCATAAAAGAAATAGTGGGTTAGATTACGATTACGTAGTAAACATTTGTTATCAAGTTCGGTATATGTTGATAAATTTACCATGTCATCATCTATGGAATACAAATTGGAATAAAAATGATAAATTATTTTTTGTGTAAACTTTGACTAGAAAATGTTGAAAGTTAAAATTACCGCAAGAGGCAGTGCAACAGACAAATAGATGAACGACGCATTAAATCTGTTGTGCAATTCATGAATTATAGCGCAGAAAACCGTATTCAATATACACGCAATCATGCTTGTATACTAGACAACGATTTATGAGAAGTACGTAATTCAGCAATACACGACTGGAATTCAAATAAGCATAATCAAAAGCGCGAAGAAGGCGGCGGATAACCATTAAAATTAATAGCTAATACTAAAAATAAATTTTTACCGCGATATATATGACCACAGATTTTGAACGAAAGTAAAAAAGTACTGAAAAGAAGAAAAGAAAAGGTCACCACCACACAGAATTCCCAAGTGGCACTTTTTTTTTATTAACGTGGAGGAAATTTGCACGGACACCAGGTCGCTATATTTTCCACTTCTTTTTTCGCGTAGAATCACCCCCTTTCCGCTTGTACCACCAGTTACCAATCACCCTGTATATATATAACGTTTATTGTCCAAGAAAATATATATTACATATGTATCTTCTCAATAAACAAGGAATTTTTATTAGAAAGTGGTTTTGGCAAAAGTACCGTTATGCGACGGTAGGACGTAGCCATACAATATTTTCTGTCGGATTTACATTTTCAACATTATAGTTTATAATTGAATTCAAGCTGATCAAAAGCGGTACTCTTACACGATACTGTCTTTTCATTCTTCTTCCATTCTGAAAACTTGGTTGCAAAACAGGGCAGATCGGTAGCCTACTTTTGGTTTCTGTGGGGCTAAGGCACTGAGGGAAGGGTGGCGGAGAAGGAATTGGGAAGGTAAGGGGGATGCCATTTAGATTTATTTATAATATTTACATTTATTTTACAAGGAGAGAGATTGAATGTTGCTGACGTTTTGCGGTTCTCTCATTTCTTTTTCTTTTTGTGATTTCGATATGCACCAATACTTTTTTATGTTTTTTCTGTTTGTCTTTTGTGTCTTTGTGCGGGAGAACCGTATTGTACCCACCTAGTATCTATCTATGGTCTGTCCATTTGAATTTTCTTCGTAAAGTATTGTTTTAATTTCTATTTTTCTTTTTATGTGGTAAATTATGGGTATATTGTTTTGATCTTGGACGTAATATTTCTCATCTAGATATAAGAGCGCTTCTGCAGGGATATAGCCTGTTTTGAGTGTACTTTTGTGGTATAGTTCGTTTGGAAATAGACAACTGAAAATTAAGCTATTTTTTTTATCTTTGCAGCTTGAGCGAAGTGATTTCTTACCAGTTTTAGGATGTGATAATCGATGCAGTGTATATTGGCTATATCCTCGATCTTTTTATTTTTAACGTATTTTTTGAAATCACTATGTTCGGATCTATATGTACTCAGACAAGCTTTGATGCAATTTCTTTCAAATATTTGGATTTTTTCCATTAACGACGCTGTTCTTTTGTACCAGATCGGACAGCCGTAAGTTATGATCAGTCTAATTAGTGTTTAGTAACAAAGGATTTTTACACTGTTGTTCAGATGTTTAGATACGAGAACGAGTGCTCCCAACGTTGTATGAGCGTTGATCGAGGTAGCTAGTTTTATTATTTAATATTATAATACAAAACATTTTTAGTAAATAATGATGATCTAAAATAAAATATACTATTTATTATTTGAAATACGTAATAATTTATCCAGTCCCGTTGATACCAGCCTGTTGAGGATGACATTCCTTGTTCCACTTATCAAAACCTTATCTTTCAACTAAAATACCTCTGGATGTTCTTTAGGTATAGCTTAACACGTTGACTGTAGCAATACTCACAAATATCTGATTCTTTCTGATCGCAACTGCTTCTTTTTTTATAGAATAGTGATAAGATCGTTAACGTATTAATGAATATATTCTTTCTCCAAAAGTGCATTTTTTTGCACCGTATTTTGCTGAAAAGCATTATATAATACACACAATATTATTCATACTTGCGGCTGTTGTGGATTCTCCGTCCATCACGTTGTGTATCACATGGCGAGCAATGTATTAACTATTAAGACAGATCGCAGAATTAGGTTAACAGGGATCATATCTTGCACATCCAGTCGTAGCCACCTTCAGTTGTAGCCTGCAAGAAAAAATTTTTTTTTTATTTATTTGTTGAAATTACAATCAATTCTCGCGTTGAGAATTTTCAGTAATTTTTCTGGCGTGGCGCAGTGACATGGCTGTTTATTTACAATAAGTTAATACTTATTATAGATAGATATAATTTATAATCTATAGGTACTATAAGTAAGTGCATATGCTTAATTTGGATAATTAAATGAATCTAACGTTTAGGTCTAGCGGGTAGTGCCTCTTCAGCCTGCGAATCTGGTCCGTCGTATCGAGTAGTCCAGTGATTAGGGGGTTTCGGTGTTTGTTGATTCTTTTGCTGTATCTGTCGCTATGCAAGAAAAATGCCACATTTTTTATAATGAAT
This sequence comes from Bombus huntii, assembly GCF_024542735.1. Classification (NCBI taxonomy): domain Eukaryota; kingdom Metazoa; phylum Arthropoda; class Insecta; order Hymenoptera; family Apidae; genus Bombus; species Bombus huntii. The sequence goes on along the minus strand of NC_066250.1, from coordinate 11,682,047 downwards.
TTGCGATTAGAAACTAGCCGACAACATACAGTTGTAATCGAAAACGTGTTCAAAATTGAATCTTGCATATTATTAATTTTATATTAAATACTTTCCATCATGTTAGTAACAATAATTATTTTGAAACGTATAGTAAAGTAAAATTCCATTTTCTAAAATATAATAAAATTCTAATAAAATAATGAAACTTTCTTTCGCCCATCATTATAATTAGAATTTTCGAGAGCAATGTATAATATAATTATACTTACAATAAATGTTGTAATGGTCACATTTCAACTATCATGAATTTACCGCCAGTACTTACGTTTCTGATGGACGGAACTCTGTGCCATAAACTCCTGCATTTGATAAGGAGAAGTCAGAATACAATACAGAATACAATAGAGCCTCCATTAACCGGAATCCGATTATCAACGATTTTAATTAACTGGTATCTTGGTTATCCCGCCTTTCAATTATCCGACGTAGAAGTGATACAAGCTATAATTGTATTTTCAGTTTGTTCATCTTCTTCTGAATCATTCTGAAGCCAAAATTTATTATTGTACTTTATGGGTGTAGTCGAGAGTTTATACTCTAGTCAGTATCATCACTGACGATGTAGCTGATTGTAATGTTGGCGCAACATCTAACTGTAATATCAAGTATGATAATCCAGATCGCTAAAACAGCATCAAAACTCTTCAGATCATTTCTACTTTTTAAAATGAGGGTATATAGTAATGTAAAGTTATTTATATAGTAACTTATTTATTTAACAGATTTATTTACAATGATTGATACAGAAAACTATAATTTTTAACTTAGAGCTATTTCTTAATGTAGTAGTGTAATACAACTAAAACAATTAAATTGGTACAACTAGTCAATTTCTGAGTGATAACTAACAATTCAACTCGCAAGTAACAACTGACGACTCGTAACTAACTCCCAAGTAACTTTGTGGCTCGTCAGCACTTTCACTTTCTATCTGCATTTGCCGAATGTCCAGGACAAATTGTAAAGCAAAAATTAAATAATACAAAAAAACTTTCTATCTGCACTATAGTTCGTGCTCCTAACAAATGATTCTTTTTTATAATTATTCCACGATACTAGATTTGTGTCGCGTAACATTCTCAAATTCAATGTTAAACTTTTCGCGGAATAATAAATTCGTATATTACGAAACAGCATTCATCTTTAACATAACAACGAAGGAATAAAAAAATATTATGCAATTTAAGCCAAGAGAGAGAGAGAGAGATATTATACAGAATGTGTCACCCAATTGGGACGGATTATATCTCCAATTTGGTGAGAGATATGAAAAAAATTGTCCAGAGAAGAATTGAATGATACCGTAATGTCTATTTTCGTACGACCTGGTGCTCCACAAAAAAGTAAATCTAGTTTTTTTTTAAACAGAATTACATACTTTTTTATCCGTATCACTTTGTCGTTCCGCGTGTTAAAATATTACAGTACAATTTTTAAAAAACAATATTGCATTAGATGTCTCCATTTTGATAAACCATGTACTGTATTAAAGATGTTCCAACGTTCCACCTTCACATAGTAAGCATTTCATACATTGTTTCTTTATATTTTTCTTAACGAAATTGAATTAATATGGTCACCATTTGTATTTGAATAATGTAGTTAGTTTAATTCATTTCTTCTAGTTTTTACTTTGTTACGTTCGACATGAGCGCGTTCGCCAGGAATGCTGGTTACGTGTTAAAATGTTTAAATGCGCCCTAAGTGTCACTCGTGCGATGTAACAAGATCGTATTTATCGTCCGGACTGTTCGAAATTTGATTTTTGTCGCATCACACGCATACTACACATTGAACGGATCCCCGGTCACTCGAGCGCATCGCATTTTTCTCTTTCTATCAGCGAGACTAATACTAATGCAACAATGAAACTCTTTTATTTTGAATTTTTTCTTAATAAAAATGTCACTAACACATTGATGAGGTTTTCATAATTAATATGAGACCAAACACGACATTGTTATAAAATTGGGCAATGCCTGTGCATAATTGCACGATCCTCATCCACACTACGGGATAATTTTCGAGGGAAGGTTTTCCTGACACGCTGCGAATCTTGACAGCTCGCCGCGATCGAGTAGTGTAACATGATCCAATGTTAGATATCGCGGAGACAATGTATCTAGGTATTAATTTGGAAGTAAAACTTTTTTATTTTTGACATTTTTAAAATTAAACTTTTACTAACATATGATCTTTCTGATTAAAATGAGGCAGGACACGACATAATTTAAATTATACTTATTTATTGATATATATCATTAGAATTTTATCATTTATTGATACAATTATCATGTATTAAGTAACCAAATATGATGCAAATTATATCGTGTTTGGTGTCACTTCCATCAGAAAAATTTAAGAAAAATTTTATTGTTAAAAGTTTCATTGTTCACAAATGAAAAATAAAAAAGTTTGATTTTCGAGTTAAAGATATCAGCTTATCGCGCGCCTTTAATATTTGCTGAACACTTTGATTTTCAGTGCCTCTTTCTCATTCACTCGCATTGTCGTTTATTTCGTTCGGCATGTCTAAGATGTCAGTTTTAAGGAATAGAATCGTTTCTATCTCCGCATAATTGCAATACTTCCGATTTTTGTGCAATTATCGAATGTGTTACGTCGCGTAACACTCTAACTAGCCGAGGCCACACACCGCAGGCAATATGGCAACCAGATGTCTTCGGATACTCGCAGCGTATCCTCCATAGTTTCAAGGACCTTCCATAAATTTCATAGATTTCCTAGAAAAGGTCCTTCAAACAAAACAAACATCTGGTTCGGAGGAATTTCTAGAGACTATTGTCTACCACGGCGAAAAAGGGAAAGTTAGATTTCTCAACTTTCGTACAGTACGCTGCAACTTTCCTCCCACTAACCACTTTCTCTCGAGGGCGGTTAAGACCCTTCGTTTAACCAATTAAAAACGAAGCCTATTCCCTCACTCTCCTAAATAACATCGGCACCAACAAATCCGATGGTCCCGTGCGCTAGACACACTCATCCTTAGCTCTCCTCCGAGACAGCATCGTCTTCCAAGAGTACTGTTTTTGCATCCTTCGAACGGTCAACATCCTTCGAGCGGGTATACACACCCGCAGATCACTCAGTCACTCATCTCGTACATACGCACCAGCGTAACTATCCTCGTTATAAGTTGTGGAATAAACGGTGAAATACAACTTACTACTGTGTCATATTCATATCAATCACCTCTGTTATCCTAACCGAAACAGGGGAACGACTACTTCGCGGCGTCGATTCACCGAATCGTAGCGAGAATTTACGCCTCTCGCTGACGCGTTTTCCTCGCGACCGCGTCTCTCCGCGAACGGTCGTAACAGAATGTTTCCTGTACTTATGTATAAAAGTTGCTATAAAATATTATATAACAATATCAAGTTTGGTCTCATTTTAATCAGGGTCACTCGGTCCATACGACCGATAAAAATGAAACCACTCAAGTCGATACCGGTGACAATGCTGCGATAGTAACGATTACTGCGCAAGTAATGATTTTAACGAAAGATGTTTCAAATAAAAGTTGAATGGTATTATCACGTAGGAGACACATTGACAGATTTGATTACCTGTGTTGATAAAACCATATTGGTGTGGACTTTCCTTCGATGTATTGAGTTGAAGTTAGAGTTTGAGCTGGTCCCATCTTGTTGTTAACGTTCTGGAATGGTAATATAAATTCGTCTATGGCTAGTTTATCGTTAGTGACGTTGTATTGATATTTTGTAAGGGATAGAAGTCCGATTATTCCATCTTCGATTAGGTGAAAGTTGTTAGGGACTACGTGGAATTGGTGATTTTTCTTGAGCATGGTTAAATTGCAAATTTTGTCGGTGGTGTGTTTATCATTTCCCATTAGGAAAATCTTTGGGCTAGAGGTTTGGACATTCAGCGAAGCCTTTTCTTTTATAAGGTTTATTCCTGCTCCGGTATCAATGAGAAATCTGGCTCTTCCTCTGTCTCTTTGTTGCAATACGATTAATAATAATCTTCCGGTAGTGATGCAGTTGACTCTCGGTACGTTTCTTCTGGATTCTCCGTTTGGTTTACTCGAGGTGGGTTCTTTCCTTGGTTGGCGAATGGAGAATTTCGAGAGTGACAGATCTCGACTGTGTGTTCGATTCGTGAACACTTGAAACATTTTAGTTTCACGCGGTCACCTGATGGTTGGCTGAAAGCTCGTGGTTGTGGATCGGTAGTGTTTCGTTTGGATACGGGCGTAGTGTTATCAAATTGATTCTTTGGGCGGTTGACAACACGATTTGCTTCTCGTAACCATTGTTCTCTGTCGGCTGCTAGTTGTTGGGCGAGATTCAGGTTTTTCGGATCGCTAGCTAATAACAGCTGTCCTATTTCATATCGTAAATTGAGCAAATATGTCTTTACTGCTTCGCGTTCTTCAATATCCAAAGCTACGCGTCGTTCAGTCGGCTCGCGGTTTTCGTGTTGAACTGCATAATTTAACTCATTGAGCTGTCGTCGAAATCTGGAGTTGAAAGATTGTACGCTTTCTGTTGTTCCTTGTTTTAAATTTTTCAATTTGTTCCTGCAGTAACTGCTAGTGGTTGGTACTAATACGTATTATCTTAGACATGAATATAAGTCTTCGAACGAGTTAATCTTCAGGTATCGTATATTTCTCTTCGCGTTGTCGGTTATCTTGTCGACGAGTATAAGGTCTAATAGTATATCCTTATCACTTGCCTTGCACCTGGCTCGTGCTTTGCGGACTGATAGGATAAAGTCTTCAACACCTACGTCGTCTCGACCCCGTAGTGTCTCAACAGTACGTATGACTTTTTCTGCTCGGAGGCCTCGTTCTTCGTCGCAGTCATTTCTTGGTCTAATTGTAACGTTACTAGTCGTAGTTCGTGGTCTTTGTAAAGCGTTTGGTCCGCCAGTTTTGTCATGTGTTACGTTATCGGCAGCGGTTTCTAAATGGGTTCTTATTTGTGGCTGGTTGGTTTCGGTGTCGTATTTCAGTTCCATAATTTTTGTAAGATTACGTATTTCTTTGTCGCAGTTTCTATAGTTAGTTTCCATAAATTCTTTTATATTTGCAATGTTTTAATCGTTACTATCTTTAAAGCTTCTGAACTCGTGAGTTAGACTTTGAAATTGTTCAATCAAAGTAGCAATTAGTTCGTTTTGCTTTGCGATACTCTTGTCAGTTGGATTCATGTTGAGAGATACGATACTTTCAGCAGGAGAAGAGTTGTTATCTTCAGAACGTATTTCGGTTCTACTGTTTCGATAATGTACGACAGCCAACTTACCGAGACTCTTTGTGGATCCTTTTTTCGATCAAGAAGGTGACCGTGGTCCTTCGCTGTAGAATCCGTCGAGTTCCCGTTGAAGTTTCCTCTTGATGCGTTGAATGGATCCTGCCAGAGATCGCCAATTTTGTCACGTATAAGATACAAGAAATCACGAAATTGACAGATCACCGGTGATCTCCTCGCGCCGTAGTTCGAGTGTTTCACAAATAAGGTAATGTAGGATCCTTACTACAATTAGTTTATTCACAATAAATGGATTAAACAGATGTTGGTTAAACAGGAAACTATGGTCGTTTATACAATATACTATACTATATACAATATACTATATACAATAACGTACTATAATTTAGACAGCTAAATAGTTAATTTGCAACTCTCGTCACCACGGATCCAACGCTCTCCCTCGCGCGGACCACACTCTTTCGATAACGCTAGCAACACTATCTTCGTTTCTTCTCGATTCTCACTCTCTGGCTTCTTAACTCACACTCTTTGATTTCTCAACTAACACTGACTTTGTCCCTTAGCATCCCTTTATCTTTTGTCTTAGCCCCACCACGCACGTGTTCCGCAACCGCTTGTCACGTAAACTTGTCACTCAGATTATAAAAACAAGAAGGTTGAGCCGTAATACAACTATTAACTCTCTTTTTATTACACTTTATTATGCACTTAATAGCCACAATTGAGTATACACTGAATTGACACGTATAAATTACACTTTACTCTAACAACTTTATATAAATTAAGTAGGCGTCACGTCGATTCGGGATTATTTCACGTTCCGCACGTAAGGTGAGAGATTTGTATTTCAATTATGATCGTTATTTCAAAATTTAGTAGAAACTGGCAGAGTAACGATACAGAATGTTATAACAGAACGGAATAGAATGTCGAGTACTGACTTGGGAGGTCTTTTTTATATCAAAGGTTTGGTTCCTGTGGAGGGGTTATCGCCGAATGCCGGTCACATAGGGATCCTGTTACTGCTTAGTTACTGTTTCGATGGCTAAGGTATATGAGATATGATTATCCTATCGCTGCATTCCCGGGACCACCGTGACACTAGCAACACTATCTTCGTGACTTCTCGATTCTCACTCTTTGGCTTCTTAACACACACTCTCTGACTTCTCAACTAACACTGACTTTGTTCCTTAGCATCCCTTAGTCTTTTGTCTTTGCCCCACCACACACGTGTTCCGTGATTATAAAGAAAAGAAGGTTGAGCTGGAATACAACTATTAACCTTCTTTTTATTACACTTTATTATGCACTTAATAGTCACAATTGAGTATACACTGAATTGGCACGTATAAATTACACTTTACTCTAACAACTTTATATAAATTAAGTAGGCGACTGATCTAAGGGTAGTAACCGGGTAAAGAGACTGTTCTGGGTAACCGGGTGACTGTTCGAAAGATGAAAAATCAGTAAAGTTTAGCGACGATGTTGTGGCGGAGGAAAGCTAGTGATGGGTGGGTCTAAGGAGACGAAAAGAGCTGATTTGTTAAGGACAAGTTTTCATTAGGAGAGTGAGGGAAATAGACTTCGCTGTCAATTGGCTAATTTTCTAGGTTAGTGGGTGAGGAAGGGTGCTAATCGCCCCTGAGAGAAAGTTGCTAATGGAAGATACCGAATGTGAGAAAAACTAACTTCCCGTATCTTCCCGTAGTAGACAAAAATGTAAAGAACACTCGAAATAAAAGATGCTTGTTTGGTCTGAAGGATCTTAACCGTGAAAATGCCAAGATTTATGGTTGGTCCTTAAGAATATTGATGGTACACAGCAAGGTGTGTAGACATCTCTGGTTGCCATCTTGCCCTCGGTGTGTGGCCTGGTCTCTAATGTGGATTGGAGTGTGGTTGATGTTACAATACTATAGTAAAAATCCGGACTTTAGATATAATAGTAAAATTTATTGTACGAATCCAACAGAGTAACGATTCAGAGTGTTATAACAAAAAAGGTGCTGAATGCTGATTTGGAAGGGTTCTTATACTAAAGTTTGGTCCCTCTGGAGGGGCTATCGTGAGGTGCATATCAGACGCGACTATTCTGTTACTATCTGATTATTGTTTTGATGGATGTGGTATGCAGGATGTTTTGTCTACCGTATCACTGTTTCTGAGCGTGTGACAGTATCGAAGGGGGTATAATTTTATGTGATCATATGTTTTGTACGATACAGGATGTAGGATAGAGGACATATGGAGATCAACTTTGCTTTTTTAAATGACATTATATATTCTTTTTTACATATGTGGATTCTTTGGAATATTCTGCGTCAACAGGTTTAAGGAACAATATTAAAGAAATTAACAATTCGTTAAATATTTTAAATTGGTACTTTCTTTCTCCTCCACTGAATTATTGAATAATTTCTAGTTTACTTCTATTTTATTTAGACGTACATGCAACAACGGTTAGGATAATTCATTTATCATCTTACTAAACAGCATATTAAATATATTGCAGCTTTTTCGAGGGCGGCGCAAAATTAAAAATACTGCTGAGCTGTGATTTATTTCCATTTCTAATTGTATAACATCGGTAACTGTAACGACTATATCTTCAATTTGTGACAAGTTTTATGTATGCGCACGAATACAGGCAACGTTTTTTAATTTGATCGCTACTAAAACATGTACTTGAATGATTCTGTGTTACAATATATTGCAATGTAATGCGATCAAATATTAAATTGTTGAGTGATACATCGAAAAGGTTGCAATATATTTAATATGCTGTTTAGAAAGCGAATGAATGATTCTAACCGTTGTTGCATGTGTCTAAATAAGATATAAATAAAATACAAAATATTCTGTACTTTTTAAAATATTTCTGAGTCGGAAATATTTTTCTTTTCACATTTTTTAACGTAACGATCAATATTACACTACCAAATCAAATAAAATTATTTTTATTGCCATTGAAAAGGCGGCAATTTATTTCGATTTATTTCTTATTTATTCCAATTCTTAATTCCTATTAATAAATAAAAGATTGTTTGGGCTGTGCAGCCTCGCATGTACATAAGAAACAAACCTGTTGCATTGGACCACCGACATTATGCTTTGAACAGTGATACAGAAGGATATTTCTATAACTTAATAGCATGTTACATTTGCAATAAAAGTAGATTTATGTCCGAATTCGCAAAACAAAGTTTCTCGTGACGGAATCGCTAGTTGAATCTTATATTGAGAAATACGACCGTCGAACAGTTTGCTTATGCAAATTATTCAAGCAACACTTACCCAGGCTGTTGATTTGAATGCAATATACAAAGAAGCGATTAATAACGAGTGTTCGAAAGGTCCAGTTATGATTTATGCCGATAAAACCAAGTAGATTCATACGAAGACTTGCTTTGTCGTCCGTCGAATATTGCGGAAAATTTTGCGTTCCGCATTTTCCTTGCCCGTTGAGAAAAGCACTATTGTGACCCATCAGCGAATGAGAGAAGAGAGGAATTGAAGGAGAGACGAAAGTGGCGTCATGTAAGCTGGTTGATTATCGATGATATATCATTGGTATCTTACGAGAACTTGCGACTAATTCATTTAAGAACCTAAAATTTATTTGGTGACATAAATGTATTTCTTTTTAGTAACATCATGCAACTATACTCAGTGTTGGTGTTTCGTGTAATCACAGTGATATGCCGTAAAAATTAATTTACGACATCAATTTTTATGCTGCACACTCATCGTTAATATGAGGCAAACGGGCGATACAAAGTTTATCGACCTATTAAATAATTCACGCTTTTGTGACGATACAACTTCTCAACTAGAAATACTATACGAGAGAAGGTGAGTTGCCCTAACCGCAGAGCTTGAGGATAGTGCAACGGTAAGTACATTCCCGACAGAAAAATTAGTGGACAGATATAACGCAAAAATATTCGATGAATTAACGAAATCACGTCGTATGTACATTATTAATTCAGTAGACTGGCTACTATGGCAGCAGATGGCTACGTTCCAATATCTCTGGTAGTAGCAACATTTCAGGCAACGAAAGGTTATAGGTTACCCATTATCCTAAGTTGGGCAGTAACCGCATATGCATTAGAAGGGACTACGCTAAACAGGGCTATAATTGATCTTGATAAAAAGAATTTTGCATAGGATCAGTGTGAAAGTTTAGATATGCGAATATACTTTACCTTTGAAGTAACCGCGTAAAAAGGAGATTTAGGTTGAAAGATTCGTGATACGATTGTAGGATTACAACATACTGCTATTAGGAATACTACTTATGGATTACATTTATACAATACAAATCAAGTGTTGTTGGGAGTATATGTAGGTACGTAATTAACAATGAGTAAGCATGCATACACTGAGACTTTTTAATATTCTTTATTTTTCCATACAACCATTCGTAGTTTCTTCGAAAAACGTATGAACGCAATACAACAGTGCTACGAAATCTTGACTACCAAATATTTGAATAATCCCTGAGCACGCGTTCTCTCCTCCTTTTTTTTATTTCCTTCGTGAATTCATTTCCTAATATCGACAAAGGTTACAATCGAGGTGGAACAAATAAATGTGTCCATAAATTATCTCGGTTAATATCATATTAACATTACGCTTTTGCACAACATTCGAATGAACGTGGAATATATTGATAATGCACGCTATCATCTCTGTCGTTAAATACAGTGGCTGCAAAAAGTATATTTTCATAGCCGTATTTTCGGATTCCATTTCCATAATATCATATTTTTGTAATCATATAAGTACTACTAAATGATACGAAATTTATTATAATTGGATGTAATTAATAGATATATAAAAGCAATAATAAAAGCAGTGGTGTACAAACACATTTAATCACTATACGTTGGAAATATCGACGATTTAAATAGAGAGTTCAGTATTCAGTGTATTTCATTGAAATACGTTGTCAAGGCAAAGATTTTGAACAATTTTCCCTATACGCGTTAGTGTCGATTGACCATATTTTTCAAGATGCTCGCAAGAAATTTCAGTCCAATTTACGTTACTTGTATATTTCTCAACCTAAGTCATTTTCAATGATCATGTCTACTCACAATAAAATAGAGAAATCAATGAATTAGATTTGGTTTAGATAATTATTCGCTAACCTTATCGATTAGATAACGCTACTGTGAAATAAATTAAGGTATTAAATGATAAGACAGATATAATTCATATTAAGCTTTATATTACATTATCATTATTCGAAATTGGAAACACTCCAGTCATGATATTGAAAAATGCAACTATTCGATTATTAAAATCATACTGTTGTCGAAACAGAAACTTTGCGAATATCTCGAAAATTAAAGCCGAGTGATGGTAATATGTTGACCTTGACAATACATTCCAAGATCATTGAAATCGGCGAGGTAGACCGCTTCATAAATAATGATATTTGATTCAATCACAATGCGTCATCTTGTGGAGTATTTGAGCTATTCCTAAATTTACAGGAATATATCATCTATACTATCAACTGGTCGTTTTGGAAGAATAAGATAGTTTGTAAAGTTCACTTATTAGGGCGCGGTCGAACAACATATACGAGGAGTGGCCAAAAAATAAGAATAAGATATAGAATTACATTTTTTCGTCCGAGCCTGAGTTTTCGAGAAGATTGAGTTGGAAAATTTATCAAGTATATTTTAATTATGGTTAATTTCGAACTGGACAGGGTTAAATAATCGGCAGGAGGATATTCTACGCGTGAAAATAAGCTTAAAAGGTAGAATAACATTTTTTCAGAAGACGCTTTGTTTCCGATGGAAATAAATTTCAAAATTTGTCATGCGGGTGTTCTAACAATAAGTCAATTCTTAGCTAAACACATTCAAACTCTATTGTCCTGAAAACTGAAGTCTTAAGCGGAAATATTTCATTCTACATTTTCTACTTATTTTCGTACCTAGAATAACATCCTATTAATTGTTTTCTTATATCCAGTTGGTAATTAGTCCAGTTTAAGTACACTGAACAAATTTTTAAACGGTTTTCTTGAAAACTAAGCGATGTATGAAAACATCTTATTTTATATTTTCTTTTTACTTTTTTATAGGGAATCATTTCACGCCCGTTTCTAGAAGAAAGCGGTGAAATAGTTAAACACGCCTACAATGTGCTATACACATATAACTCTGTATAAGGTTAAAAAGTAAAAGGGACGATAAAAGTTGGTTAAGATGATAGACGAAATAGACATTATCCAAGGGAGAGTTAGGTATTATTCGACTTTTTCGAATAAGTATTTATCCAACATAATTATCCGAATCAATTTCCTTTAATAGAGCAATTCATCCGAACTATATTTACGTATTATTTTTTAGAGGCCTGAAAATCATAGTGGTGTAAGTTAGTCCACCACTAGTCTTCGCAAAATAATGGTTTGGATCTACTATTACAACAAATTTGTTATATTCTTTCAAGTTATGAAAACGTATAGTGGAAGAGAATAAAGTTATTTAGTCGTAAAACATAGTTACTTGTGAAAATAAGGGGATGATACATTTACAGGTTGAAATACATGACTAAATTTAAATTCTCGAAATCTTGATCTATACAGCGAGTAACAGAAGCATTCGTCGTGTTAAAATTATACATGTAATAATTGTGCAAATAATCATTTGTTATATTATAAAAATGAAAATGGAACTTAACATTTTAAGAATTGTATTTTATACAAAATATCCATCGTAGATTGAAAGTATTTTTATAACAGAAATCATAATAATTTCTTGGTTTATATATTTTTATCAATGAGATCCTAAATATCGTTCTTCTTATCTTCGTATAGTGGAAATTCTTCGTATTAATAATTATTCGGAAGAAGCATAAATCGCATCATTATCAAAAATATATCGTCTAAAATGGCACAACTTAAAGTATGAACAGAAGGTTAACAATCGTGATACACTTTGCATCATCACCTAGATTGTGCTCCTTATTTTAATGTTCTTTTTATCACTCGTTTTTAGCCACAAAAATTGAATACGTATTTAGATTTATTTACCAAATGTAGCATACTGAATCTATATCTACTATATCCAACCGAAATCTAAAGAAACGACGTAATGCTAGATAATATAATTTTTAAAGTAAAAAATTATATCAACACGGACGCGTTAGACCATCCAATAAGTTTATACCTTGAATAGACATTTATTTAGATCTTTAAATTCTACAAAAAGTGGAATCATCCCTCGCTCCATAATACTTTTCTATTCTTTTAGCAAAGATATGCCATCATTACAAAATCTCTTTGTTTTTTCATAAAAGTTTCTTTTAATTTTGTCTTTATCTTAAATGTAACTAATTTGTAGGATCAAATCATTACCTTTTTAAAACCGATCAAGTCACAAAAAACAATAATCAAGATATACCTCAAACGCGGTACGATGCTTTCAATTTTATATATCGTTAATAATAATTTATTTGTTCAGAAAGATCGAAGAGAATTTAGTCGATATCATTGCTCGTATTTCAGCTATTTCTATAAACTGGAAACTATAAATCTGATCGTTAAAAATTATTCATTCCAATTACTTATTTTTGTTTTCCAAAGTCTAAAGTCTTATTTAAAGTAGGAAAAACAGCATCATAATCACTGTCGAGCATCATAATAAAATTATCAAGATAAAAGAACAAAATTTTGTGTTTCTGCAACATTCTTATAGCGATAACACAAAAAATGCGATTTTTTAGTTTTGTCACTACTGAAGCAAGTTTGCGATATGTATATTGGTACTTTGTTCATTCACGATGTGATAAAAATAAACATTTTGTCATTTGTCCGAATGAATTATCATAGAAATACGTTTTTATGTGGTGATAAATACTTATACGAATAAATTCTTATTCAATTGGGTATTTATTTCTTAGTTGCAAATAGAACTTTATTCTTTATTCTTATCCGTTATCTGTTATCGAGATAAAAATTTACCTAATACTGATTCGAGGATAAGCTTTTCTTTTCTACAAGTATGTTGACCGTTTCTTTCAAAAACGACGTATATTGGATAGGATTTTATACATTATCCAGGGTTTATAATAATGCAATGTTAATTTTTCATATTCTTTACTGTTCGTGATAATAGATAATGATTTATACTAGAAACTTGTAGCTTTTTTTATTGTTAAGTTTTTTAAGAGTCTGCTGGTTCCATGAGAAAAATATGAAATATTGCTTTTAATTATTAACTTATCATTAGTTTATAAGCTTTAATCAAATGAAATATTAGATCATCCTACGTAGTCGTTGTTTATCAGATGAAAATAAAAAATTACCTGTTCGTAATCGATCGGTGATGAATCTTTCCGTACTTTCCTATTAAGATTTTGATTCCAATTTATTAAAACTCCGATAATAAGAACTCCCATTGTCTCAATCTGAACTCTAGTGGTGATACTGTACTTTGATAATAATGTAAATGGTACTAAATAAAACATGTGTGTAATCGCATGTTAGTGACAACGCATCTTTGTGTCGATATAATGCTATTAACTTATAATGCTATATAGTGTTATATAATAACATATAATATGATAATTTATAAATGATTTAAATATAAATAATTAATATTATGACGAGGCAAAATTTTCTATCGTAATACTACACACACGTCTGGGTGTTAATATTTGACAGAAATACAAAATTTAATGATTTTATTTATATTCTTCAGCTTTTCCAAAAATTTGTTTGTTCGGCACTAATACTTTTTAGGCATAAATAAGTTCGTAAATTGTTGTAGGAAATGCTATAACAGATCGATTACTGTGTTAAGAAATGTATGGTTTCACTCAAAAGAATAAAGTTGATGCTTGTTCGGTTTCATTAATTCACGAAAATTCAAACTGGCACGAGGTTTACGACACGGTCGGAGACGATTGTTTATTTTTGAGAGAAATGGCACTAAACTTTAAAGTAATTTCGACAAACAGCATATATTTCCAAATTTTGTATTTTCGCCTTTCTTTGCCTCGATAGAAAATTGGGAAATGCCGTGACAAATCTCACCACTGAAATCCATTTGCAACAGTATTTCATGATCAAAGAATTTGTCTCTCAGAAACTGCAGAGTCGCGCGCGACTGCCAGTTGTGTGCGACCAGTGGCAAATGGAAAGACCCTATGAGGTGTCAATATGCCACTGTCTAAAGTTGATTGAATACGCGAGATAGTTCGCTAATGGCAAACGACCCGGCGTTGCATTGAAAAAGAATAGAGACTCCGTTTAAAGTGACTGGCCACGTACCGAATGACTGCATGGCACTTAGCTCAGAGCCTCGAAACAGCAAAGTTATCTCGCATGTATCAGAAAAAACAAGTAGTAAATAGTAATCTGTCAACATCACAGAAATCGTTATAATTTCTTAAGATTTTCATATTTTTGGAACAGTTTTTAATGATTATTAAACAATAATTTCATTAACAGTAGAAAACATTCTTCGAAAAATAAAATTTGCCGCTTAAAGAGTGTCATAAGTCGTTGAAATGCGTGTATCGTCCATTTCGGAGCTTCGAATGGTCGATAAATTTAAAATGCATTGTTAACGAAGCGTTGCCGAGAATAGAATGGGGACGAAATCAAGCACCGATTTGTATTCACCGTAAAAAGCACATGTATCATTCATGAAGGGACATTAAGCTAACCGAATATGTAAAATGAATGTACAAAATGCATTCGATGTAAGCAAAGAAACTTTTATATCAAACTTTTGCACAGATTTCTGTTAATACTCAAATGTTTAAACGATGCTGCATTTCACTGTGTTTGTAATACATATTATTATGTATGTATAGCATGATAGCATTTAGGTATGCAAACTCATATTCTTATGAATATAGTTAAAAGAAATGAAACCTGGCTAGAGAATTGTATTACTTACTAAATATCATAGTATGTATTTTATTTTAGGTATTTTATATATTTGTGCATGTCATGTGCGTTCTGTATATTTTCCAGACCTTGAATATAAATGCATAAAAATTGGCAGTATACTGATAAATATTTGAGACTTTTGATGAACAAAACATCAAATTTCAACAAAATATCATTACGAAATATAATCTTTATTGCGAAAAGAAGCTGTAACTAAACCGTGAACGTTGCACATAATATATACAAATATATAATATATTCAAAGTATAGTATTCATTATAATATTTGATGGATGATATAAATCTCTGGTTAGATTCTATCTTCTAAACTGTGTTCATAGAAATATGAATTTGTATGAACATTCGCATTTTCACTAGCTATCATATGACCAATAACTGAAATATATTCAAACTGAATGATGTAATAATTATTTATATTAAACAATTGATAAATAGTTTATAAATTACAATACTGTATATGCAATTATCTTTGAATTAGTTGAAATTTTCTCATTATAAAAAGATATAAAACGTATGTTACAAATGTATTCAAATTAATAAAGTAATTTTATAAGTGTCGCAGAATTTATAATGAATAAACTTCAAATAATTACAAGGAATCTTACAAGGAGAGCTTGTTAGAATGATGAGTTCCTGAGTTTCTTTCGTCACAAATTCCCATAACAATAATCACGGAAAACGCATTTAATGCACCTATTTAATTTTCTTTACAGATGTTTTGCTTTATTCGCTTAAAATTTGAAACACAAAAGTAATAAATGACTAAACAATTTTATTTTCATTTTTTCAATATGAAATGTCATACCAATATATATTGTTCAGTCTACATAAAATTTTCTTGTGTTCATAAGAGAAAACAATCAGTCTTTTATACGGATGGAAAATGATATTATCTTCAACGTACAATGGATTTTAGGTATGTCATTACTCAAAAGTAGGTGAATGCTTGCATATTCTTGACGAAACGTAATTTAGTTACGAAACTACAAATAGAAAAATCAAGAATGAATTTCCTGTATATCAGAAGATAGTGGAATATTATGATACGATAAAATTTATGTTTAAGAGGTAAATACATAAGAAGAATATTGACATGTGTAAGTGTCAAGTGTTATGCATACAATAGTTTTGTTATTTATTTAGCAATTTATTATTCTCAGGTTGTTTGAGTTATAAATAAGGTAAAGAAGATTTTTCCAAGTTGATAGAAAGATTATTCTGATTAATTCGAGCAATAATATTCAAAACTGATCGACATTTCAACGAATCGTACATTTAATTTTAACATGCTACTGATAAGGTTTTAAATAAACAATTAAAATTTTATACAATATATATCTCTTGATTCCACGAAAAGATAGTATTACAAATAATAATATTCTTGTATTGTCAATACAAATCGATCAAGTTCTTCATATGTTACTTAAGACCGACAGTGTACATGTAAGTTTTTTTTTATAATTATCATTTAAACTATTGTTTTTCAATTTAAAAAGAACGACAAATTTGTAAAGTTTACGTAAAACGAAATTTTCAAATCGAAATATAGTTGACTTGGCGCAGTGAGTCATTGAGTGACAGAATGATTCAGACGCTAACGCTATTTATAGAATACTGATAAAGGGTGATAGATATCATCATTTGGCTGAATTATTTGTCTCATTATTTTTTCTGTACTGTGTTGTCTACGGTTACGGTTTCAAATAAAAAAGTGAAAATTGCAAGAAATGCTATAGTGTATCAAACGTCTGATTATAGTACAAAAATATTAGGTTGTCCGAAAAGTTTCTTTCGTTTCGTAAGATAATAATAGATGAACAGCAATTTCTGTTTTATTTCTGTTTTTATGTATAAAAAACATTGTGCGTCTATTATTTCCTTATAAAACGAAAGAAACTTCTCGGACAACCTAATAGAAATTAGGTTACACGTTGAATGTTACGAAGGCTTAAAGGATTAATAGAATACTTATTGAAAAAAATTTGAAAATATAATCTAAAAAAGAGTAGCTAACAATACGTGCAGGCGTAAACCTTCCTTTTACAGCTTAACTCTTCTCTATGCTATGATTTTCATAATAATACAGTACTTCGTGGACAAATGATAGCATTTCCATGGAAGTGTTTTCTGACATTGTTATTCGATAACGGAGGTTTCAATTTGTATATTGTCCGATAGAAATTCATAGTACATTTGATTTATATATGCATAATTTTCGCAACTCACTTAGGAAGAGTTATACGTTTAATTTAAATTGACGTTAACTTAAAACGAATAATAATTTATCTCGACGATAATTGTAAATTTTAAGCGAATAAGTAATAATCGTTTTAACAAAAACAGATAACCGAATAAATTGCGATCGGGTATATTGACGATACGAATCGTAATTACACAGAATGTCGTTTATGAAAGCATTTTGGAACGATAGAGGATGTAAATATCTGTTCTTATGGGACACAAAACACAGTTGACATGAAAATTGCATTGACTTCGCTGAACATTTAATGCGTTCTCGTAATCCGCGATCGTGATAATGGATACATAGCAATTAAATTGGCAATGAATTTTCACAAGTATTTACGCCAACCAGTTTATATTGTCCGCGAATACTGCACAGGCGCGCGTAGTCTGCAAAACTGTAATACATCTGTTCTCTTGGCACGTGGAGTTAAACTGGAATATATTTTCCTTTTAAGATTTCATTTATTTGCAACAGCACACAGTAATAAACTATATACGTTTGAACGAACTAGCTGAAAACCTGACACAAACTTCAAGAGTCAGAAGAGAACGAAGCCATATGAGTTACTGGAATGAATAATAAGGAAATGGAGTGGAAACACTATTGAACATCATCTACATGCACATAATATCCACACTACCAAATCCGCTGGTTGGCTCAACAGAGCCAGTTGTAAATGTAATGTAGTCATTAAAAGAAAAGATTTCATTTATATACCTAGCTAATGTAAATGGAATTGACTGTAAGCTTTTATACTCATAGCAGAAATAACAGAAAGTTTAAAACTTACTAACAATTCTCCATTAACTAAAACAGTTTGTTTGGATATCATCCTTAACCTTGGTACATCCTTTCGGTTATTTTCGATCAAATTGTAATTTTCTAATGTTAGAAAATGTGCCAAGTCTGAAGAAAATATAACAAGATTTTTGTTAGTATACACAATTTTCTGTTTTAATTTTATGTTGGAAAACTTCTTCAAACATTAGAAAACCTTAGAAATGAAAGCAAAATGAAATATTCACACGGTAAAACATTAAAATAAAACTTATAGGAATCCTGTTTATCGTCTACAATTCTGTAAAATCTTCCTCGCATTATTATAGAAATTCAGTAAAGTGGAACTGCTTTCTTGACTCTCATAATTCTATTGATTGCAAGTGTTTTTTCTGAGATTCGAAATCAGTTTGCGAAGACCTTGGTGAATACATATTTGGCAAGTAGAATGAATGAATGATTAAATATGTATTGTAGTATTGAAAACCTATGAAGTGGACGTTGGGAAGTGGATTTAACTTAGGATTCGAAGTATATATCGAACGTTATATCCCATCACAAGGTGGCACAAACCTTGTAACGGAGATAATTGTCCCTGTTTCGTGTTCTCTTCAACGCCGTTTTTGCCAGAATGCTTGGTAAATTCTAATATCATAATAAGACCAAAATTGTAATACGTGTTAATAAATTTATATCTTTTCAACAGTCGTCTAAAAAATTACAATTCCTGAAAAAATAGTTCGCATCTTCCTTTATAAATTTCTTTTACTACTTTCTTAGATTATTACAACTGTTTGCTTCAACTCTTTCGGTGTTTGAATGTCGAAAATCGTTGTTTTCAGCCCGAAAAGTATGTGAAATTATTCATTTCTAAAATTCTCGTGGCGTTGACAACGTGTACACTTTCAAATTCTGTTGTGATTAGTTTGTTACACGGTGTAAATTTATTCAGACGATTCCTTCACACAGAATAACATGACCGAAAGAGCCAAGTATAACATTAACAAAATATATTTTTTGTCGTAGAATTATTCTCGGAATCAGACGCCTTTCAATCATTATGTACACGGAGTTTGGTTCTTTCGGAACTTTATGAGTCGTACGTTTAAAAGGAAGGAGTATTTTTTAATCTCATTTCTGGAATATTATACAGTCGGTATAAGTGTCACACTTAGATACGATTTTATATAAGAATTTCTATTTATTACCATATTGTGATTGAATATATGTCATATGCATTCAAGTACCCTTCGATACCTTGAAATTGAAACGATGACTAACTCCATAAATTTCAAGTATAGCATACATATTCTCCCTTGATAAGTCATACGTTTAACCTTCTCACACTACACGCAAGTAGCCTTGTATCCGAACACAACGTCAGGAGTTTTGCTGCAAGACGGTTGGTCCAATTGATAGGAAGCATTTTTATTTCCTTTGGGTGTGCATTTGGGAAATATGTGCTGCATCGCCGTTTCACACTCCGCTTCTTCGACGGACGCCTCCTCCTTCACGATTTTCTCAATGTTGTTGCTACTTAAACGCCGTACCATTTGACTACCTTTTGCTGCTTCTTCGTCTTTCTCCAGAAAGTTACACATGCTGACGCGCCTCTCCCTCGCCAAGGATTTGCCAAAAGAACAATTTGGCCTAGCCAAGACGTCCATTCTGTCAAAATGGTAGGCGCTGCCTGTGCGATCTCTCTGCAGCGGGTTGGCCAATACGTCCATTCTGTCGAACTGCCAGATTCTTCCGCCACGGTCTCTTTGCAACGGTCTGGCAAGTACCTCCATCCTGTCGAAGTGGCAGACACTCATTCCACGATCTCGTTGCCACAATTTCGAGGAAGCATCGAATTGACAGACACTCATTCCTCTGTCTCGAAAGACAGGCTTGGACGTTTCGATTCTGTCTAACTGACATATACTGGTCTTTCGTTCGCGTTGCAACAATTTCGTGGACTCGTTGGCTGACTTCAAGTTTTTTAACGTATCCTGTTCACTGCACGAGTTGTTCTCCGAAAACATCAAGAATTGAAGATCGAGCGCGCTTTTCGTTCGACGTGGCATACCTTGAGCGCCAGGCAGCAACGACGTATTAGATCCAATGAACACACTGTTTTGTCTCGGTCGTACTTGACCCGAAGCGTAATTTAATTCGTGTCCCGCCGGATAGTCCCCGCAGGGTATGTTACATTTCGAGAACGTGCGCCGATTCTGCGAACAAACGAACCAATGATTTACGAATCGCTTTAATTAACGATCGGAGCAGAGAAATTTTGCTCGATCGAACGTATTTGTGTATTCTGCGTTTGCTGAGATTTTGGGAAACCTTGAAATATGTTGTCAAGGTCATCATTCTGGAAAACATTTCCCTGTACATGTTACCACCGTTCAACTTCAGTTTCCGAGATATTCACAGGAAGCTTCGACTAAATTTACTCTCCACTACGCTATGGTCCCATTTTTATATAGCGCAACCTAAACTTAACTCATTGATGCTAATCATCTCTAATATAAATAAAAAAATATAGATTTATATTTGGGTTATAGGGTTATAGGTTGGGTTAGTTTAATATCTAGCTAGCGTCATTTCATTTTTATTTCACTCGATTTTATCATAAATTCGATTACTACAATTTATTATTGCTTATATATACCAACAAACATATTTCTGTATATAATTCAAAAACCGAGACCGTGCGTGGTAATCACTAGGTTGCGTATGGTGGATCGTGTATATGCTTCGTACGCATTACTTTGATGATGAAAATAAAGTGTCCTATTCTATATATCAATAAATTCATCGAAAATTATTTCACGCTACGCATAACCCATTACTTTTCTGTTTTTATTTATGCAATATTAAAAATGGATATCTCTCTCATCAATGAATCAAGTTTAGGTTAGATTATAAGTATAGGGATAAGTTGTTCAGAATGATGACCTTGATAACATATTTCAAGATCATCAAACTTGGTGTGGTGCGTGCTGGTGAAAATAATTACCAACTACCAATATGTATAGAGCGTGTACCAAGATTTTGTAGCAAGATTTTGTCGGTATATTCTATGAGCATAATCAAGCAAAAGTAGTGTACGATCGTAGGTCATGTACAACTTTATTGAAAAGTCGTATATTGTCTACAGACATTATTCTTGCACAATAATATGTAATTGTTACTGTCTTCAAGAATACCGTTTCACGGTTCATGTTTCTCGTTCTATTAACCAATGACGTTTAATGATTGTGCGTTTTATGGATTTTTTATTTTTGCATACCTTTTTATCTTTGAATATTTTTCATGTTTTGTGTAAATAAAATTGCAGCTTTCCAAGTGCTTATTCGAGTTTTGATTAAACGAACTCAAAAGTAACTCATTTTTTTACTGCAGTTGTTCACTATCAAATTTTAGTTTGAGTTCAATTCAATTTTTACCTTTTTCATAATGTAACTTTGAAGTTAATGGACAGTCTAGAAATCTAGCGGACCGCCAAGAAATAAATATCGCCTATCTATAGTGTAGATACGTTGTACGTATGTGGACTGTACAGGATGAGATGTTCGGTCCTCCTTGAAAGAATTGTTCTTAATTTTAATTGATTTTCATTTCATTATAAATGAATTGGTGTTGATAGAGTATTCCATCCCTATAAGAACCTTATAATTGCACAGGCCAGCTTATTTTAGCATCTAAAATCAATTTATTTTCCATTCTAGTTTACTTTGAATGACCTTGTAAATATCGAAAAAAATAAAAGACACTTGAAAAGCTAAGAAAGAAGTGTGAAAGTGTTTGCAAAAATGGAAAAACTTGCAACGTTTGAAGATGTACGATTAATAACATTAAAACACAGAAACATTTAATTGAAAATTATTCAGGTGTTTCGAGAAGTAGAAAAACTTTAATGAAATTGTAAGATAAATATCCAGGTTCTGATGTATAGTAGTGGTTTCCATAAATCAGCAATAAAGGGATAATACTATCTACGTGTGATATTATATTCATATTACGTGACATAAAGTTTTGAAACTTTAATGAATATCGTTATCGATATTTTAAGTTCTCATGCTGAAAGAAAGATTAGAGTGAAAGTAACGATGCCTTCTTATTTATGTATCTTATATATGAAGCGTTTATGACATTAGAAAGATGACTTAGGCGGTTTGATGTCAAACAGAATACAGTTCAACGCAGCTTAATGTATCAACAAATTTGGATAAAGTATAGTATTCCGGGTGTATCTTAGATTAAAAATAAGAGTTATTTTTTTCGCGGAAATAAACGCTTTTGAAAATTCAGCTGTATGAACATTTGCTCGACAAAGATCTTTATTGTAGAAATCTGCGTAGGAACGTGATCGTACAGAGAGGTAAGCGGTATGCGGTTAAAGCACGTAGTGGCACAGACAATGTCAATGCGCCAAATGCCAATTTTTTCGCTTACCGTTTTCTACTTTCTGTGCGGTCACGGAAGATAAAAAATACCCCAAAACTAATCCAATACTCACGATTCAAATGCATTCAAAGTGAGCCATACCGTAAGTTAGGAGAACGAAATTTTAAAAAAGATAACGTAAGAACCCACGAGGAGGTCACACGTCAACAGGTTGATCGAAATTTTGTATGTCTTATTTTCGTGAAAAACGACCTTCGTTTTCGGCTTCAGCCACCTCAAAACCCCTACAAAGTGTCATTCCAGCCGAACATTTTGCAATCCGAACACTATACCCCAGCTGCAGATGTATTTAATTTAGCAATAAAAAAGATATAAAATCCCTAAATAATTAAAACAAAAAGTACATTTGTATTATATTACAGTATTCTTTGTAATTGTCCTTATATGATACATAGAATATTAATTATACGAGAAATCCTACTGTCCAGAAATTCCCTCAACGATCATGTTTCCCTATTAAATCGGATACTGGAGATTCTACTGTAACCAAAATTATAGCGTACCTTATTACACAAGTATAACATAGAGTATCTTAAGAAAGCATAATATTTGATTGCACTTTTTGATTGATAGTATCTGGGGCATCTCATAAAATATTCCTGCTGCAAAAAGTGAAAAACCAGCGCTGACAAATCTGAAGCATTATCTACGCTACGATATCATTTGAACGTACTATTCAACTGAGAAGAGGATGTATGCTACGTAACTCAGTTGATGCTACTTGCCCATAGGAGTAATATACCATACAAGCTTCACGGAGCACGAATAGGGCATATAATATGGAAATTTCTTCGGACGTGTCGAACGAACCTTCCGTTGAAACTAGATATCAATAATTTACATTCCACCATATCGATTGAAAAAAAGGACGGATGTTCTTGCTCTATCGCAACTCGGATACATCAAGTCCGAGTTAAAGATAGCCCGTAAAAAACCTTGTTCAGTATTTAAAATAATATTACTTTGAGAAAAGAAACTGTATTTTTAGTTGTGAATTGTGTTCACTGTGAATTATTTATATAAAATAGAGTAAAACCTCCCACATCCGAATCAGTAGAAAGAAAACAATTTTTGAATAATGAGACTTTCGGATAATAGAACAATCGCTTTCCTGGTACTTTCAGATCAAGAAAATTGTCAGCTTGTTTTAATATCTGAGGAGTTCATATTTTTTGGCTAGTAAACTATATAAATTTTCATCGTGAACAGGTACATCGTCATTCTGATTTTCTGTTTTCGCTAAATAATAATTAGATTGTGAATATTTATATAAATTCATGTTTTTATTAATATAATTAAAAGACATTTGTCTCACTTATCAAATATTGTAAGAAGTATTACACATTGAATATTTTATATATTCTCGCATACTAAGTGCAGACATTTTTCATAAATGCATAAAAATCTACAGTCTACTAATAATATATGTAGTATCGGGAGAAAACCCTGATTAATTAGTAAGGCCTATTTGACCATGGTATGCCGGAGCCAGGGTATAAAAGGTAGCCGTTAGTGAGTTGAGGAGCTTTAGTGTTGCCGGCGTTGTCGGGCTTTAGCGTTTCCAGCGTGATCGGAGTGTTGTCAGCGTTGTCAAAGAGTGTGGTCGGCGTGAAAGAGAGTCGTTGTGATGAGAGGAGTTAGTGACGAATGATGGCTGCGTGTATATAGACTGACGGAGCATCGTGCTTGATTTTGTGTTGGCGTGAACGATATTGAAATAAACCTGCCGTTACCAAACCTACTAGTACACTAATTCTTATTTCCTATATATATAATAATATTACATTATAATATATAATAATACTCTGATACCCTCAGGGTTACAGTTGGTATCCGTCACCTTACAGCCAACTTGAAATTTTATCAATGCATTCGTCTGATTCGCCTTTCACTCGCCGCTTTATTGAAACGGCTCTTAAAATATTATTTCTCTCTAATTTCTATAGACAAAACTATTTACATTATCAGTAATATATCGTCTAAACAGGAGTACCTGTAACAGAAGAAAACATTTTTTACCATTCGTTTAGATAAAGGAGAATGAAGATTCGGATATGGCAAGCTCTATTG
Source organism: Bombus huntii (assembly GCF_024542735.1). NCBI lineage: Eukaryota > Metazoa > Arthropoda > Insecta > Hymenoptera > Apidae > Bombus > Bombus huntii. Next base: position 11,657,237 of record NC_066250.1, on the reverse strand, counting down.
TATCTTCAAGCTGTTTTGTTTAAAGATTAAAGTGTCTTTAAATTGTGGGAAATGATGAAATTCTAAGACGGCACAAATCCATCAATCAATACATCGATAAACTCAGCTTATTTGTACATTTTCTTTAATTCATTATTAATCTTGTTGACATTTCTCGTGAGAATTGTCTATATACAAATCTTCATTACGTTCACATTTCTAACATAAAAAAATTTTTTTTTGTCAACATTTTTTTGTAAGAAGGTTCGTAATGCTTATAAACTTGTGCGGTATTAAAATTTATTTAGTTATTTATTATGATATTTTCTAAGTTTGCGTGAGTTTTCTAAAAAAATGTTATTCAACAAAAAGAAAATGCTTATTTAAACTCAAGAACTGCCCTACATTTTACTATCCGAGTTATTATTCGTAGTTTTTCCAGTGCGTGTAGTAAATTTCTGTATAAAATTTTGTATAAACTTCTGTATAAAATTCTGTATAAAATTACCAATTACCTTAAAAAATTGTACTAAAAATACTGAAAACGTGGCTGCGAGAAATTTATTTTCCCAATACTGGGTTCGCAATGGAACCGTTCTGCTTCTCGATTTTTGAAGTGGTCATTGCAAGAATACGGTAAAGTAAACTATACTTGACAGTAAAAATGTAAGATTCTTCGATATTGCGAAAAGTGGAACAAAATACGTGAAAAAAAGAAAGATGGATATTTTATCTGAAAGTTTTGAATTGTTAAGAACAAGTTTGGAAAAATTTGCTTGCAAGTTGAAGCAGTGGTGGGTTCAATCTCAGTATACAGAGTCGTTGCTCTTTAAGCGTAGTGAGAAATGGTTCGAATTAGATTTCAGTGATACTAATTCAGTTATCCTCATTCTTATACATGGGACAGATATAATACAACATGCTTTACTTTCTATCGGCTAATTTTCAGAAGAGGCGCAAGCAGCGAGACATAAAGATTTCAAGAACTGTAGGAATAAGAACCGCAGAAAAGTTTCAAGGATCGCTGCTAATAAAGATACATTTTATGCACCATTCTTAGCTTCTGATCCATATATGTCAGCATTAAGAATAAAATCATATAACAAAAATGTTAGAATTTAATCTCGAAATTAAGATTAATAATCTGTGGAAGACACAATGTTTGTGTTGAAACAATATTATGTGATATTTATTAAACAAAAATTGCAGGAAATATGAGTGAGCGTTGTGGAATGTTGACAGTTGGCTAGTTATTCTCAGACTGACTAACTTAGTGACCCATGGCCCTTGAAAAGGTTTTGAACTCTACTCTCTATGCAGTAATGAGTGTGATCTGTGTAGATATCTGTGTGGCGGCACGTGCCACGGAACCTTCCAGTAGCTTCGTGATACAAAGCGCTACGCCGTCAAAGTGCGACACCGACGTGCCCGATGTTCCATCCATATTCTTACGCTTCTTCCGCCGAATTCTCGGAAGAGCATGCACGCGCCAGCCGCCGCGGTACATCTAACGAACGCACACTAGTGGGGATATCGCTGAGCAACGAAGGAAAGAATCCGTTCGATCAATCACCTCATCTGTATGCGATTAATATTGTTGTATTCCAACAAAGAATCATAAAATACTAGATGCTGAAGCTATAGAACTCATACATGAATAAAATGATGGAATTTCACGATTCATCAGCCCCATATAATATGTATATTTCTTCAGATGATTATATATTGTAGTATCGTAAATATAAAAATTAGCTTATTAATAATAAATGGATTAAACAGAAAACAATGGTTATTTAGCATGAACTAATCGTAACAACGTATTATAATTAATTAACAACTCTCGTCAACACAGATTCAACTCTCTCTCAACAACGCTAACAACACTATCTCGACAACGCAATCCGCACTCTCTAGCTTCTCAACTCATACTGCCGTCAATTCGTTTATGTCCCTTAGCAACCCTTTGTCTTTTGTCTTAGCCTCATATCCTTTGTTTAAGCCCCATCATGCACATGTTCAGCAACCGCTTGTTTATAATTCGCACGACACCCCAGGCCCCTCGTCCACGATACTACAACATTATATTATCATGTATTACTATTATATATTATTATTATTATTCTATTATGTATATGCATAATATATATATATAGAATAAACTAATATATTATAATATATATTTTATTTACAATTTTAGTATTATTCTTCAATTAGGCAATACATTTCGATTGAAAACTGCCACAATTTGTAGTACTATCCAATATTTTTTATTTGTTTTAACGCGTTTAAATTACCTAAAAAGAATAGATACAATGTGAAAGAAGGAGGTTTTCAAATTTATTTAAAGCTGTTCAATCCAATAAATTAAAAAAAGGATTGTCAAATATAAAATATACTATTTACATCGTATTCAATTTAATTCGGATTATTTTTCAACACTTTTTAAATGAAATTTTATTTCAATATCTTGCATGGTTTGAAAGTTATACGAAAATGTCCCATAATTTTCCGGTCTGGTTCATCGTGCGCTACGAGAATTACAATCCCTTGTTCATAAACAGTTTTCATACTAGGTTCCAAGATTCCATCGAGTACTCGTGATATGAAAGTGGATACGTAAACAAAAGATCAGGTGCATTGAAAATCCTGTAGGATTTCCTTCTTGTACCATGTCATTTTATATTATTGTTATATTATTTATACCGCTATTATTATCCTGTCAAAACAGAACCAAGATATAATATGTGCGGTGGTGAAGCTACAATTAAATGTGGATGGTGCAAGAAATCTTTACGTCTTAAACATTTCTTTGCTAAGTACTACTATTCCAGCGATTATACACGGTATATACACTCTATTATAGATATGTTTCTACGAATTCTAAATGTATAAAGAATACAAAGTGTACCTAATATATATATGCAAAATATCGAAAGTAAAATATATATATATATATATATATATATATATATATATATTCTTGACTGTTCTAACTCTATTTAAAACAAGGTGTAATTTCGACCAATCGCGGGGAGACGTACTCGCGAGGAGTGTCACGACCGGCATACTTCAAATCCGACGGACTGACGATAGAGATAAAGATGTGGCGGCACTCGGCGACAATGTATATCGCTGAAGTGCCTAATGAACCATCAACATCCCAACGGTCCTTCCACCGAAGGTTCTAGAAGAAAGAGCACGTGGCAACGATCGCGGACGCCTAGCAAATGCATGGACGGTGGGGATGTTGAGGGATGACAAAAGAAAGTAATCGGATCCGATCGAAAGTAAAATCATAAGAGTCAGTCTTAGAAAGTCACGCCTAGAGTTCGGAAGTAAATTGTAAAGTGTATTGATGTTAGAAAAAAAATAAAGTTTTCTTTTTTTTATTTTTTACCTCAAATTCCTTTTTTTATTTTGTTATTTTACGTGACATTTTGGCGATCATGCCAGGATAGTGAAAAGTGTTTGTTCGGAAACCAAAAGACATTCATCATCTACGGAAGATCGAATTATTTGGGACTACGGTCATCCGCAACAACAAAGTAACTATCACGAACCAAGTGAAGTAACAATAAAAGGTAAACTGAATTCCTGTGTACGTTACCGTGAAAGAAAATTTAGCTTCAGTAGCCAAGACTCGTCTTCGTCTGAAAATTATAAATCAGCGCAATAATGTCTAAGGCAAACGAATCTCAAACTTCAACCTCAACTGACCCAATGTTGCGAGCAATATGGGACAGTATTCAAAAACAGAACGAGAACATTGCCCTTTTACGAGAGGAAATGTTACATTTGTCTATGCAAAATGACGAAGAGAACAGACACAGGGCAGCAGAAATCGAGAATCTCGGGAAAACCGTCGCAGCGCTACGGACTGGGTTCGGATCCCCTGCGACCGATGAATTTGCTTCCATTATCACCGAAGACAATGAAAGTGCGTCGACAGCAATCAATCGTACTGTGAATATGGCAAAAGCACGCAAACTGTCAGGGTTAGCAGCTTCAGACACCCCACCTGTCCACCTCGACAGCGAACAACCCGAAGTGGAAGAAAGAGGCTATTTTTCGCCCGCTCCTCCCACTCTACGAGCTAAGGATGCAATACGCTACATCCCAACGCTCAACGGAGATGATGATGTAGGAGTTGAAGACTTCATCAAAGAAGTGAGAAGTATGAAGGATCGCTGTATGGAGCAAGATCTATTGCTAAAAGCAATAAAAGTGGAAAAAATCGTGGGGAAAGCAGCCCAAAGTATTCGCAACATTCCTATTGAGTGTTACAGTGATCTGTACGACGCACTGAGAAATAACTTAGCAGCACAAGTGACTTCGGATGAGTACCAAGAACAATTACGAGAGTTGAGACAGGGACGCGAGGAATCAGTGCAAAGTTTTAATATTCGGTTTAGAAGAATACTCAACCGTTTGCTGTACGCAGTAACCAATGAGTACCCACAACCACTAACACGTAAAATTATGACTGAAGAAATCACGAAGAAGACTGTTCGTGTGTACCTAAAGGGACTCAGACGCGACATAGGGCGAATACTATTAAGCAGTGAACCCTTGAATCTTCCGGAAGCTGAAAAAAAGGCAGCCGATGTAGAACGCTACTTGCGAGAAGAACGACAACCTAATTGGTCATGTAATCGCTTACCTTCGGTTAGTAATCGCCCCGACAACCAGCATATGCAGGTAAGACGATCTAATGTACCATCAAGATCGCCTAACACGCCAGTAGCTCAGAAACCTGCTACATTTAACCAAGTAGAAAATAGATCACCTGCTGAACGCGCACAGATGAAGTGCTTCAAGTGCGGAAAGCTGGGACACATTGCCAACAAGTGTCAAAATTTTCTACCACCGAGCCAGCGCGATCGACCACCCGCAAGAATTCAGGCAGTCCAGGAATGGGACGAAATACAAGAAACAACATCGAACCAGGAGATGGACGAACCGTACGAGACATACGAGTCAACATCGCCACGGGAAGATTACTCGCAATACCTTTGTCAACCCGAACCGAAGAGCGAGTATTTCTGGTCGACACAGGAGCAGGGATAAACCTGGTGAAACGTAACAAAACTGTCAACGCGATACAAATAGGGCCTAAACAAAAATTTTCTATGGGACGAGACAAATACGAAACTAACGAATACGTAACGAAACGAATTTTTGGACAAAATCACATTTTTCACATAGTACCGAACAATTTCCCTATTATCGAAGACGGAATCATTGGGCTACCATGTTTAGAGAAGTATAACTATTCAATATCCAATGACAAAATCCGATTAAACGACAAAACCATTTTATTTCAGAAACCAATACATTTGACTCCTGGAGAAAACAGAGTTCAAACAATCTATTTGGAAGGCAAACCAACTAAAGTATGTTTTATCAACACTGGTGAGCAAAACGTTGAAATTTCTAGCAATATTCAAAATTCTCGTGACTTTTCCAACGTATCAAAACTAAAAAGTCTAGTGAGAACAGATCACATTGAAAAACCAATCCGTGAAACCATCGAAAAGATTATCCTTCATTATATTGACATCTTTAATTTAGAAACCGATCTTTTACCCTGTACTAATTTAACTCAGCACACAATTTCGTTAACCAAAGACAAAATTATTAACACACGATCGTATAGACCACCGGAATGTCACCGTGACGAGATTTCGCGACAAATAGGAGACATGTTGAAGAAAAATATTATAGAAGAATCCGAATCCCCTTATAACTCTCCGGTATGGGTAGTTCCGAAAAAATTAGACGCCTCAGGAAAACAGAAATGGAGGATAGTTATCGATTTCAGGAAACTAAATGAACTCACAGAACAAGACGCTTACCCTTTACTTGATATAGACGACATTTTAACACAACTAGGAAACGCAAAATTCTTTTCGGCGCTTGATTTATCCTCAGGATTCCATCAAATTCCAATGAACGAGAAATCTAAAAAATATACCGCTTTTTCGACACCGCAAGGGCATTTTCATTTCAATCGAATGCCATTCGGACTTAAAAACGCACCCGCTACCTTTCAAAGATTAATGGACAGAGCCTTAGCTGGACTTGTAGGAAAATACTGCTTTGTTTATTTGGATGACATAGTGATATTCGGAAAAACGATTCAAGAACATAACGAAAACCTCGCGATAGTATTTCAGAGACTCAGAGAATTAGGACTTAAATTGCAACCGGACAAATGTGAATTCGTAAAACCGGAATTAGAATACTTAGGCCATGTAGTTTCATCCGAAGGAGTCAAACCAAACCCCAAGAAATTAGACGCTGTAAAAAACTTTCGATTACCCCGCAATGCCACGGACGTGAAATCATTCTTAGGTTTAGCAGGTTATTATCGCAAATTTATTCGAAACTTTTCCAAAATCGCGAAAAGCCTTACAGACTTAACAAAAAAGGACACACCATTCCATTGGACTGACAAACACCAGATTAGCTTTGATACTTTAAAAGACAAACTCTGTAATTTCCCAATATTAGCTTATCCTGACTTTAACAAAACCTTTACCTTAACTACCGACGCAAGTAACGAAGGACTAGGAGCAATACTGTCGCAAGACGGTCATCCTTGTTGTTACATTTCAAGAACACTGAATCCACCCGAACGAAACTATACCACGACAGAAAAGGAACTCTTAGCCATCGTATGGGCCGTGAAAAGATTAAGACAATATTTGTTAGGACGACGCTTCATTATTCGAACCGACCACCAAGCTCTTAAGTGGCTACACAATTGCAAAGACCCTTCTAGCAGACTGATTCGTTGGAGACTTAGACTCGAAGAATATGACTATGAAATCGAATATACAAAGGGTAAAGATAACACAGCTGCAGACGCTTTATCTAGAGTTCACGCACTAACTCGCGACGAAGTAGTTAACCTCGACCTAGTAATTGATCACACTAATTCATTCAACGCATGGAAAGACAACAACGAGAATCCGAAACTCTTAGAAATTAAACCAAATGACCAAACATTTTACCAATTAACTCGAAACGACTTAGGAGAATACGACGAGACACTTTGGATCAGAAGACTTTACAAAATTCTTAAAGATACAACAAAAATCGGCATAGGAAATAACGACTTCACTGAATTAGAGAAAACACAGATTAAACTCATGCTAATATATTTTAACGACACGTACAAGAAAATTACTTATGCACCTAATCCCATCTTAAAACTAGACGAAAACGAAATAATACAAGCAATAAAGGAAAACCATAACGACACCGTAGGACATTTAGGGATACAGAAAACGTATCAACGGATCAAGGATAAATTCAAAATTTCCGGACTTTTAGAAAGAGTAGAAAACTTTGTGAAAACATGCGACACATGTCAAAAGGAGAAACTAACACGTATCAGACCCAAAGAATCCCCACAAATCTCAGACACGCCACTTAACCCTAACGACAAAATCGCTATGGACATCATAGGACCGATGACGAAAACCAAACGCGGAAACCAATACATACTTTCAATACACGATGAACTTACGAAATATCTGATACTAGTTCCCCTTAAAACGCAACGAACTGAATCCATAATTAACGCGCTTATTGAACACTATATTTACATATTTTCGGCACCAAAAACGATCCTAACAGATCAGGGACAAAATTTTGTTAGTGATTTAATGACGAAATTTGAAGAAGCTTTTAAAATCAAACACATCAAAACAACTTCATTTCACCCACAAAGTAACGGATCCCTCGAAAGAACGCATGCCTCAGTTAAAGATTTAATTCGTACTGCATTACACGACAATGACAAAGAATGGGATGAAGTACTTAATTTCATTTGTTTAGGGTACAACACCGCGAAACATGAAGGAACAGGATTCTCTCCCTTTGAATTGACCTTTGGGCGAAAAGCTAACTTACCTTCCGCAATATCCAAATTTCCCACACTTACCTATGATGATATGTACTCACTTTGGCAAAAACAGTTGAATAAATATTGGGAAACAGCTCACAAAACACTTATTCAGAATAAGCAACGATACAAGCGAGACCAAGAAAGAAAGATTGTTAAAACTCAGACTGTGTTTAGGAAAGGAGACTTTGTTTTAATTCACAACGACCATAAAAGAGATAAGTTGGACATTGAATGGTTAGGACCCTACAGAATTAACGATGTGAAAACTCCTTATTACATTATTTCTATCGACAATGCTAAGAAAAAGATACATGGTAACCGATTGAAAGCGTACTTTTTTCAGGATAATGCTGACCCTAGCACTAGTAACAATACCCTTAATTAGTTGCCTTAAATTCACGGGATAGGAATTACGCTTTGTAAACAAACCCAACCAATTCACGATCGAAAACTACAACATGATTACGCCTCTGAAATTATTAGCTTCTCGAACACTAACAAATATTGTAAAATTGCTATATTTAAGATTAACGAAATAACTTTTGTACCATAACATGCAGAAAATCAATTCATAGCGATTCCTGAAAAAAAAGCATAAACATATCCTTTGATCTACATTTAAATAATTCCATTCTACTACGATCTTAGAGGACCAAGATCAATCTAACCAGGGGGGTATGTCACGACCGGCATACTTCAAATCCGACGGACTGACGATAGAGATAAAGATGTGGCGGCACTCGGCGACAATGTATATCGCTGAAGTGCCTAATGAACCATCAACATCCCAACGGTCCTTCCACCGAAGGTTCTAGAAGAAAGAGCACGTGGCAACGATCGCGGACGCCTAGCAAATGCATGGACGGTGGGGATGTTGAGGGATGACAAAAGAAAGTAATCGGATCCGATCGAAAGTAAAATCATAAGAGTCAGTCTTAGAAAGTCACGCCTAGAGTTCGGAAGTAAATTGTAAAGTGTATTGATGTTAGAAAAAAAATAAAGTTTTCTTTTTTTTATTTTTTACCTCAAATTCCTTTTTTTATTTTGTTATTTTACGTGACAGGAGAGTCGTCAACGGGGGTCGTAAATCCCCGTTACGATTATAACAATCGACACCACGAATTGATCGATCCCCTGATTTCCGGTGGGATAATAAGGGGTGATTGATTTGGTATAACACTGGGATTCACAGTATTATAAAGTATATATTTCCAAGCACTTAGTTACAAAAGGATTTGTGTGAAGTATGCGACTCTCGCGCTATGTGTAGATTGCCGCGTTAGGCGTTAGTTGGTGGACCGTCGCGTTAGGCGTTAGGTGGTAGACTGTCGCGTTAGGCGTTAGTTTGGAGACCGTCGCGTTAGGCGTTAGCTGGTAGACTGTCGCGTTAGGCGTTAGTTTGGAGACCGTCGCGTTAGGCGTTAGCTGGTAGACTGTTTGTCGCTCTTTTGTTTAATACGGAAGAAAGTTCGGTGTGGGTGTGCCCCTGTGCCTAAAGAACGCGGATTCGTTGGTCCCACTTCCGTTAGGAAAAGTGAGGGTAACGAACCGCGGTGTCGATTGGTCATGCTGCACTACTGCTCGAAGGGATGAGTAGGGAGTCTTCTACCATCGTGGTGCGTAAATGACTGTGTGTATGAGAAAACCTAGCCTGTTTTATTACAGGGCTATTTGGGTTTTCCTAATGGGTGCATACCCGCTTTCTCCGTGTTTTAAAAGCGACTAATAAACCCAAGGACACCTATAAAATCGACTGTGTTTCGAGCATATTTTTAGGTTTTAGCAATTCTTCAAGACAATCGGATTGAAGACATATGGCGAAACAATGCAGGGAAGTGAAAGTTATGGTGGGTTCTTAGGTTTATTGAGGGTCGAAGTGCCGTTACGCAGGTCGGTTGTTGTCCGGTCGCGCGGGCTGGCGTGCAGATGTTTTAGGCGTCGTAACACAAGGATATAATTAAATAATCATATATGTCATCCGTATAAAGAAGAGAAATTCATGATAATGATGAAAATCACTCGCAAAGCGACAAATATTCAAACCTTTTAAGTTGTAACTACGCAAACTTCATAAACTTTAAACTCAGTTTTTGACGATATGTTACAATGTTTAGAGGTTAAAAGGATCTGTATTTAACATTTGTTTGGTCTAGTTATGCTTCTGAAAATATGAACGTGTAGAAATCATGAAGCATGCTAGTTTTAAAAGGACTATTACGCACGATAACGTTGACGCGATTACTGCAAGCCGGCTTTGACGCAAGCCCACCGTCAGGAAAAGCCGACTGACAAAAAGATAGAATATTTGTGTTAACTGGTTACACAACTATAGCAGACTTTGGATATTAATGTTAGCACGATATTTATTATTTGATATTTGATTCTTAGTATAGTATTTACAAGTCATAAGTCATATTTAAAAATAGTAGATTATAATAGTTTAAATGTACGTAGGAATATACGTACAAAGGAGAAAAATATATTATTACTATGTTATTGTCACGGCGATTCGGAGTAATTTCACGTTCCGCACATAAGGTGAGAGATTCGTATTTCCATTATGATCGTTATTACAAAATTTATTAGAAACTGACAGAATAACGATACAGAATGTTATAACAGAACAGAATAGAATGTCGAGTACTGACTTGGGAGGTATTTTTATATCAAGGGTTTGGTTCCTGTGGAGGGGTTATCGCTGGATGCCGGTCACATAGGGATTCCGTTACTGCTTAGTTACTGTTTTGATGGCTAAGGTATGTGAGATATAATTATCCTTTCGCTGCATTCCCACGGCCACCGTAACATTATCAATAGACACTACTTTAGATGTATAAATTAGTAGCTCTATAGGAAACATAGAAAATTGAAGCTATGGTTTTGATCGTGTATTAAGAATACACCCATAATCAATAAATCCATGTTTTAATCCGAGTAATCCTAACATATTTATATTTTATGTATTTCGTGTGATTATTACTGCACAACGAAATACCCGTATATTTAAATACATTTACGCAAGTCGCAATATATAAGAAACGAATATTTATATGATGTATATAAGGTTGTAGATAATAGTAAAAAATATATCATTTCGGTTAAAAAAAGACTAATCAAGTAATCTGTTTTGCTACGAAGAAGACTAGTGTATTTACACCTTCTGACAACAGGCGTAAATGATTCCTTTTTTATCATAACTTAGGTTGCTAGTATAGTTAGATACTTTTTAGCAAGTTCTGAAATTGCTGGATATCTATTTTGCCTTTCGCCACTTATACAGATCCAAATCAAAGCGTAATTCTGGTTTAACCATTTGTGTTTCAAATTCAACATTTGCATCATACAGTGGCTTACCAAAACAATATATACTATACAAAACATTTTGAAATTTCATTAGCACTGTAACAGTACACGACTATCGTCACTATATCGGTAAAATTTGAAACGAATCAGAAAATAAATATAGAATTTGCAAAATATTTATTGCAAAGATGACCAAAGTATTTGGACATTCAATTATTCACTACATTAATAAGCCACAATGTGTAGTAGTGAGAGGACCTTTGGTATCAATTGAATATTTAAAACTAATATTCATGCCGTGTATTAACATTTTATTGTGAGTGACTGTTTACAAATTTCAGTCTTGTAACTCCAATATACATTTTCTGATTGGTTTCAAATTTTATTATTATAATAACGATCATCGTGTCTCGTTACAGTGTTAATGAAATATCAGAAAGTTTCATATAATGCACGTAATGTATTGATAAAGGAATTCTATAGTAAGTGTTCGAATATTATGGTGAACCGTTGTGTTTTGCAAATTATTATACTTTCTCAAATATTCGGGAATTTTGTCATACGTTAATAATCACTCGAAATGAAATACGAATATGTTAATACACGTGTAGCTGTGTATTAAGAACACGGATATATTAATCATTGTATATACTCTATATAATATAATATAATATAATACAACATAATTTAATAACATTATGCACAATCATATTTACAATTCCCATATACGTAAAATAGAGATCTCCAACAGAGGGGTACAACTGCTGTTTTTTAATATTTAATATTTAATTTAAATATTTAATTTATACACATTGGTAATATTCACATATTATTTACTTTGTTTAATTGAAGCTTTCGAATGCTCGAGAGCGGTTATCGATCATATGATTGAAAACACATACCAAAAACAAAGCGTAGACTGAAGAAAGAAAATGCGATGGTGCGATCGTAGGTTTCCGTTACTTCGACGTGTGTCATTGACGAAATCTGTAGAATCCAGTTTCTTGGAGCCGCCAATTTCAGGAATAGCCCACTAGTCTTTTCTATCTGAGGTTATATTGGATAAAGCTACCACTGCCACGTACACCTGATTGGAGATTGCAGAGGCTGCGAGGAACTGACCTTCTTATATAAGGCGTCTCCGCAATCGTGATACTACCGGGAAGAAGTGATTTTTCAGGAAAAAATAAGTCGAAGAAGTTGAGTAAAGCTTTTGAGAAAAATGTCTTTGAAAACCTAACACGATATACGTGTGTTGACTTTAAGTTTCAACTTGAAGGACTTCTGTTTACAGGATTGTAATAAATCAAGAGCGTATTTTAGAGTTGACAGGAATATCGAGGAATATCGTTTCCCTCTTGGAAAAATTAGAAAATGCAAATAATAAGCTGCGACGACTTAGTACAATTTAACAATTTAGTTGGAACAACGCAACTGTGCATGCATCATGATCCATATTTCTTATATTATTAAAATTAATATTAAAACGTAATAATCTTATGCTTTTATTTATGAAAAGAGCCTAATGGTATAGATCAACAGGACGTATGACAGTAATAACGGCAAGAAGTAATAATTGGCTATGTTTCTGAGTACAGGCACAATCAGAAACTAATTGAAACTTGCAAATGATATACAGGAACTTGCAAAAGTATTCGCATATATTTCGTAGGAAACATTTATGTGCATGTATTGTACGTGTTACATAAAACATTTTGAAACCTCACTAGCACCATAACGAATGTAATTGCAATAACTATATTAACAAAAATCTGAAGATATATATATAAAAAGTAAAAAATTAAAATATAGTATGAATAGTCACTTTAAGCATACAAGTGTTGAAGATGGACCTACTGAACTTTCTGTTTAAGTATTTTTATTCTCTTTCTAAAATATATACTTCTACTAAATATTTTGTAACTTTTATAGTTAAATAGATGTATTATATTAATTATCAATATACATTATTATTTTATTTATATATATAGTATGGTAGGTAACTGGTGGTACAAGCGGAAAGGAGGTGATTCTACGCGAAAAAAGAAGTCGAAAATATAGAATAAAAACTTTTTAAAAATTTTTTTTTTAATTTTTCCATCGAGACAACGATCTACAGTGAGATCCGTTATAACGTACCGAGCGAAAATTCAAAGTCGATTTTCTCGAAAACAAAGCCTCAAACGAAAAATTTTTATTCTATATTTTCCACTTCTTTTTTCGCGTAGAATCACCCCCTTTCCGCTTGTACCACCAGTTATCAACCACCCTGTATATATTGCAAAACATTTTGGAATCTCATTAACACTGCAGCGAAACACAACTATAATTGCGATTAATAAAATTTGAAATAGACATAAAAATATAATAGAAGTTACAAAATATTATTTATTGAATATTATACGAATAACCGATTATTTACTGTATTAATAAGCCACAATTTGTAGTGAGACGGTCGTTAGCACTAATTCTATGTTTAAGACTATTATTCATGCTGTATATTAATTTTTCACTGAGTGTATGTTCGCAATAAACTTCTTGTCACTTCCACATACATTTACTGAATGGCCTCAAATTTTAATATTATAGTCAGGATAGCCGTATTTCATTATAGTACTAAGGAAATTTTAAAAAGTTCCGTACATTGCACATCATATATTCATGAAAAATTTTGTGCCAAGTGTTCCTATACTTTCGCGAGCCGCTGTACACGTACAGGGCAAAATGATTTCTTTAGAAAACAGAGCAACATGTGCAAAAATTTTACTCTGCAATATTCCTGATTTATTTTTCACGAGGAATCGCTCTTTGCCCAGCTATATCATTGTAGCCTATGATACCTCAATGTAGCTATATGATGTCTCAATTCTTTCGAGATTGTCTAAAATGATCCTGCCTTTTCTAGCATAAAATGGAATGAGGTGATTTCCATCAACCCCTATGTTACTGCGTAATACTTCTCGCTTGCACCTTTTGGTAGTTGTATCGACGATAGTAGCAACAAAAATATTCCGGAAGCATGCATCTATTGAAAATGAAACACGTAAAAAAAAAAGACGACGAATCTAAAGAACAATCTATACGATAAAATATACCATTGCCAGATCCAAAGACCGAGAACATATCAATTCCTATTTTCGTTGAATTTGAGCGAAGATTTTGACTTACTTTTTTTTATCGGCATATATTTTATATTACATTTTATGGAAAATATAGCGAGGAAGCTAATTAATTAATGAGATACGAGTATAAAGTATAGATAATATCCAAAATTAAACGAGTTAATTTTGTATGCATACCATATATGCTTTTTCATTTCTACTAAAAGTTTCCCATTAGAATCACTGTATTAGGTGATAGTTCTGTTCTCGTTTGTAGCCGACCCCTAAATTCATATATATATATACGCATATTTCAAGTAATTTGGAAAAGAAATATGTAAGAGCGAGCGGCGGTTATACGTACATATGTATAACGGTGCAATTCTAGGATAATTCAGCGATCGATTCTGAAAATCGAGTTTATTGTGAAAATACTTAAATGAAATACAGGAGTAAACAACAATTAATAACAGTAATAATTAAATAAACAACAACCAATTAATAACAGTAAACAATAAATAGCAAGTTCTGTGCAATGTCTAGCTGAAAATCGAGAATCGATTTTCAACGTCCTGAGCTACCGATCTTTCCCCGTCAATCTTCAATGTTTTAAATAATTACTCTTTCTTCTGTGATCTTGTCTATCTCTGATGTTGATCTCTGTCCGTCCGTTTGGGAAATGCGTGTCTCTCAAAATGGCTCTCCGTAAAACAAAAAAAGCCGCTCTGTCCGTGAAACAAAAGAGGTCGTGCTGTCCGTAAAACAGAGAAAGTTCCCTTGTTTATCCGCATTTGAACTCTTAGAGAGTTTACATATGTGTACAAAAAAATGTTCAGTTTGATAACATAATCCAAGGCCATTGAAACCGACGAGGTCGTCCCTTTTCCCAAGAATTACCAATTCCACAAATTCGCACGTCCGATGCTATGTTGCAAGCTTGCCTCATTCGTAACATGTAAATGTACGAGTTCCTCAAGTAATCCGGAAATCATAGTTATGCATTAAATTATCTATGATACACAGAATTAATTGTATTTCTTCGAAAAAGAATTTGTTTTAATTTCTTCATCGTCAGTCTCGATGACACGGAATTCATATAACGCGAAGCGTATCTCCTGCGTAATAAAAAGTCCTATTGTATTTAAAGAGGTTTAAGTAATGACGTTGTGACTTGACCTGTGTTTCGATGTGATTTCTGATCTCTTGCTTGAATAAATATGAATCTGGATACGTAGCTGGCTATGATTTCTACTAGTTACTTGCCCATTTACAAAACACCAATCACTCAAGCTTTAAATTGATATTTAATAAATATTGAAATAATATAAATATTTAATAAATATATAACAAATATAAATATCTCACCAATTAGGCACAACTAATCACCAAATCGCTTGCATAATTTAATATAACTGATTGATTTGGCTTTACTTCTGCCTATAGCGAATAAGAGATCGTAATCTCGGATATAATTCAAACTGTATGAACTGTATCAAGTTAATTGATTAATCATAAATGCCAATATGGTAACACGCACACAAGGGCTTCATAAAGGATTCATCGTTTAATCCTAATCCGACATAGCTGGTACATTGTTATTATGGACATCGAATGTTTCATTTTGTAGCGACCAATCAAAGAGGCTAATGATAAGTGGATTTTTACGCATTTATGAGAAATTCGAAGACGTAAAGATCAACGCAATGTACACAGTCTGCGAAAATACATAAAATATTTCAAAAAAAGTATTTATTGCGATATTTAGTAGATGAAACCAATTTTTATTCAGATTCCAATTCGTTAGCTATATTCGTAAAAATATAAAAATGCATAAAAGCCCCTAGTCTAGTGATATAGTAAGAATAAAGCGAATTAAATTATATTTACGCAGAAAGTTAATCTTTTCTTTATGTTACACGTTGACTGCCACCGTAATCATCGGCGATCCATGGCGATCTATGCTAAATTTTGTAGAATTATTAAAATAAGAAATTTCATGGACTAAAAAATTGTTAAGAATGTGAATGATTTAGATAACGTAGACAAAAAAGAAAGTGAGCAAATACAACGTAATATCTTCTTCAAGCATTAAATGATATTCTTTCTCTTTTTTCTTTAGAGAAAATAAAATTTGCATGGCAACCAAAGTTTGCAATCATTCGCTTACTCCTTCCAACGTTAGAAGCTTTTTAGAGTATACTTTAAGCGTTCTTAAAGCATTCGAACATTCGATTTTAGATTCGACAAGCAATCGTCAAATGGCGAAAGAATGCTTGTTCATACCTTCATTTTGCTAAATTTTACTGAAATAGGGAGAAGCATTTGCTTGCTTGGTCTAAAGTCTAAAGTGCTCCAAACGCACTTTAAAAGCAGAGCACTCTGAACTTTGACATACTCTTTCAGCAAAACATTTTGTTTCTTCAAAAATCACTTTGCCACGGGAAGCGGTTGCTTTCTTACGCTTATTCAAATTCTTATTCTATTGACGTTTATTGGACAATTCTGACTCTATAATAAACATGATAAATGACCCAGATTCTCAAGGAACCGATGAATAGGTCAAAATTATATAATCATACAAAATAACGGTTCAGAGTACTGTTATAGGAAACTAATGGATTAACAATTGCACGTGTATTAATGTTTACAATCGTTTGCACTTAACGCCATGAAGCGAAGTGTTGTTATTAGGAATTAGTGTTGTTATTGAGAAAATGTGGTTAACATTGACGCGTTGAACATTTAGACATCCGGAAATGAGCCGTGTTCAAGAGGAAAAAATTCTGGACGTTTCGCTGAAATTGCAGTTATGTCTATCGAAGGCCGTAGGTCGTATTGATACATGTTAGTGTTAGATGTGACAATCCGAGCCATGAAAGCCTAAGATTTTTACAGTCCTTTGATTTACATATCACTGAGGAAGTTTTAGATGAGTTAGACGGACAAGTACAGTGAGAGATCCAACAATATCAGCGATAGACAGAGGAAAAGAAGAAGACAGAGGACAGATACGAAAAAAATTTAATTGTATTATTTATAATTGATGAAATGCGATTTTTATTGTAATACAAAATATGCTATATATTTTTTATATTATAATGTTTTAAATAAGATAATAATTACAGAGGCTCTAATGAATTTCTAATGACTTTTTGAGTGTACCTTGTTTTCTATAAGTGCCATAACACTTGTGAATGCAAGTGTACATAAGACAATATCAACGATAAAAGAGTCGTCATTGGAATAATAAACGGATAGAAAAAAAGATCTTGTAATGTTTTTGAATCAATTTTGAAGCAATTATATCACTATGCTAAGTTATCCGAGCAATATCTTCGGAATAAAGTCTCATTATGTATAATTAAATAAATTGATGTTCTTTAATTTCTGAAACATGTACGGCAACTTCTACACGCAATACGTGCAACATTTTTATCTTATGCTTGATTAATTACTTCCAATGAAAATAAACTACATATATATAATATATTGAGGACTTAGATTAGATATGATATAGTACCTATATTCTATATTTCTACAATTAATTTATTTTTTGTTGGTGCTGTTACAATGGGTAACTGTAATATTCCTTTTAAGGGGAACTGTAAAGTCGTGCGTAAGAGTTCGGTCAAAGGATTTAACCAATCGTATTCGCTTTTGCGATTTTCGAATAGAGAAGATGGATGCAATAGATTGACTGATAACAATTTTTTAAGTAATTTTAATTTTATGTTAAAGCTATTATGATTGTTTCCATGACTCGTAAATGGTTTGTAACAGCTTTACGATATTTGGCGCTTTTTAAAACGATTAATGCAGTGCAATGAGTGTTTATACGACTCTTACTGATCCTAGTCATTTCTGACGCGATCTTAATGATTCTACTGACCAAAGTTTACATTAATATATTTATTAAACAGGAGAAACATTTGTTATCCTTCATCTTCTTCTACTATTTGAAAAAATGAAATATTTGACAAACAAATTTGATCCTTTTATTTGTTACATTTTTTCAAATAAAAAGTACTCAAATCCGGATGAAATCAGTATTTTTCCAGAGAGTTAAAATAAAATTTGGGTATTATTCAAATAATATATCTGAACAATGATTATTTGAATAATAGATATATTATCTTATTTTCAAATGATTGTGCGTTAGTTTATTTGAAATGAAGTAATTTTCCCTAGATTATTTCATCACTTGGCTATCAAATGAAATAATTATCTATTTTTAATTATGTACTTGAATCAATTTTTAATTAAATACTTTTCTAAATATTTTCTGATCCTTTTATATATGAATATTTCGGACAGCGTTGCAAATATAGATTTCATTACAACGACTCACACAAGTTATTTAATATTTAAACAATTTGAAGAAGTACAAATAGAAAGTGGGAAAATAGAAATGCTGCAAAACTATCGAAATATAAAGGACATTTTCGTGAAATGTAACATTATGCTACTGTGTACGACTCGTGTAAGGAGATTCTACGTATAAGGATTTATTGTGATCAAGTAGAAGTTAGTTCGTTCAAATAAAATACGAGGAAACGCCACGACAATCTCTTATGTCAAGTTATTTATTACTTTATTTAAATGATTTAATTATCTCAAATAAGGAATTATTTAAAGGTGTTTTATTGAAATTTTACACAAAACAAAATTGCTTCTTCTATGACATTTCTAAGATAGAAATAATAAATTGGTTGAAACTGTTCATAATAATTACTGCTTTTTATTTTATTTCAAATAAAATACTTTTCACGTAGATAATTTCCAAGAGTCGCAAGTACGTTGCAACAAAATTTGAATAAAACTACATGTTGGTAATATGTAATTGGTTAATAAGATAATGAATTTTGATGTTGCTGTCATATAAAAAACAAAAAGCTGTAACTTATAATACCCTTCCCTTATAGTCTACAAGTAAAATATGTGGATTACCTGGAGTTGATTTTGTTCAATCGTAGTACAACTTTGTCTGTGTTGTTGAAATTTCGGTTGATACGGCTCCAACATTCTAATCTTGCCCCATCGATTGAAAAATAACGCAATCGCCGCGGCCCAAAGGAGGAGGACCAAAACAACAATCAAAACCTCTTCAGCTCTGACTATAATAGCGTTTGGTTCCGGAATGCCTGTTGCAACATTATATAGTATTACTTTTACGTTTATCATTGTTTTTATATATTGTCTATTTAAACAGAATGTATTCAAGTTATAAATGTATTATACAACGCGTTACGAAAGTATTCGAACATTTATCACAGAAAATTTGCATGAATATATTATGAAACTTTTTGAAATTTCGTTAGCATTCTGACGAGACACTGCCATCGTCACTATAATAGTAAAATTTCAAACCAATCTGAAGATGTATACAGAAACTACAAGACAACGTTTATTGCAAACACACGATTAGCGAATTTACGATTAGTGGAGAATGAGTATACTTCGACTTCGCAACATATTGTGGTTTACTAGTATAACTAATACAACTGACTGTCCAAATACATTGTTAATCTTTGCGAAACATATGCTTCGAATAAATATTTTGCACGTTATCCATTTTTAGGTTCATTTCGAATTTTACTAATGTAATCACGATAATCATATCTCAATATACGTAATGCTAATAAAACATTTTGTGTAATATGTAGAGGGTGTAAAGAAAGTAGTGTGATTCTAAACATTTAGTCCGGTGGAGATTTATTTAGAAAGTCTATGCAAAAACAACTTGACATGGAAATTCAAGGTCAAATTCCTGGAAAAAATGTTAGTTTTAATAATTCTTAAACTGGATTTCTTCGCTTTATTCACAATGTGTTTACATTCTGTAGTCAGATGCAAGAAAAGTAGCATCTATCGATGCAGGTTAACAGTCGGATATCCTCTTTTCTTCTTTGTTTTCTCTTTGACATTTTCTTTCTTTTTTTTCGCTATTTAAACAATCCCGAACTCGCATTTCTCTCTTCAGTCAAGTTTCTCCCCAAAGTTACGTTCTATGTAAGCTCGTTAGTAAATATACATGACAAGGGCAATAATTAAGGGCTGTCTTTCCCTAGGAACACGGGATCGATTTCATCTTCAACATGGATTTAAATGTTACATTATTAATCCTTGATTACCAAAAAAACTTAAACGCTGAAAACTGTATTCCCGCGAAACTTTTTCCGAACGTAATTATTGTTTTATTACATTCTTTTGATCGTTCTTCCTTTAAATGAAATGGATAGATAAATATATATTTCGATATTCGCAATCACACTCCACTATCACTCGCAAGTAGAAGATGCTTATCACGCACACACACACACGCCTTATACTATCTCTAAACACTAATCCTTTTACTCATCGTTTGTAAAGCAGTCTTTGTGTGTTGTCTTACTTGACTATTTATCTTGTCTTCCATCATGTAAGACGTTGGAGTCTGCCACATTTTTACAATTTTTCCCAAATTTTCCTCTCGTATAAAGGTAAAACTTAAAAATGACACTTGTTTGCGCTCTTATTATAATATTGTTTTATAATTTTGCTTCGCTCTTGTAGTCTTTTATCAATATCAACAAGCATTCCTGGTGTCAGATGTTTCGTATCATTAACATCGACTCATTAACATTTGCGCTAGATTATAGGCTAATTCTTTGATTGGCGTGTTTCTACATGCTGACAATTCTAATTCTATTCTTGCACAAAATTCTGCATTTCACATGACGAGAATGGCATGTCGTCCGCAATTAAATCTTCTGGTATTCTATGTATCGCAAATATAGGTTTTAATATATTCATTACACTATTCATAGTTTTAGACTTTAATCGCTCAATGTCAATTCACTTAGCGAAGTATCTGCTACAGCTAGGTAATTTTTCCCTCTCCAGCGTAAAATATCTATGACTATCTTCTTACACGATAACTGAGGAAGAGAGTGAAGAATTAATGTTTCTTGGTTTTCTCATTTGCATATTTCTACATGCGTCACATTTCGCCCCAGTATTTTCAATATCTTTATTTATACCCGGCCAGTTTATTTTAAATAAGAACCATTATTGGTTCTTATTTTCATTTCGCTTCTCCTAAATGATCTCCATGTAATCTGGTTAACACCTCTTCTCTTAAATTACCTGATATGACTATTTTGGCTCCATTCAATATTAAATCATTTTGTCATTATTAATGCTTTGTTTTATTCTATTTGTCTTCCAATTCCCGCCATGAGTTTGTAAATGCTACGTACACTATGAGTCAAGTCTATCTCATCTTGTTTCTCGTGAGGTGAATCGCCTCTTGACAATGTATCAGCTATTAACATATAAGTTGTAGTTTGTAAGTTTAAGTCTAAGTCGTTGTGACCTAGTCGAATATATTTTTGCAATCCATTTCTTAAACACTGTAACTAACGGTTTATGTATATTAGGATCTGTGTGAATTCTTACTTTCCGGGCGTAGACATCATAATGGAATTTTCTAGTTGCAAAGAGTATGTAAAGTAGCTTCTTCTCTACCTGTACTTAGTTTTTCTCTATCTCTGTCAGACTTTTAGATGCGAATGTAACAAGCAACACTCTAATCCTGCGAATGATGCATCTTTCAGTATTGTAATTTGTTTCTCGTCATTAGATGTTTGCAATAGGGGACATTTACTTATTTCCTCTTTTATAATATTAAACTCTGTCTGATGCACTGTTTTAGATAATTAACTGCGACTAATATACTTTGCAATTCTTTTTTATTATCTGCGATCTTAGGCGCTCTTGTCGCCTGTATTTTATCCTTAGCGATGGTTATACTCTTCTTTGAACATATATAACCTACATAAGCTACTACATCTTTTCTATATTGGACTTTTGTTTTATCGAATTTTATATTACTCCTTTGCGCTGCTTCAATTGCCTGTTGCAAACTTTTGTCATGTTCTTTTACAGCTGTGTCTACCATCAGTACATCATCAAAATATATTACGATACCAAGTATGGGACCAAATGTGTTTCTTCATTTTTTTCTTGAAATAGAAAGTAAAATAGAAGTCTATTGAATCTGTAGCAACCCATTGGCGTTGAAAAAGCACACATTTGACTTTTTGGCTCTTTTCTGATAACTTAATTTGTCAAAACCCATTTTTGATACCAGGTATAGCACAATAGTTTTTCCTAGTTAACTTTTCATCTACTGCTTCTGTTGTGATTATATCATAATATGGACGGTGTATTTCTTCATTTAGATTCTTAAAATCTCTTGTCAAATTTTCAGACTTCCATCTGATTTTTCCCTAATAATTAAATTGCTTACCTTGCTATTTCCATTGTCGTATGCGCGTAGTACTTTCTCATTTTCTAGCTCTTCTAAATGCTGTCGAAGTTTATCTGTTGTAACTTTTGATACCTTTGCTGGTAGTTTTGAGATTAACGCTCCCTCCCTTGTGTTAAAACTATGTCATAAGTCCGTTGAAATGCTCCTATGTCTACGAAAACGTGTTTTTTTTTTAAATAAATGGCTCTATATCACTGTTTCTTTTCTTTATGTTATGCACTGCATTTAGTATACCTAGCTGTTTGTGTGTTTCTAATCCTAACAAGTGTTCTACTTTCTCTTTTGTTACTGTAAATTCTAATGTGTACTTATTTCTTTGGTATCTATCGTAAATGTAATCTGCCTGTCTTTTGTTTGTATTTCTTCTAATCAGTCTTCTATTTTACATTATTTATGTTTAAACTGCTTATGGTAAAGTTACTTCCGCTGTCACTGCCCGCCTGACTTCTATCGTTTATCCTATTGTTTATATTCTATTGTTTATCTTTACTGTTGTCACGCTTGTTCTGCATGCCTGCGCCGGATGATTGTATTTTCCACATTTTCCAGTTTTTTCCTCGTATACTGGACACTGCCGCGGCCATGTATCCCATTGCACCTGTTCTGTCACGAACTCGTGTCTCTAATCTGTTGCTTATTCGTTACTCCCTAAAGCTGCCTCTTCCGTAACTGATTTCTTCCTCTTTTCTTCTTTTATTACATCTCTCTTTTGTGTAGTGATTTTTTTGTGTTGCGTATATCTTCTGCGAGTTACCTCCTTTTTTTTACATTTCAATGTACTTAATTAAGGTTCCCAGTTTTAGACCCTGACATTTTAATACTGTCTGTCGCGTGATAAATTATATTGTCTCTTATCATCGAGTTTATTAGCATGCCATAATTATAGTTATCTCTATTTTCTTTGGTTGAGTCACATAATGTTGCAGTGACTGTCCTTTTTCTCTTTCTTCGCTATTAAAGAGAAATCTCTCATACGCCTGGTTCCTTTGGAACTCAACGTAGTCCTAGAAAGCTTTTGTTTTCTCAGGTTCTTCTTTGTCGCCCCCTTTTAGGTTAAAGATTTCAAATACTTCCATTTACTCACACTCTATTAGGTAGAGCAATGTTGCTGCCTGTGTCGTTATGGCTTTTGTTCGCCTCTCTCTCACTATCCTGAATAAGTCAAAATCTCTTTCAAATTTTCCCCAGCTTTCTGCTATATTTCCTCCTTAGAGGAGTGTTTCAGGTTTATTTATACCATCCACGGCTACTTCTGTGACGACTACACCCTCTTATTCCTTAATGGTCACTATGCTTTCTATGTTTTCTATTTTCGGATTAGGTGTGCCTTATTTCAGCTTTCCTTTGCCTTTTCCGGCAGCAGTATTTATTTATTTATTTTCTCTTCCTTTTCTATCCTTTTTATTTACTTTTTTCTTATTATTTCTCTCTTCTATATTACTACTATTTGTTTTCTTATTAGCACACGTTTATGCACGTATTTTTCCATACATTTATTATGTTGTAATTATTTTTCTGAAATACGTTAATTTCTACCTTTTACCGACCGCTCCATATTCCGCCATGTCCTTTCGCTCGCTCTTTGTAGATGGATTGCAGTAATAAACGTAGTATTTGATATTTCCAGTTACACTCTTTATTACTCGTTCCAGACGCACGTTTCGCGATCATTTCACTCGCAATTCATCAGGCACGCACGCACGCACGAACACACCTACTACATTTACGACAAAGATATCCTATGGGTTAAGAGGAGTGGAATATCTTTCAAAGGTGTAGAATCGCGTTACGATCCTCTTTATACCCTGTGCATAAAAAGTTTCTACAAGTGTCTGAATATTTTTGTGATCATAGTTACGTAAAAATTTTCCAAGCATATTCGAATAGAATGTATACACAAGATCATCCACCATTCCAAAACTTTTCTTCATAAGCTTGAAAACTTCTCTAAACATTATTAAGAAAATTATTAATGAGTCAGAAAACTCGGTAAAGTCTTAAAAATGTCGAATCTCACTTGCAAACTTATTTCTAAAACTCATGCATGACAAATAGAAGGGAAAATCTTCCAAAATTAGATATACTTGTCGGAGAAGGATCAGGAATAAGGTTGTGGGCGTTTGATGAATCTTCATTGGAATCGGCCATCGTCGTGTTATAACGAAGGTACGGCCTGTTGATACGAGTATAGATGCTACCGACTCGACAATCGGCGGTTGGACACTCGCGATACTAGTGATGTTGGTCTTAGGTTCAATAACGAATCCGCGGTCAACGGGATGATAGATGTACGTGCTCACAAAAATCTAAGTCGGACTCTTTGCGAAAACGTGGAATATCCACCGAGCGTACAGACTCTAAGTAACTCGCTAGTACGACCTCACGAGAGAATGACTCTCCGTCGCGATGATGCTGCAGAGGAAAACTATGATGGGGTGTGTCTGAGGACACGAGATCATCGGATTCGTCGAGGATACCCTTCGTTCAGAAGGTGAGGGAATTTGGCGGCGCTGCTAATTGGTGGTTAGAAAAAGATGCTAGCCGCCCTCGAGGGAAGGTTGCTAGTGGGAGACGCCGTTCGTTGAAAAATAGGTCTCTCCTATCTTCCCGTAGCTGGGACAAAGACTGTTTGTTTGAAGGACTTTAGTCAACTAAATTCTAAGATTTATGACGGGCCCTCAGGCTAGCTGAACATGTACTCCGGAGACGCATCGACATCTGGCAATCATCTTGCTCGAAGAATAGGGTCTGCGTGTGGCGAGCCACGGGACAGAAACCGTTGGAATGTTTACTGTCGCGTGTCGCCACGAATATTTCTTTTAAGGAGAGTTATAGAATTACTCCATGCTTTTGTTGGACAAAGCGTTCATCCCGTGACCGCGGCTACGTTCGGCGACTGGCTGTCGCCTCGAGCCCAAGCTCATTATCACAACTCGCGAACAATTACAATCGGATTGAATAACTACAATTATTTAATTACAGCTATAGTAGACTCTAGATTACAATGTTACGGGATTATCCAAAATTCCAAAGGCTCCGGTGTTCTTTTATCTCCGACATACTAGTGATAGTAGAAAGAGATATAGTAGCTCACGAAAGTATTCAAACACCCTTTGAGAATAACTTTTTTAAAATTGAACCAAATGGCTTCAGTTTTCTTTTTTTCTTTTTTTTTTTTTTTTTTAGAAGATAGGAATATTAGTTTATTGGATGACGTGAAAGAAATTTTGAGAAAATTGAAATTGTTCGTAATTGCGGAAAAAATAGTAAAGATAACTTTCTACAATGTTTATATCTGACTGTTTAATGAAGATTTAAACAATATCAAATTTCACTAAATTTAAACAAAATTTCATTAAGTGTATTATCATAAGGTTTCTGTGTATCAAGAAGCGTGATGTATGAGAAAATGATATAATTAATGATAATTATCATGTAGTACTAAAGATATATTTTTGATTCGATGTATATGACCATAGATTATTAAGAAAGATAAAAGAAATGAAAAAAATAAAAGAGAAGCCAAGCGGTCAGTCATCTAAGTATCTAAGTAATTTTATTATTTCATATTGCTGATATTACGGACAAATACTTAAAAAACACGAATTCATGCAAAGATGAACAATATCTGTATGCGCGTATCCAAATGTACGCAATTGTATCTGGATGAAAAAACAAAAGAAGGGTGAGCGAAACTATAGAAAACATATGTCTTTTTCAATCTTGATGATTTTTAAATATGTCGTAAAGATCAACATTCTGGAATATCTTTTTCCTGTACATCCAACTATCTAAACTATCGATAAATATATGTCGGAGATGAAAGGAAAGCCGAAGCCTTTCTTTGGAAATTTTAGGTACATCCTCTAGTACTCTAGCTTAGATTTTATCATAGCTGTAATTGTTCAAGATTTTTTTTCTTTTTAATTAATTTATTTACATTTTACAATTTGTCCAGTAGGACATTTGGTAAAATATTACAGCTTAGTGATATAGTAATATAACATGTGGATGGCTACCCCCAGTGGGATACCATCTTCGAATTTGTTCAAGACTTGTGATAGCGAGATTGGGTTCGAGGTGACAATTGGTCGCCGAACGTAGCCATGGTCACGGGATGGGCGTTTTGCCTAACGGAGGTCTGGAGTGGTTGTATGGGTTTTCCGAGAAATGTGGTTGTGGCGGCATGCGGTCTCGGGAGCGGGTCTAGCCACGTGTGAGGTTGCCTCGGAGGTGCCGATACAATGGGACATACATTGTATTAATAATCAAACTCCAGGCAGAAACTGCCTAGCAACGGCGTTTGGAACCTTCTCGATGCCTCCAAACGAATATAGAAAACAAAATGCAATCGTACAGCGAGAAAAATCTCCACGAGGCTGGCATTCGTGCGATTGCCTTGGAGAGTGACACATCGAGCATTTTCTACAATCGTATTTAACGCCTAAGATTAGTTTACGCTTAGTAAAGAGTTATCCCGTTTACCGTGGATTCGTTTGAACCCAAAAACATTGTTAATAGTGTTCATTAAACTTATTATTCGTAAATTCGTTAAACTTATTATCCATTAGACTTATTATCTGTTAAACTTAATTATTCGTACAATTTATTATTCACTAACTTCATTGTTCATCAAATTTATTATTCATTAGACTTATTATTTGTTAAGCTTTGTGATAATCTTGTATATACGTGTAAATATAATCTCGGCTTTGCGAAACGATGGCTAATCCACGCGAAGAGTTGTTACGCGCCCAAAATTCCAATCTTAACCCGACATATAGATAAAACTGTCGATACCACTAAAATGAATTCTGCCTATAGTTGTGCAACTGTGCCAGAGTGTGCATCAGGCTGCCGGCTGCTTATTTTCTGTTTACAAACGAGAATCGGGCGAACTTAAAGGCCCCGTGCACAATGCGAGGCTGCAAGAAACGTCTGTTACAAATTATAATTCAACTGAGAGCGAATATCATCAATGTATTGTGTTTAGGCTTGAGTTAGTTTCCTTAAATTCGGCCGACAATGTATCCGTAAAGTGATAACAAACTGTGTTGTTGTTTATTGCCTTTATGACCGGCCGCATCACGACGATCGGGTCTGAAGGGTCTCGTCCAAACCCAAGGCCAATATATCGACGATATCCACTTTTAATTGAATTATAACACACATTTCTTACAGTCTCGCACGTTGTGTACGGCGCCTTTAAGCCTTGCTTATCTGACCCTTGTTTATAAACAAAAGATGAGCAGCCAGCGATTGGCAAACAATACTGATACATGCGTTTTCACAGATGCGCAACTATAGGCAAAAATACATTGTAGCTTTTTGTAAATATGTCGGAAACTACGCGAGACCGATCGTATGTCTGAAAAAAATTTATTTGAAATAATGCCCTTGAGCAGATATTAAAAAATCACAAGAATCAGAGAGATTGAGTTGAATCTGTACATTTAGTAAAATATTTCCTACAAATTAAGCGCGTCTTAGTGCTGTGCGTGGAATATATTTGATAAAAGGTACGTAGAATCGATATGCACAAGTGCGATCACCTAATTTTTCATATTTTCAAAAATACAGTTAAAGTGTTTGAGACTACGCATGTTGATATATTGCCTCTAGCCATAACAGAGGACAATATGGCTATCGGAAGCCATATTGTCGTTATATCAACGTTACTTCAGTTTTTATGTTATAATCGTATAGACATGCCTCGGAGAAATATTTATCCGAGATCAAAGAAAATTATGGTTTTACAACCTGAGAGAAGGAAATGGAAAGAAGGTCGTAAGGCGACGTCAGTTTGCCTTACAGCGAGCTCATAGTGAGTGCACAACATGCGAAAAGAAAGAATGTGTGTCATTTTTGTGTATAAACAGAAGAATTTGCTTTATCTGTTCACTTTCGACCTCAAAATGTTAGCAAAAAATGATTTTTTATGATTTTCGTCAGCAGACCATATTACCCTTATTTTTGTACAAGTTCCAAAAATGACTTATTTTCATAAAATATGTGAAACTCAATTGTTTTTCTTTTGCTTCCGGCTTTCATCACAGATACCATTATTAGTTTACGAATATGTTACGAAAGAATTTGGAGCGATTTAACTTAGGAATCAGATTGTAGGAAGAAATATAGAAGCAAAAACTATGCTACTACCCTTGTTTTCTAATAAATTAATCTCTTAGAAACGGCTGAATTTTGCACGGGGCTGTCTCTCTGTATGGCAGAGTTTGACGCAAATTACGCGTAAACGATATAGCACTGCATTCCTGTTCTCTACGCAAACACATTGGAATGAAGTTTTTGATAATTAAATTATAATTTTTCTTAAAGATATGATGCATATACTTTTTAACTTCAATAATTAACTTTAATAATTAATAATGCAATTGAATATGACATATTTTAAAGCACTATTGTTAACACTGTATATTGTTAACACTGTTATAATATGTTGTGAGGGCAAAAAGAGTCTGAACCAAGGCAAATGACAGAGATCATTTAATTCAAACGGTGAGCGAATGAGTCAGTAGAGTGAGCCATTATAGTGGCGCGTCGTAGTATAAGATGATAACCGCGAAAGCCACTATAGTGGCGCATCGTGCCTATGAGGTTAATTACGAAAATAATAGGCGGATGAATAATTGGTATTATTTTACGAAAAGAATAATTGTGAAACCCAATGCATTGATGATATTCATTTTTAATTGGATTATAACAGATATTTCCTAAATATAATCTTGTGTATGCAGTTATGTGCGGAGCTTTACCTAATTTCGCCCGGGTTTCGTTTATATGTACCACAAACAAAAGATAAGACAACTGCAAAGTTGCCGGTAACCAAACTAACGCATATCGTAGTTACGTAGTTAGTTCGTTGCAAATATTTGGAAAACTATGGTCGTCAGACAGTTCCATATCCAGGAAGAAGTTGTTTAAAATGTTAATTTCTACATTATATCCAACGATCGTCGATATCCAAATTAACGAGGTCGTGCCTTTTTTGCAGTTTCACCGAAGGGTGTACTATAATCTATGTACTTACTATATACTACATACATACATTTGTATTTATCTTGATAATTATAGTATGTGTGCGTGTTTATGTCGTTTGCTCGATACATTACACCTGTTATCTGTCAAATTAATATTTGCCAACAGATTGAAAGAAGTGGATTAGCCCCGAAGCGATGGATTACCTACGAAGATCGTGCAATGTGTCCGATTGAAGGCGATGTCGCTCTGGAAAAACTCTTGACTCGAGCATCGTAACAAAGAAACAGAAGTACGAATCGATTGCTTTTGTTGATGATACTCAAATATAATATAAGCGTGGCTGAATAATGTATTTGATCTTCTCCGAATGATAAAACGATGTTAATAAGTTGATTATCGAAGCGATTCTAAATTTTCTTCAAAAAATGAGAAATGCGGACGGCTCAGAAACCCGAGCGATCCTGTGTTCCTCGATTCGACCGATAGTTCGGCAAGGTCCGAGTGAAGTTCAAAAAACATGTATGTTGATCGATTGGTTACCTAACACGAAAAAGGTCCAATCGGCATACTCGTTAAATACCACACATACAGCTGATGTCTATGCGTCCGAAGCGTGGACAGCTCTTGGCGGGAAGCTCACGGCGGGAAGCTCACGGCGGGAAGCTCACGGCGGGAAGCGGATAATCGATACCTGGACGAACGTGAGGCTTCAATTCGAAACAATTAGGTAAGTGTCGCGGAAATTCCTGCGAAAGGCCCTCGACGGATCGGGCCATTACAATTCGCTAACGACCTTTCGGAAATAACCGCATTTATGACACGTTCGGTTGTTGGGAACACTGTGGCGATGGAAAATTGCAAGCATTGTTACAAAGTGTTTTAAGTGCTAACGTCTTGACTCAAAAATTGCCTCGTGTCTTCGAAAGCGTGTGTCGTAAAATTGCCTACGAAATTCTTCATGTTTTTTGTTCCTTCAGACGGAACAATAGCAAAACACAGAAGGAAAGTATATTTCCTTCGCTTGATAGAACGTTTGTATAATGGAATATTCCGATAGTAAATCTGTGTATATTGGAAGTTCCGTTATATTTCTAAGACGAAACACTGCAGCACTACGATTAAGGAAAGGATTTACTTCTATCAACAGAGACTTAATAAAGTCCAATATTAGTTTCGCAAGTGTCGTAGTGTTAAATCAATGGCGTGTGATCACGTAAACGTGGTGGCGTATACGTAAAAGACTCCCGTATGTTTATTACTAACAATTAATAACCTAAGCATATCACGTTTTCTTATAAATTTTGTCAACGACTCAAAATGCGAATGTAAAAATGCAGTTCAAGATATAAATAATATTACTTGACAGAGTCGCTCATATAACACACAGCGATCAAAGTTAATTAGGCAACCCTTTGAAATTAAATATTATTTGCCTCTAAATATAGTGGTGTAAGAAATAGTGATGAAACCACACAGTGGTATTTCCATACAGTTTCATTGCCTCTATATACATTTTGTGATGAAAAGTGAATATTTACCGAAAAAGTTATAGCCTGTCTTTCAACGATTCCTACAAAATGTCAAATCAATATTTTATATTATTCTACGACTATAGTCAAAGCGTTCGCTTCAAAATAAATGATAAATGCGATAATTGTGCTTCTTTTTTCCATGTTAGAGTTTTCTTAGAGCATTCTTCTAATCTTTTTCTTTCCACGCTTAAAGCACGCTTCGGTCACAAAAAGTGAAGACAATAAGGTTTGAAGAATTGAGATATTTCTGAAGTCCATCTGGCAACCAAAAAGTCCATTTTTTAATAACCATCTCTAATAAATATCCAGCTATATAAAGTTCGAAGTTTGTGCAAAATAGTTTTGGGCTTTCTTTTTAAACATATCTGGTGCACAGCCTGCTCGTTTCTTCAATACCATACCCTTGTAACATAAATTTTCTTTCGGAACAAACTTTCCAACCCTACATTGCCATGTTTTAGACATTTTGAAGCAAGAGGCTAGAATAGTTTTGGAAGAACAGAATAATTCCGATGGTCGACGAGGAACTTTCAAAGAACTAAAATATTAAGTTAGAGTATTACTTGGGTGTATTGTGTGTGCAGTGTGCGTAGCGAGTATTGTATGCAGCGCAGCAGTATTTATATTCTAGCTATATTTATTACAATAAGTATACTTTATATTACTGTATATTTATTACAATAAGTTGCCGAGGCAACGGTTGTCGCTTCCATATCGATGATGGGAATGGCTTCAGGCCAACTCGAAAAACAGTCGATGCACGTTAGACAATATCGGTAGCCTTGTGAATATTGCATCACGATAATGTCTATGTGAATGTGCTCGAACCGACCTGCTAAAGTTTCGAACGTTCCGACGGGTGAGGATACGTGCTTGGTGACCTTGCATCGTTGACACGGGATACATTGTCGTGCCCAATTCCAGCAATCTTTATTTATGGACGGCCAAATGAAACGCGACGTCACCAGCTTTTGCGTGGCACGTATCCCTGGATGGGAAAGTCCGTGGAGCGAATTAAATACATCGCGTCGCAAGGATTTGGGTACGTACGGTCTTATAATGTCGTCTGATACGTCGCAATATATTTCTGCGTCGTGATCAGGAAAGCGTATTTTCTTTAACCGTAACGCGGTTGTGTTGGAGTTGACGATGTCGCTTAGTTCGTTGTCGTTTTCTTGCTCGTTTTCTGGCCGCGAACAGCTCGTACTCGCTTCTGTTCACGCGTCTGCTAACGAGTTGGTGGCTAGGCTTCTTAGGTCCCGGTAAAACTGAGAGGGCTTCCTGTCCCCTATTTGTTCCTTTTTGATTACCTGTCGGAGTCTCTTGGCGTCCAACTCTCCTAATCTCTTGATGAGCTCCTTTTTGACGTACTCGTAACGCCCGATCGACGGTGAAGCGTCGAATACGTCTCGGATTAATCTCGCGTGCGACTTGTCGAGATGCGCGATAACGGCCTGGTATTTTTCCTGATCGCCCCTGATCCGGGTAGCTTCGAACTGCATTTCCAGCATCGTGAACCACAAGTCAACATCGTCAGGCCAGAACGGTGGCACGCGCAGAAGTGCATTTATTGAATCTACGTTGTCCCCGCCGATTGTCGTACGTTTGGAATTGGCGGTATTAGTCATTTCGAGCTGTCTTAAATTCACGGTGTTTAACGTCTCACAAGCACTATCACGGTCACCTCTTTCACGTCGGGGTCACCGATTTGAGGTGGGATGTCGTGATAGGTGCAGAAAGAATACTCAGATGTATTCAACAATAAATATTTATTAACCGTAACGTTCAATGAGTACACTTGGCGCAAGATTCACGGTTATTAAATTCGGTTCGCGGTGCGCGGTTACAAGTTCGAGCTCGGATAGCTATGATTCGATATGCGCTACGAGTGCGAACGATGATTGCGCGAGATGTCGAAACCCTAGATTGATAATTGACTCGGACCGTGCAATTGCAATGACCGTTGTGTGTCGACTCCGTGTAATAGACTGACTTTCCGTCACGATGGTGCTGCAAGGGAAAACTGTGATGGGGTGTGTCTAAGGATGCGAGATCATCGGATTCGTTGAGAAAAGCTTTGGTTCGAAAAGTGAGGGAAATGTACGTCAATGTTTATTGGCTAATTCGTGTTGGTCGTTGGAAAAGGATGCTAGCTGCCCTTGAGAGAAAGCTGATTTCTTGTGTGTCCCCGTAGTAGGTAGACTTAGAGACTGATAAACAAAGACTGTTTGTCTCTTTGGAGGACCTTAGCTAAAATAAATCCTAAGATTTATAGCGGGTCCTTAGGCTAGCTGGAAATATTCGGTACGAATGTATCGACATCTGGCAATCATCTTGTCAGCAGGAATAGGGTCTTTGTATCGTGTGCCACGGGGCAGAAACTGTTGGAAAGTTTACTGTCGAGTGCCGCCACAATACATTTGGAGAACTTTCGGACAAGCGCCTTTACTACGATGCGGCGGATGGCAATAGCACAAAAGCGCAAAGTTTATACGTCAAAAAATATCCCAATAGGACTATACCCAGCGCAAAGATATTTTGGAAAATAGACCAACGATTACGGGATACCGGTGCGTTAAAACCTGCGAAATTTGGCAGACGAGTTCAGCACGACGATCCGGATCTGGGAGATAGAATACTGCATCGTATTGAAGAAAATGTGCACCACCGCATTCTATCAACGCGGTGCGAAAGCACTTAACCAATTTGACTGTTTTGGAAACAGGTAGACACTCGCGGTCGGGACAATTGCGGTACCTGTGTGATTTTGCTGTGGACACTCGCAGAGATAAAGGATTAGAGGAAACATTAATCCTCTCTACTCGGAAATTTCATAGGGCGGTTTTCCATATGCTATTATGGATTTCCACGAATAAGCAGATTTAATCTTCAATCTACTATTTGTTCTGCAAAACATCGCTCGGGGTACTTTACGTCTCTGAATACCATGGTTTTTTTCTCTACGATTTGTACGAGGTAAGCTGTCACCCATGTGTCGTTCGAATTGAGGATCGCTGTGCGTCCCGCTGTTTTAGCTGTCCTCCTTATGTTCGTAAGGAGGTTTGCTCGCGTGGCGGGATACTTTGGCCGACTTTTAATTGTCAGTAACTAAAAAACGAAGCCGAAAATGCAATTTTATTCTTCATTTCCGTCTTATTTCGGTGTCAAGAATCACTTTTTAAATTGTGGAAAATCCGTAGCTAAATACCCTGTATAGACCCCTTAATCGTCCGATCAAATACATTCCCATGTTTATGTATTTATAATTTTTTCAAAAACTGCAATCTCCCCAACTATTGAAGATATTACAGACAAAATTTATTTACTCTTTATCTATACAACTATGAAACTGTAATCATCCAACCAAATATATTGCTTTAACTATATTCATATATTTACAAATTTCTAAAAAGTTGCAAACTTTAAAAATTTAATACACTAACGAAAAAGCACTACGGAAAGGCACGGAGTGATACGGAAGAAGGGTTTATAACTTTTAGGTTAGATAGTACTTGCCAAGTGATGAAAATATGTCTTTACTAACATAAGTCAAAAAAATATTAACTCCAAAATTATAAATAGTTTTTCGTTTCAGTTGAAGCGAGTGAATTTCTCGCTTTGGAAGTTATCAGAAATGGAATATGGAAACAATGGACTACCTTCTATTGTCATTTCTTTTTTCCTGGTTGCAGGTTTTCTACACGTCCTCCTTCCATTTCCACACACGCTTGGCGCCCTCATATCAGAGAATTGTATACTCTTCCAAAACTTCCTAGACGTGTACTATTTCACTCGCATTTTATATTAAGACAGAAAATCCATCGTTTCCATATGATGCGATAGCTTCCGAGGCGAGAAATTTACCAGCTAAAGTCAAAACAAAATATTGTTCATAACTTTGGAACTATTAATTTCTCGACCCATGTTTATTAAGACATTTTTTCATCATTTAGCAAGTACTATGTAACCTGAAGTCAACCTTTCTTTATTTCACCCTGTGTATATAAGGCAGTATTTTTCTCAAGCACAGAAATAAGGTTATGACAAAACGTAATATGTACAGTTCTCTTTCTCCGATCAAAAGATATTACGAGTGAGGCGCCTTTACGCCAGTGGTGTCTCTCCTGAGTTTATCCTATTGTAAACATTTATATAACTGAAAGAGGGATTGAGAAAAGGAATTCTCTCTGGGTTTTAAAAGAGTTCTGTTCGAATTTATATGTTTCGATTAAAAAAATATCGTTTATCTCTAGGGATTTCTTTAAAAAGTGTTCTCATGGAATGGCATTTTTAGAATCTGTATAATAAAAGTTGCATGAAAAAAATAAGGTACTTTAGAACGTGTAAAAAGGATTTCATAAGATAAATAAAAGAGCCAAATGCAGTGTAAAGTCAACAAATATCTCCAACCGACTCAGGAAACCTGAACCGCCTTGCACACGACACCGACTCCCAAAACAAAGGAATATAAATTCGACACGTAGGCATAAGATAAACGAACATCTAGAAGGGCTGGTTCCTGATCGAGGCTTCAGTCTTTCGGTAACGGTCTAATCGCACACTTGTAATCTTATTATAGAATAAAGGTACCTCGAACTCTGGTTCAAGAACCCCACATTTTTTTATTATTATTTTCCTGTCATTTTTACGTTCACATGTAACCTTCATGCTCCGAAAACAAACCTGCCCCCAGGTCACCATCAACAATACAACAATTCCTAGCGAGGACACAGTTAGATACCTGGGCATGACCCTGGACAGGAGACTAACCTGGAAAAACCACACCACAGACAAAACGAAGCAATTAAAGGACAAACTAAAAAAATTCTATTGGCTCACGGGCCGACGTTCCAAACTAAATACACAGAATAAAATTACCCTCTATAAGACCGTAATAAAACCTGTCTGGACCTACGGAATCCAACTATGGGGAACAGCAAGTAATTCCAACATTGAAATACTTCAACGCTTCCAATCGAAAACGCTAAGATCCATTATAAATGCACCCTGGTATGTCACCAACGAACTAATACATCGCGACCTCAAGATACCAACAGTCAAAGAGGAAATAGCAAAATATAGCGACAGATATAGCAAAAGAATCAACAAACATCGAAACCCTCTAATTACTGGACTATTTGATACGTCGGACCAGATCCGCAGGCTGAAGAGACACTACCCACTAGACCTAAACGCTAGATTCAATTAGTTATCTAAATTAAGTAATATTTATTTATTTATAATACTTACTTATAAATTATACTTATCTATAATAAGTACTAGCTTATTATAAATAATTAGCCATGTCACTGCGCCACGCCAGAAAAAATTACTGAAGATTGTAAATTTTAATAAATAAAAAAAAATTTTTTTTTACGTGACTGCAGCATCGCTGCGGACGAAACGTACTAGCGCGCATAGTTGAGAAAATATACACGTTGAACGTTTGCGTTATTTATTGTCGAGGGTTGTATTATTTTCATCGATATTTAGTTCATAATCACTATCACTATCGCTGGAAATATTGAAAGGTCTGAGCCGATTCCTTGTTGAACGGAGTTCGCTTCCACTGTTTGAAACACTGTTATCGTCTTCTATCTTGTCAGGTTCAAAATAATATTCGTCACTACTACTATCACTATCGAACATGTCCTTTCCGGACTTTTTAGACATCGTATATAAGGTATTATAAAAAATATGTAAAATATGTAAAAAGCTTGCTAATTCGTCTGAGAATACCATTGAAAGACTGAAATTCGTTCTAACTCGACCATCATCGCGAGTTTACGTTAAACAGAAGATATGATAGGTAAAGGTTCTACAGATCTCTAATTTTTTTCATCAAAAACATAGTACTGTTTAGTTTACTATACCCATGCGTAAATACGCATAAGATTATCGCTGAGAAAAATAGATGCACGCCAGCCATTTCATAATAAGCGTCCGTAACTGTGAACAGATTCGGGCGGCTATTTGCCGACACTCGTCCGCAAAGGGCTAGGTACTAGTTTCATTTAATGATGTAATATCGTATTATTTATATGTTCAGTTAATAAAAGGTCTGAAAATCATAACTTACGTAATTAACGGTTTCATATGAAGTACTGAGGTAATGATATTTTTGTATAATTTAAATGAACTGAAATATAATACATAGAAATTCTATAGTAACGTGTATATTTTTATAATAAAATATATGAATGTACATCCATTGTCGAATATGGCACAATTTCCATTCGCGCTGTTGCGACTAGATCAGCCACGTGCGAGAGTTGTGGAAAATATGTCTAATGCTCACGTGCATAGCAGTCGCACGTGACTGAACGTTTTTTTCCTGTTAGAACGTAAAAAGTGCTCACAAAAATGAGGACATTTTAATATATAACACTATTAGCTTATGATACTATATAATATTATATAGTAATAATATACATATAATAATAATACTATCATATAATAATATATAATACTATAATCTACAATTTCTTTGATATAAGTAATTAATATATTGCGATAATGAAAAATATTCTAGCGTAATACTATACATATGTTTGGGTGTTATTATTTGACAGAAATACAAAGTTTAATGATTTTATTTATGTCCTTTAGGTTTCTCAAAAAGTTTTCTATTCAGTACTAATGGTTTTTAGACATAAATGAGTTCATAACTCGTTATAAAGATTGCTATAACCGACCGATTAATGTGTTTGAACGTGTCACGTCCCGCGCTGCGCACGCGCCGTAACGTAGACTAAAACTACCAATAGCGCGAGTGAGCGTTCCAATTTGAAATTTAAATAAATTTTGTATAGAAACCAAATTCGAGCCTCACAACCCCCACGGAATAACCCGTCACATGACGACCCCTCCACGGTAGACCTAAATATGAATAAGCGTAGCGACATAGAAGAAGCGAAATAATTCCTTAGTTTTAGAGTAGTTAATTCCTCAGTTTTGTGTGATTAGTTTCTCAGTTCTTGGTGAATAACTCCTTGGTTCTTGGCGATCAGTTCCCCATTTCTTGGCAAGTAATTTCTTGTTCATAGCGGTTAATTCTTTATTCCTCTAGCTCTTAATTTCTCAATTCCTTTGCTTTTTTTTAATTCTTTAGTTCCTTAGTTTTTCAGCTCTTAATTCCTTTAGCTCTTAGTTTTGCCCTCAGCGTTTAGGTTCTTTAGTCCTTTAGTTCTTTAGCTTTTAGTTCTTTGTTTTATTAGTTCCCCATTCTTGTTAGTCTTGTTAATCGACGTGTTTGTATTTGTCAATTTGTAAACTATCGAAAATCTATCGAAATTAAAATCTTGTAATTAATAAGAGTGAAAACGTATTGCGAACGATTGTAACTCCGAGCATTCGAAATTTCAACCACCATTCTGTCAATATCCAATTAGAATACGAATAAACATTTTTTTTTGTGAAGAACATTTGTCTAATAATATAATAGGATTAAGCGAACATCTATTTTCACCAACTTTAATCCTCTCCCGTGCCAGTACTCCTGCGCATAGCAGGTTGGCCGAAACGTGGAGTTTAATTTCCAATCGCATTAAATATAGCCAATACTACAATTTAATCTAAATTCAAAAATTAACGGCAACGCAACCAAAACGAGCCAGACAAAACGTAACAAACGTCTGCTTTCATTAAAAGGAATAAAATTGATCTTTTTACGGGTTCTGAATGATTCTCACAACATATTCACGAAGATTGAAAGTGACACGAGATTTACAACACGATGAAAGGTGGTTGACTATTCATGAGAGAAAGATTAAATTTTTCATAATCTGGGCAGCACTTAAATGGTACACAGCTTTGCAGTAATTTCGACAAACAGTATCTATTTCCAAACTTTCTGCTTTCGCCTTTCTTTCTTCGAATAAGAAATGCCACGTCATTAACTTCGCAGGGAAACCGTTGCGTTCCAAACGCGATAAAAATTCATTTGCAATAGTAGTCCCATAATAAAATATTTTGTCTGGCGCGACTAGTTGCAGGTGAAACAGAGTCCTTATTATCCTATTTAATTTTTTCTATTCAGCGTGATAGTATTCAGTAACGGCCTTAGCCTCCTATCTGTTCCTTTTAAATAGGAACTATTATATATAGAAAATATCATAATTAGTAAACATTAGAAATAAATAACATATTCAGAATATCAATTTAACTATTAACTATTTTGTAAATAACAAATTTAATAATTTAACAAATTAACTATTCATTGAATACTATTCAATATTTGTTATGGTAATTGAGAACTTTTTTTTACATTAGTGAACAAACTATCTGTTCTATTTAAATTAAAACGTTTAGTTTCAAGAACTTTTCTTTAGCTGTTCTCATCCGAACTTATAATGCGAGATAGTGTTCTAAAAATATTTCACGTCCATGTTTTAAATAGAACCTATTAAAAGGTTCCATAATTCCTTCGATGCTTAAACTGAAACAAACCTCATACGAGCTCTATTCACAAATGTTTGATACCAAAAGAAATAAATATTTCTCATCACGGAAAATACTATCGAATTGCATGCAGTGGTTTGAAATGGTATATCTTCATACGTATTGTAGTATGTACTGCAGTGCGCCGTGATGCTTCTGTTAACAAAGACCTTGCTAAATCAGCATGTAATTTCATGGCACAGGAGATAACAAAGGTGTACTGTACAGAACATCTGTGCTTCCCTGAATAATTCAACTTCCGATGGTAAACTAATTTATCGTTAGACGATCGATATAAATTAAAGATACAATGATATTTAGTTGATTACAATAGGTAATGAAAACCTTATATGGAAAGGTTATTATATTTATTTCGCAATGATTTATTATAGTTTTGCAGTTTTCATTTATATAAGATTCAAACGATAAGGTCATTAGACTGTTTATGCATTTATAGAAAATTTACAGGATACACTAAATATACAAAAATGTATAAAATATCCAAAGTGTAATATTTATTACAAGATTTAATAGACGAAAGAAATTTCTGCTTAGGTTCTATTACTTTAGTCATGTTCATAGAAATATGAGTTTGCATAAACATTTGCAATTTGGTTATCATATACATACATATATTTAAATACGTATTAGTATAGATAATATTCCAGTCAAGTAGCAATCAGTATGCAGCTTCATGTTACAGTATAAACCATGTTATACACACAACGCTTCTGCTGCGAATTTAAAATTAGAATAAACAAATTTTAGAGAAGCGATAGATCTTTAGAACATAATTTTACCGTAACTTATAAGCAGTTATTGTTATTTTAGAGAAAGAGGAACTATTGTGGCAGCTGACAATTAGTTGGTGGGACACTAACGATCAAGATGACCATAACTTTTCTAAATGAGATCATATGATCTTATCTGCTGTTAAAGGCAGTAACGAGACAAATTTAAGTATATCACATAAAGTTGTATTTCTTCAATAACTTCTTAAGAAAATCAGTCTAAAATGTAACATGCTTTCTCATCAAGTCGATTCGTAAAATTCACAAGTTCTGTATAAATTTTTTACACATTGACAATTTAAACAGAATATATCCAAATTTTAATTGTACAGTGGCTCAAGAAAATATTTTTATGAATAGGTGCATTATGTGAAACTTGTTAAAATTTCATTAGCAGTGCTAACTTAGCACTGTAATGAAACACGTCTATCGTAATTATAACAGCAAAAATTTCGAATTACATTTGTATATGGTCTTGTATAACCGTGTCCGAAAAAATATACAAGGTGTGGACGAAAGTTATGTAGAAGCGGGCATGGGGTAACTTCTTATGAAAAAATAAAAAGAAAATATAGAAGAGAATATCTTCGTTCGGAGCTTAGTATTAAAAAAAATAGAGTTTAAAAATTTATCAAATATACTTGAACATGGTTAATTCCGAACTGGGCAGGACTAAATAATCGACAGGAGGTTATTCTACGTGAAAATAAGTTGAAAATGTGGAATACAAATTTTTCATAAGACGGTGTGTTTACGAGAAAAATAATTTTGAAAATTTATCGTGCGCGTGTATCAGATTGATTCGTAAGAAAACATGTTCAAGCTCTATTTTCTTGAAAATGAAGCTTTAAACAGAAAAATTTTATTCTACGTTTCTTAGTTATTTTCGCATCTATTATAACATCCTATCAATGATTTAACTTATAACCAGTCGGTAATCAGACAAATTCAAGTATACTTAACAAATTTGCGAACTTGAATTTCTCGAAAAGTAAGCTTCGGAGGAAAAACTTTTGTTGTATATTTTTTCCTTATTTATTGTAAATAATTTATTGTAAATACTTAGTAAGCATATGAACATATGAATAACAGTTTTAAGTACACAATTAGTGCCAAGGACGGTATTACTAGGTGTACTTTGTGGTTTATTGGTATAGTAAATAATTGACTGTGCAAATTCTCTGGTGCTCTTTGCAGAATGAATGCTCCGAATAACGGCAATAATTGTGTCTCGTTACAATGCTAATGAATTTCAAAATGTTTTGTGTAATATATATAAAAAGTTTCTGGGAGTGTTCAAATACTTTCATGTACAACTATAATACATGCTGAATATAACTTTGGTTTGAGTTACGGTTTGTTTTATGTTGCAATACACTTGCAATTTTTGGCAAACAGATATGTCATGCAGGCTCCATGTAATAATAATTCACGTGCCATTGGCACATATTCATAGAATGAATAAAAACACAAGAAAAGCTATGTGCTTATGAAAATAAATGACAGTATTTTAGGATGTGATTACGCTAACCGATCTATAAACCTGGAATTTCTACTTTCATTTAGAAAGCGCTCATTTACGTTATAACCTTCTCTTGCAAGTCTCAATTCCCATCTGGTCTCTGCATTACAGAACCAGATAGTGCATTACTAAACTGGTCAGCATAGTTTTGCACCTTAGAAGAGCAGCCCCAAAGCTTTGCATGTTCATTAATGTATCAGTCACGATACGATCTAGTTTACGAACTTACATTAGCACTTAACTTACCATTAAGTATATATACTGCTGCTTATAAGTATGTGGAAACCTTGGTCGGTTTATAATAACAATATCATTATCTATAATGAATATCACTAAGATATATAAATTAATAGCACTACTTTTTATCTTCTTCTGGAGCCAATGGAAATGTCATATGAAATATAAACTGTTTAGTTAAAATCTTATCGATGGTATATTAAAATGAAATACATAATTTGTTGAAATGCTACTAATTTGAAATATAATTGCCAGAATCACGATAGACTCTTAATTAATTTGGAAAGATTTTCTTCATCGTATCTATATATATATATAATTTGACACTCAAACAGACGCCGATATTAAGATGGCGATATTTTTATCGCGTATTAACCTTTAAAAGGAAGTTCAATCGAATATCGTGCCATGTGGATAAAAAATCCCAACAATAAGTGTTCCTATTTTTAATATTGAAATAATATTATGTCCACATATTTTTTATCAATAGCGCATACGTATAATGTATAAGGTACAGTTGGACCTTAGTAAGTTGAACCTCTATAACTCGAGAATCTTTGTAAGATTGCAATTTTGTACATTCCCACCTTCTCCAACACACGAAAACGAGTTTCAAAATGTATAAAATAATACTCTTTCGTTTCATAGTAATAAGCTTTAGTAAATCAAGTTATAACCGAAAATATAATCTTTATGCTTATTATTATTACTGGAGTTATCGTTTTCTATATTTTCTGTAAATAAATAAATAATATTTCATAAATACGTCATATATCCGATGAAAGCCATCCCAAGTTATTAGAAATAGTAACATTTTTCAATAAAAAATAGTATGAAACGAGGAAGACAATAAGCTTATAATTCGCTAAAAATAGGGATGTTTTTAAAATCTTCAAAATGCCTCCACAAGTAGAGTCAGAGCGAGTGTTATGTTTGAAATTGCGCGTTCGTGAGAATAATCCGAGCGACGCGACTGTCACGTAAACTTTAGGGTTTGTTGATGAAATAAAACAGCTGAGTCGTAACACAACTATTGATTTTGTTTTAATTAAACTTTATTATACCAAATATCGAGAATCTATGCGGCTCTCAGAGATTCGTCAAACTTTGCAAGAGATATCCAGATTTAAAAAGAAAATACATTTAGTTGACAAATGTTATAGTTTCTGCGCGCGTTTTAACCTTTTTAACTGTGGCTCGCTCTAACAGAAGATTGTATCGATGGCTAAATGCACAAATATTGTGTGTCCATTTGCAGTGTTCTCGAGAAAAACAGTTTTAAAAATTCAATGAATTGTTAATAGATGGAGGAACATACAATAAATAAAAATATTATTTTGAATAAATTTATGATACTTCGTAAATGTGACTTTTATATACCATAAAAAGCCAGTCAAAAACTATTTGCTGCATATGAAACCTCAAATTTTACAAAAAGTGAACATACGATATTTGTGCGGCAAGTTATCGATATCGGATTTGGTATTTACGCTACGGTATAGACGCTATTTGCACGTTACATAGCAACCAATAAATAATTGTACATGGAAAACTGTTTTAACACTTGTCAATTTGAGTATCAATTTCGCTGCTGCTACAATCGTACAGTGAGTTTAAAATCGACATTTTATCGACATGTTACTTTATCGCATACGTATAATATAGGCGTTTCTTTTAATTTATAATCTTTTCGTTTTTAATTTATTCATTCGCTCTTTTGTTACTTCGTTATTATAATTACTACCATAGAAACCATCCAGGAATTTTTGTCCCACCTTGTATCAATGTAGTAAAACAGTTAATGTGTTTTTATCAGCAAAATTTCGCATATGTTCATGTTGCGTGAGAAAGTATCCTCGTATATTAATGGGCAGTCTAAGGAAAGTGGCTATATACATGTATACGTCTTAATATTATTATTTCTGTAGCCAATTTATTTTTATTTTCAAGAAATAAATTATATTTTAAATACTTATTCAGAATATAATAAAATATTCAAATATTTTATCTTATTCTTTAACTCATCAAAATGAATATGCTTTATTTGCCAATATCTCACTTTCTATTTAAAATATTACTTTCTTCGAATCACAGAATAACTACTACTTAAAACACTATTGAAAATATTTTTTCTTGAAATTTTACCCGGCTCTGTAAAACTCCTTCTAACCACGAAGGTAATGAAAGCACGGAGAGCGTCTACCAAGGGAGACTATGCAAAAGTGAATCGTAGTGTGCGGATCTACACGAAGGGTGCAAGAGGCAGCAATAAAAACCTACTTGCTAAATCACTCAAAATCCAGTA
This sequence comes from Bombus huntii, assembly GCF_024542735.1. NCBI lineage: Eukaryota > Metazoa > Arthropoda > Insecta > Hymenoptera > Apidae > Bombus > Bombus huntii. The sequence goes on along the minus strand of NC_066250.1, from coordinate 11,612,803 downwards.
AGCTTCCGTTCTTTGTACGCTCCTGAGCCTTACTTATTTCCTGTAATTCCAACAATACTCGTGCTCGAATATAGCGTGCACAATATAACGCTGCTTGACAAATGTACTAACTTTGTCTTTATCTTTGTTCATTTGTACCACTTCCTACCTATTTTCTTTTAATATTTCATCTTTCTTTCGAAAAGTGTATTTAAAAAATTTCCACGCGTAAAAAAAGATAGATATTGTAGAATGATTGTCAGAACATTCGTATTTTCATTTTTTCTACCATTTTTTATTCGAATTTGCATTTCAACTTTCTTTCTTCCTATTATCCTGCGATCGTGAAAAAAGTGCATTTACAAACATTGAATTATGCAAAATATGGACACATCGAAATCCTGATTTTCGGCATTATAACAAAAATTATTGTTTTCGTTATTTACGTCCACTTTATACAGGGTGTTTCATAATACATTAGTCAATACTTCAGGAAGTAAATCTACACACGAAAATAACTAAGAAACATCTTATGAATATACAGGGTGGCTGGTAACTGGTGATACAAGCGGAAAGGGGGTGATTCTACGCGAAAAAAGAAGTCGAAAATATAGAATAAAAATTTTTCGTTTGAGACTTTGTTTTCGAGAAAATCGACTTTGAATTTTCGCTCGGTACGCGTGCACTTTATCTCGTCTCGTTATAACGGATCGTTGTCTCGATGGAAAAATTAAAAAAAAAATTTTTATTCTATATTTTCGACTATTATATTCTATATTTTCTATATGTCCTGCATGCTTCACTCTTCAAGTTATGAATGTTTAAAGAAAACGTTCAACGTGTCTATCTCGTACCTCAACACACGCTGCCCTATGTCTTAGTTTCGTATTCATGCACGTATTTCGTATTCGCTCGAGAACACCAGGTATTCTTCGAATAATCTCAAATCCATTTTGCATCTTTTCTCACCGTCGTGTACATTGTTCGCTTACGTTGAGTTCACGGTAGATTTTAAGTGACCCCGAAAACAAAAACTTGGATTTAGATCATGGTGATCATACAATGGGTCCATCCTAGCGATTTACGATGATGCTTTAAGGAACAGGCTTCCTTTAAGGAAACGAGGCGAAAACTTGAAACATTTTCTTTAATTTCCTTCTATAACTCGAAAGCTAAGGTACGTAACTTCACGTTTTTCGTTTGTTTTCTTATGTAGGATATTAAATTGAGTTAATTAAATTTCAATTCTAACGAAGCAAGATCTAAGATTCTAGCGAATGCCTAACAGTAATGCGACGTACTGGTTACTTCAATGAGCTCGACAGGAATTTCGATAGCCAACCTTGCAGAGATTTCTCATGACAAAACCGGCGGATAGGAGGAGCTTGTGCCCTGCGCGAAATTTTCATGCCAAAGATTTTTACTTCGCATTGCTACGCTAAGAACGCAATCTGCAAATAAGAAAATTATGTGATGCGAACGTAATATAGCCAAATTCGCTCAAAGCTGAGCGAAGAGATAAGACAGAAAGACGAATTTTTGAAAAATTAAGGGGATATTCTAGTCTAGAAATTGGATAAAATCGAAAATTTTTTCTTTTTATATTTCCAAAGTTTACATATTCAAGGATATGTCCTCAAAAGGATTTTTTCAAAATTCCAATTATTTACCGAGTTACAGTGATTTTGGTGACGCGGCAACTAAACTGGTCCGACCGGAACAAATCGAACAAAAAGCAAAAAGCTGTGGCTGAGCGCACTATTGATGAATTTGTCCATGAAAATCCTCCTCTAAGTGACGATGTATTGAAAGTTATAAAGCCAGTTTATGAAAGTTTGTCTGCAAATACCCTATTAGAACGATGTTTGGGTTCTGAAATTCAGAATAATAACGAATCGTTAAGTTCCTTGATATGGACTTTTGCTCCGAAACACATACAGAAACGCGGACCATTAACATTGCTACTTTTCTCGCTGTTAGTATTTTTAATGAAGATTTTATACCCATTTTAAAAATACTGAACGTTATGGGAATGACGATTGGTCGAGAAGCCCATGCGTTCGCTGTGAAACGGGACGAAACTCTGATCGAACGCTCTCAAATCCGACTTCGAATTCTTCAAAGGAAGCCAGAACTGCTCGTTTACACGAAACAACTTCAGAAAATGAACATTTTGAAGTGGAGGAAAATTTCATTGTCTATGATACCTTAATTATAAAGAAAAGAGAAAAACAGGCGTTGCAGCACAAACGAAAATTCAAGAAAGTCAAAAGGTAGTGCTAATTTAATAAACAAAAATAATTGTACTAGAAGAAAGGTAATACACAAAGGAATGGGAAAGGTCCTTAGTATCTCTGAATCGAAAAGAGAAATCGATTATTCGAAAAACTATAGTCCTGAAAATTTCCGTTGGCCTCAATAGAATGTTCAACTCTGGAATTAGAACATAAAACATAAATTGACCATTTACAATGGAAACGTGTTCACAAGCGTGACAGCCGCATGCAAAGGGTTAAACTGATGTTATTTATTATATTGCGATAATTGCGAATATTACAAATAAAAAATAATGTAAGCAACAAAGTAAATAAAAAGTAATACAATAATAATATTATAAAATATAGTAGATACAATAAGAAGCGATAAAGTTCAAAAAGCGTGTTGCTAATGAACCGAAAAAAATTATTAGAAGATCGCAGCGTCGAGGAGAAGTTCCAGATCGTTGTGATTTCCAAAAACTTCAGCGATAAACGATTGATACATTAACTGTTCACTCGACGGTCCTCGTGTTCATTGGTCTAAGCGAAGCAAATTATAGTTTGTGCACATATATATCCATTGATGCGTTTGCGAAGAATATCCTGTTGAGAGGAAGGATTTCACGCGAAGCAGTGAGAAGAATAATGCGCGAAGAATGTCAACGTTCTTACAAGGTTAATCGTGCGCAAGAATTTCGTAGGATGAATTATGTCGCCCGACGAAAATTTTGTCGCTGTATGCTAAAAAAGTTAAAAGGTATAGAACGTTAGGAAGAAAATTGGAAGAAATTCTCGCCTCATGACAAAGAGGTTCGATCAGAACTGCTTGGACAAGCCCGAGTTACTTCATAACTGACTTTAGCAAGTAAATAAAATCAATTTGAAAATTCACGATTATGTAGATATTAACATTGACGTTATTTTGTGTCTGGCTTTAAAATATGAATAATTTAAGGATTAATGAAGCTTTAAATATTTTTTTTCTAGGAGAACAGGTTATTTGCGACGCGTGGTGTCTTCAGTTTTTTATTCCTCGTGATGAGTTCTATACGATGCAATAGAAAATATTTGACCTCGGAAATCATGATCGAGATCAATTTTACTGTCCAATTTTTTAACAGGTCTCCACCGATCCAACAGCGTAGAATCACCTCCCAAAGCCATGACAAAGACTGTTTTGACACCCTGTACATATTATAGTTAGAAATTTTTTATATTTCACCGTGAAAGCTGAAATAGATTGATATTTACAGTCGGATCGCCTATAACGTGGGTTAAAAATTGCGCCACTGTCTCCGTATAACGCGACTTGAGAAGTTTCTGGAAGTGGCTCATTTCTGATATGAAAATGTGCGCGTCTTTGAATTGATTCGAAGCACATTTTTGCATTAGCTCATTTGTGATAAGGAGGGATTGTTTACAGTGTTGTGTATTGTAGAACAGTTTTGTCATATTAAAAAAAGACTTCATATTTATTTAGTCATAGCTCTTTGCGCTCTTGTATTCGTATAACGCGAAATCCGTATAACACGGGACGTATATGTCGCGTCATGAGGGTACTAGCGTACTACTATGCCATAACTCTTAAATTTTGTATTTGTGTTTCTAACGATATTATTTAAATTATCCATAGTGTCGAACATTTTTTAGCACATGAAATTTATTTCACGGTAACCATTCTAGAAAAATTACTTGAGTTAATCATTCGGATAATCGCCGTGGCTGTCAAGAATGTTGGGAATCGATGCATATGAGCGACATTGCAGCGTACGTATTCATATGTTTCTAATCGTGCAATGTCACTCGTGTGCATTGCGCGATTAAAAACATATATCTGACGAATCGCACAGCGATTCATTACATACATGTTGATTATCAGTGAAAACGATGACACGTACTTTTCTTCGTAGTAAACTGAAATGTGCTAGTCGTCGCAAGACAAATGAAACGTGCCACTTTTCCTAACACACGTCGACATGCCCTTTCTGTAATTTCATATTTTTCCTGTTATTTTAGCATGAATACTGTGCGCATTAGTGTCTGTGGTATATAATGACACGAAAGAGGACGAAAACGTTAAAAAGAAAGAAAAGATATTTCAATAGTTAGGATTTTCTGTACAATAGATACGCATCTGTATAGGGACACATTCGCTTATTTAAACGTGCTGGTTCAATAAAACGTGAAAAAGTCGATTTCCCTACGGTAAAATTTAAAGATATGTACGCTTGTCTCTTCGATCTTCCGCAATTTCTCAATTTGAAATAGCGAAGCGAATCGCGGACCAAGCGTGATTTTCGAATTATGTACAAATAACGAGGGTTTGTCTCTTGGGTTTTTGAACTCACCATCTGGATAGGTCGAATTGATTTCACCGGTGACGTCCAATTTGAATGGTGTCGATCCGACGATCATGTCGTCCGGAGCTTCCTTCAGCTCTAGTTCGATTTTTATCACGTGCCCTAAACAAACCAACACGATAAGATATGTGTACAATCGTTAACGAAGTAAGCTTTTAGATCAAACTTTTACGATACTTGGGTGACATTTCTGAGGTTGTCCGGATTTCAATTATGTTTTTATTAGTATGTTGCGCTTTGGCCCGAACATTGCACATTGGTTTCATCAACATTCCAGCTTACTTTATTATCTGACTAGTGAACTGCATACAGTGGCCCGCAAAAGTATTCCTATACTTACCGCAAGAAACTTCAATGTGTATATTGCGCGTGTTATATAAAACACTTTGAAATTATGTCAGCGCTATAATTTGGCGCGACTGTCATGATTATATTGGAAAAATCTGAACCCTATTCAGTCATATTGTCATGTTATTGCTTTCACGGGAACAGTCGTGTCAATATTACACTTGCACTTTGCGCCAACGTTTCGTAAACATTGCAGTCTACTTCTTTAGAGCAGACCTGAAACTGGTTTCAATACATGACATCCCTACCATCGTAAAAGCTTGAAATCTAATATTCAGTTATATTATTTTCAGAAAAAAGTTCTTGCGATAAATGTAGCGTGCTTCATTAATAAAAACACATCGTGCTATATTTAAAAAAGTGAACAGGGGAAAAATGCATTACAATCTGAACGCGTAAAAATACTAAAATATACATATGAAATTATGTTGGAAGTAACCACAAAATAGTTGACATCGAAGGTGAATAGCTAGTAGGAGACTCGTAACAAAATTTGTTTGCAAGTAATGCTTAAATGCTTCGCATTAAAATTAATTATATTATTCCCCTAACGACTAGTGCGACGTGTGTGTACAACGTGACATTCGTGAAGATGGGACGGTAGTGGTACACAGTGGGTTAATATTTTTGTACATGAATTTTACTATCGTAAATGGTTTACAATAAACGTAAGTTTTCAGTATTTCTCGAAGAAGACCGTTAAGCAAACAAAATGGTTTCTAAACTTCTCGCCTATATTTATTTTATTAATGATGCAACAACAAAAATGAAATATTCAAAGAGTTATACATATTCAGAACGATAACTTAAATTTCCTCTTTAAATATGCAGAGTGTCTCACACAATTGTGACCACGCGATTCTGAAACGATAAAAGATGGGAAAAGATTTCATAAAGCAGAATTAAATGTGTTGACAAAGTGTTTATGCCAAAGATGTAGTGTTTTAAAAATTTATACGTCGCTTATACCTTTCTAAATAGAATTCTAAAGTTTTTGATAGGTAAATCGATGTGCTTTTTGATTCTCCACGTTTGGCGCTTAGTTTAAAAAAATATTGTAATTTTAATTTTGACAAATTTAGTGTATGAAAGACAAGGAAAACATGAACACAAGAGTATTTCTCCGCGTCTTTCCGTAACCACCATAGTGCAAAGTCTTACAAAATTTATATTGAGATATTTTTTAAACTAATCGTCTTTCATTCTTTTCTTATGAAGAATAAAAGATCCATCGATCGGTGTATAAAAATTTAACAATTCTATTTGAAGAATGTAGATAATCTGAAGGTATTCGAAAGGCACTTACGGAATGATCACGCACACTAAACCATGTATTACATGATACTGTTTAATTTCGTCTAATGAAATTCTTTTTTATCTTTTCATCTGTTTCAGAGTGATAGTGAATTGTTCAAATTACGTGCAACACTCTGTATATATAGATACAATTATTAATTTATTTAATTTATTGTTCTCTAGTTTGTAGTTTTTCTTGTATTCTTGCCTTTTATTTAGTTCGTCGCGATATTATACTTTGTATCGTGACTCCATTGAAGCACGTAACTGCCCCCCCTCCCCTCCTCCTTAAATAAGGTCCTATCTAAATGTCCTCATCAATCATTTTCTCATTTTTCAAAATACGTTGAAATATTTGAAGTGTCTTTTACGTTTAGAGTAATGTTATAATGTGCAGTCTATTACGAAATTATAACTAAATATTTTAAATTGAACGAAGGAAGACGGAAATGATACACAGGAAATGATAAAACTTTGTTTTTTTTTTAGTTTCGAGATGACACGTTAAAGGAAAGAACTTACTAACCAATATGAGAACTGGAATATTTTTCAAGCATCGTTCATTTACTTTCGTTGCTCCTCTTCTAAATTCTGTTCTTAAACCGATTAAATGTTAATAATGCTGCGAGAAAATGTAGAAGATCACTATACTTGAATAAAAGTAAACCATCAGTATTGTAAACTCTATAAATAATAGTATTAAGTTTTATAAGCATAATATAAATATTTGTTGAACAATATTTTACGGCTCTTATTATTTACATTTTCGACCCCTCTCTTGAGTTTTTGCATAAAAGTATTTAAGAAATTCTCCTATGATTAGATATTTCTAATGATGTGATATTCCTCCTTTTTCTTATTATATTTTATATGTACTGGCATGTCTTAAATATTTTCTTATTAGTACTGTTGAGATATGTATAATTTTCTGTGCTGGACTGGGTTAAATGCGTAGTAGAGATACTTGTATGTGAATATCAGTGTGTGGAAGTATGTGTGTGCGCAGCGTCTCGAAAACAAAGGAATGTAAACTGTTCAGTCGGTTAACAGTCGGGTATAGAAGAAAGTGCTGAGACGCGTGCAAGTGTGTATCGATGAAGAAATTGTCCGTAAAATAAATGTATTACTATTCTAATATCAATCCTCAGTATAAATTTAGTGTTCCTATAACATTGTTTCGGCTTCAAAGATCCACAATTCTCAACAAATACATAAATTAAATTTTAATTGGTGGAAACTACTACAAAGTAAGTGTATTCTACTTCACTGCATTGAACTTTTCGTGTTGTTACAATGTAAACCTGCAGTTAAGATACTCTTGACCACTATGTTATTCATTTTTAAATTTGCATTTCTATTTTTTTCAAATTCATTTAAATAGAAACAAAGATACAAATAGCAGTATAAAAGACAATTTTATTACGTTATATAATTGTTAGTTTTCGTGATAACTGTTCGTTTCATAAAGATTTGGTAGAAAATGCCATAAAACCATAAAATGATATTACATAAATTTAAAAATGAAGTTGATAATTTTGTTGAAATAAATATTGACATAGAAAGATTTTAATCCGTAGAAAAATATTGATAATTATTGTCAAGTACGTCGATTAAATTTATTGCAGAGGTGGCAGTAGTGAGAGTGTGTGTGTGCGCGCATCATTTCTAATTGGTTAAACTATGATTGTGAAGCGTGCGAGAAACGCAATTGAATAAAGAAGGTGATTGTTAATGTTAATGTTTAAATTTATTCATCTGAATACTATACAAAGAATAATATAAAGAATGTAATAAAACAAAATTCAACAGATTGTTAAAATTATAATTAAACTTATTAAAAATTTCAATTTCATTTCTTCTCCAAGAAAATCATATTTTATGTTTTTCACTTTCAATTGTATGTGTATACATACCAGTAGGATTAACATCCAGATTCTTGTCAGATGATACTGTGTCATGTTCTTCAGATCGATTTCTTCCCTCCACACTGACGATCAAAAGATTTCTACGTTTGTCTGTAACCGCAAAAAAAGACATAATGAACGTAAGGAGCTTATACAAAAGTTTAGTGAACTAAATAATGTGACTGAACGATGCGTTTACTAATTTGTTTATTTTTTCAACAAAATCTAGCAATTGTCCTTGACATTAAAAAATACCATAAAATATAAAGAAAATGTTTTTCCATATTTTTATATTTTTCCACAAAACCATATACATATGTATTAATGTTATCTTAATGTTTCTATGAATTCTGATACTAACGATCGATATCACGTGTATTTCGAATATAATGCAATACACGAGTACGTAAAATAAAAAATTTTTATGAAATAAATGAAAAATAACAAACATATTTTCACGCTCATCTACTAGGATTGTTAAAAAGAAAAGGATTGTTACAAGGAAAAAATATACAAAAATGAAAATAAAAATAAAGTATCATTACTGTAGAATATGAATATATATGATGTAAAAATCGTGTATTTGCATTATACATGTGTATCGTATATGGTATTAAAAAGTTACTGAATTAAATTGAATCGATATTATGAATTAAAAATGTACGATATTTTCTAGAATAACGTGGAAAAATGTGTTCATATTATATTTTTTACACAGTTCTCTTTTATTTATTATATTATATTTTTATTTATTATATTATTTTATTTATTTATTATATTATAATCTTTCATTTATATATAGTAAAATTCAAGTGGCGTTAAGTTAGAGTTGGGGTTAGGTTTAATAAATTTATAATTTATTTATCTTGCCAAACGTGATCTGGTTTGGTCAAAAACAGCTAAAAGTATTGTAGTCGTAGCTTGAATTTATAGTTTTCAACGTATTTATTACATGTGCACCAAACTACAATAAATTAGGTAGCCATTAAAAGATATTAAGGGATTGATGTAATATTTCATACGGTTAAGAAAGTTCGGGTGTTGTTATATCAACAGTTTCACTAAAAAAAGTAATTTGAAATTCATAATCTATATCAAATATTAGAAACATATTAAAAGTCTAATGTTTCTTATACGACTTTTGAATAGAAGTACAATTATTGATCGATAAATATTATTAATGACATAAAAATCTACAAAAGAATTAAAAACTTTCACGAGTTCTTTAGAAATTATATAAATGATTACATGATTGATTATTATACACAGTTTTCGTAAGTTAGTAAATTTCAGTTACTAAACCTCTCTTGAAAAATTCGACAAGATAAAATCTTCACAACCCTCTCAGAGGATTTTAGTTCTCGTTTTAAAATTCCGAATAACCGAGGTTGAATTGTATTAATTATCTGCCCACTTTTAATTTAAAATTTACATAATTATGACGTATAACGATTTCAAATAATGCTTAAGTATAATGACTTTATCTAATTAAACATACTTCCAATCGTCTTCCCGTTAAGAAAAATTTTTGTTTATACAACGAACGATTACTTTTTCTATGTATTTTCAAGGATATAAATAAAGATCGTAGGAGAAAAACATGACAAGTACCATGTTGTAGTTTTTTATGATTTTACTGCTACTTCATGCTTAAACAGAAAGATTTTAATAATAACCGGTACAATTGTAAACAAAAAAATCCAATTAAATTCAAGGATGTGAGTTTTTGAAAAATAGACATCAAAATTCTGCGCATTAATAAAGTTTCGTAAAAATCAAAGATATAATTATTAAGCAACATTTTATATTATATTAATTAAGCGATATTTTGATGCCCTTAAAATTTTGTTGTATTTTTAATAATAAATTAATTATAAAATTTGTAAAATATAGTTTAAATGGATAAAGTTTGACAATTAGCAACGACTGAATGTTAAAGCTGCTTCCTATGGAAAATAGCACGTTGGATTTCTTGTGTTTTTCCCTGTAGTCTTTGAATACAGTGGCTAGCAAAAGTTGACTCAATACTTTTTATGAACATTGTAAAACATTTTGTAATTTCATTAGTATTATAATGACATGCAACTGCCATGGGTATATCGATAAAATTCGAAACGATTGTAGAAATGTATACAAAAGTTACAAGATACATTTACTAAAAGTACATATCTTGCAGAAATCACAAAAATAAACGAGCTATACTTAGTGTATGGTGTGGCTATCACAGTGTATTTCACAGTATATGTATATCACAGCAATTTTTTACTAGCGGTAAGTTTGCAGTAAACATCTTGTAACTGGTATATATATTGTCAGATCGGGTTCGCATTTTGCCAGTATAACCATCGCAATCGCGTGTCATTATAATGTAAATGAAATTTCAAAATGTTATGTAACACGTACAGTATACACGTAAAAGATTTTTATGGTAAGCGTACGAGTACCTTTGCGAGCCACCGTAAACATATAATTCACTGTAATTGTTCTTACTGAATCGAAGTTTGTAGCCTGTCTGCTTGAAGAAAAAAAAAAAAAAAAAAAAATACACTCTTTTCGAATATCTTGTAACAGCTTCTTTGTTAGGATCTCTATAATAATCGTACTCATTTCTTTATTTCGACAAGAGTTTAGACAACCCACTTAACCGTGAGAAAGGAAACGTCTAGTGAATCACAGTCTCGTATTTCTGGAATGGGGGCTCGCTTACCACTAAAAGCTCGATAGACAGTGGATAAAAGGCTGGAAATCTGTGTAGAAGAAGGATAAAACGAAGATAATTAACATCAAGGCATCGTCAGCTTCTTCCATCTCTCCTATATCCTTCTTTATCCACCAGAATGGGAACGTTTCTTTTTTACCTGATATCTTTTCTTGCGAAAAATGGTGAAGTCAATTTAGAAAATTATATTGTGTCCTTGGGCATTTTAAACAGACTCAAACTGAACTACACGTTGAGTGCAAATTTTGTTACATAAAACTACCTTTTTCCATCTTAAATAAAAACATTTGCAAAACATTTTTCCTTACGAATTTATGCTTAAATAATATATATTGCATTACATATGCACATGCAATAAGAAGTAAATTTGAGACAGTAAATTATCCTTAGTGGACGATAATTTTTTAAATTATAGCATTAACTGAAAAGTTCCAAACTGCTGTGAATGCAATTATAGTAAAAGTATAATTAACTATATCGAAATATATATATATCTATATCGAAAATCCGTTAATTTAGCAGATATTTTAATTTTAGATTGTCAAATTTAATATATGAACATACTGCCGCTTTTGACAAATACAAAATTTAACAAATTTTAAAGGATGAAACAATAGAAAAGCTAACTACTCTCCTATTTCGGTGATTTTTTTATGTACTGTAAATAAACATTTTGAATAATATTTTCCTACACTAATAGGTAGGTAGAGATATTCGCGAAGAAATGCTGATACCGGACAGTGAATCGTGTCAATAGTTTTGCGGTTATGGTAGGGTATGCGTCAGTATCGGCTACCAACTACCGGCCGCTTATTTTCCGTTTATAAACGAAGATTCGGGCGAACTTAAAGGTCCATGCACAACGTGCATATTCGAGATTGTAAGAAATGTCTGTTATAATTCAATTAAAAGTGGATATCATCGATGTATCAGGCTTGTGTTTGGGTTAATCTTTCCAATCCAACAGCCGTGAGGTGGCCAGTGTCACACGCTCAGAAGCAGTAATAGGGTAGACAAAACATCCTGCATGCAACAGCTATCGAAACAATAATCAGATATTAACGGAATAGCCGTTTCTGATATACGCTCGATGATAACTTCTCCAGAAGGACTAGAACCTCAGTATAAGAACCCTGCCAAATCCAAACCCTTTTTGTTATGACACTCTGAATCGTCACTCTGTTGAATTCGTACGATAAGTTTTACTACTATATCTAAAGTTCAATTCTTTACCTTATTTGTGAAACGTTCGAACTGCGATGCGAGGAGATCGCCGGTGATCTGCCAATTTCGTGATTTCTTGTGTCTCCTATGTGACACCAGCAACGCTTCCGTAAAGTAAGAACGTAACATCGAAACTAATGGTTTTTCGACTCATGTTTATTCAGACCTTTTTGCTTATTTTGATGAGTATTACCTACTCCTAAGGTTTGTCCCAAACACTTCAAGGCATCCTATGGAATACATTTTTCTGTTCGACGCTTAGTTATGAAAAAAACCGAGTGTGAAAATTTTTCAAGTATACTTGAACCTGGCCAATTATTGACTGAAGGTGAATAAACAATCAGCAGAAGGTTAGTTTACATGCAAAAATAAGTAAAGAATATAGAATAAAATTTGTCCGTTTAAGGCTTCATTTAAAGAAGATTGGACGTGAACAGAGTTTGAACAGAGTTTTATTAAGAATAAACCGAGTACACGTATGTGATAAATTTTTAAACATGATTTTCTTAGTAACAAAGCTTGTGAATAAATTTTATTCGACATTTTCGATCTATTTTCGTATACAATATAACTTCTTGTTGATTATTTATTTCTATTTACTTCTATTCAGTCTGGAATTAGACATATTCCAAAAATATCTACTCGACAAATTTTTGAACTCGATTTTCTCGGAAACGAAGCGTTATATGAGAAAATTTTATTGTATATCTTGTTCTTATTTTTTCATAAGAAATTACCTCATACCCGCTTGTATATGTGTGGAATGGTGTGACGTTAGGGAATAACGTGGCTGATTGTTTATAAACGTTGTCAAGATATGTTAATGTTGTCAAGGAGTGTTGTGAGCGTTACCAAGGTTTGTCAAAGGAAAAATGAGCGTGGTAATGCTGTCAGAGTTGAATTAATCGTGGACGAGAGAAGTTCATCGTGTTGCTGTGACGTAGAAATAGTGATAAGCGAATTGGTGAAACGCGATATTATATTTGATTTTGTCAGAGTGTAACAATATTGTGCTTATCATACTGTCTTTGCTGTTAATTTATAATAAACATTCCTACACATTGGGGGTTCGTCCAGTTTTAAATCGTGCCAATCTAAATTTCGGGAAGCGGTGTGATAAAAGATCGTTAGCTGTTGTGAATAATATTGTGTGTATTTGAAGAAATTATTGTGAATTTAAAGATGGCAAATTGTGAGGAGGAACAATTTTCGAGCGAGGAAAATTTAACAATGGAAGAATTGAGGAATAAGCTTGCTCAGATGAATCTACCGATATCTGGGGCAAGGCCAGTGCTGGTGGCCAGGCTAAATAGAGCACTTAGTGCAGGTCAATCAAATCTTAAAGAACAAGCGAGTAGTGAAAGGTCCGCGGGAAGCGAGGTACATGTACTAAACCAAAAACTAAGCATGATCGAGATGTAGGCGAAAATCTCGGCAGGCTTAGGACGAAGGAATTGAGAGAACGTCTAGCTAGTATGGGGCTAGAGACAAAAGGAAGAAAAGTAGAATTACGTGAGCGTTTACAGGCGGCCTTAGAAGAAGATGCGTCGTCGGAGGAAGAAACCGACTACGAGAGTGAAACGGAAGGCGATGAAAAGGGTGAAAGTGAACGCAGGAGCGTGCGAGATGGACATCAGAATTGTGAATGCTGTAGAAAGACACGTAGGCGAACAACATTGAATTTTCATGATGTCCAAGACGCCTTAGAAGTTTTCACGGACGAAAACAACGAAAATATCAATCAATGGTTCAGGACATTTGAAGAAACGGCAAGCATGTGGACAGAGGAACAAAAAGTAATCTATACAAAAAAGCTGATGAGAGGATCAGCTAAAATATTTGTGAATTATGAGTGCCATGCTAGAACTTGATGTGAATTAAAAAGAAGTCTAATAAAAGAATTTTCGAAAAAATTTAATACTTGGCAAATACACCATAGACTTCAAGAGACGAAAAAACGAGATGACGAAGGATGTACGGCTTACATGTATCGTATGCTTGGGATAGCTAGTCACATGAATATGAAAGAAGCAGCAAAAATGCGGTACATCGTAGAAGGAATAAGAGACAAAGAAGTCAATAAGGCAATACTATATGGGGCAAAATCAATGAAAGAACTTAAGGAAAATCTAATCACCTATGAGGAACAAAAATCTCGTATAGCAGAGTCATCTGTGGGACTGGTCAGAGCTGAGGACAACAGGAAATACAGGCAATCTGGAAGTGTAGTGAAATATAGAAGGTGTCATAATTGCGGCGATAAAGAACATGTAAGTGCTGAATGTCCAAACAAATCGAGAGGTCCTAAATGTTTTAAATGTAGAGAATTCGGACACATTTCAACAAACTATGCGAATATACTAAAGGTTAAGACGCGTTGTGATGGGTGGCGGAATGAAAATAAAAGAGGAATCGAGCAAATAAAGATTATGGACATGAATGTAGTGGCAAAGATAGACACAGGAAGTGATCTTAATTTAGTAATAATAATTTAGTAATAGTCTTCGTTATAAGTTGTTGGAATAAACGGTGAAATATAACTTACTACTGTGTCATATTCATTTAACCACCTCTGTTACCTTAATCGAAACAGGGGAACGACTACTTCGCGGCGTCGATTCACCGAATCGTAGCGAGAATTTACGCCTCTCGCTGACGCGTTTTCCTCGCGACCGCGTCTCTCCGCGAACGGTCGTAACACTCCGAAAAGAACGAGATTTAGAACGTGAACGAATTACGAAAGCCGCAAATCAAGCAGATCAGGCAGAACAGTCGCTTATTTCAGTAGTAAAAGAATATGAGCAGTATCGCGAGAAAATGCAAAAAACCGTTACTGACGCGGAGGTTGCGTTTTCAAAATTACTCGAAGAGAAAAATGCACTTGCTTTACAATTGGAGGAAGAGAAGAGGAAGTGTGAAGATCTCCAGTTTCGTTTCGAGGAAGAATCTGTTAACAAGGATGATATTCAGAAAGAAAGAAGTGAGCAATTTGTGATAAATACTGTAAATGAAAATAAGATCAAAGATATCGAAAAGCTGTTGCTGGAAGAAAGAGAACGTGTCGGTCAACTAGAACGTGATAGCATAAAATTATTCGAAACAGAAGAAGAAATGACACGTCTTCGCAATGAAGTCTCAAATGCTACTACTCAAGAAACGCAGCAAATCGAAGACTTACAGAGTCGCAATAAAAATTGGGAAGAAAGTAGAAATAATCTTGAGAATGAGGTGCAAGAGAAAAGAATAATTATGGAGCAATGTATAAATCAAAAAACTGAATTGCAATCAAAATTGAAAGAAAATCAACAAGAAAGCGCGATTCATAAAGAATCAGAGAAAAGTTGGCGGACAGAAATAGAACGTGCGACGAAAGATTTGGAGAAAAGAATACGTTGATAGAAGATATGAAAAAGTAATTTGAACACAGTACAAGTACTTTGAAAGGGCAGTTACAAAAAGCTGCAGAAACGATAGAAAATATTAAAAGAAAGGTGTATGTTCGCGAGTGGCGCATTGAGCACTTTTAATTGTACAATTTGATTATAAAATCGAGCATAGACCAGGTACGGCGATGCGTCATGTGGACGCGCTTAGTCGGAATACAGTAGAAGAGTTATTAGTACAGGAAGGCCGAAGCTCAAGAAGAAGGTGACGTTTTTGAAGACAACGAATGATGATCCTTATCCATTGAGGCTGTTAATCGATGTAGAATAGGAAGAAATCAGGAGCGCAAGTGTAATTAGTATTACTGGGCACATCTGAGGGCAGATGTGTTTGTCAGAATGGCCGAAGTTATGGGATGGTGTGACGTTAGGGAAAGATGTGGCTGATTGTTTATAAACGTTGTCAAGATATGTTAATGTTATCAAGGAGTGTTGTGAGCGTTACCAAGGTTTGTTAAAGGAAAAATGAGCGTGGTAATGCTGTCAGAGTTGAATTAATCGTGGTCGAGAGAAGTTGGTGAAACGCGATATTATATTTGATTTTGTGAGAGTGTAACAATATTGTGCTTATCATACTGTCTTTGCTGTTAATTTATAATAAACATTCCTACATATGTTATTCAACTGGATCTTGCATACTTATATCTCTGAGCTTGTTTTAACGTATTGTAGATTTGAGATAAATTTTGATCTTGTATTACAGAATTAGAACAACTTCAGTCAACTTTCTCTGAACCAAAAAGTTCTGTTACTTTCGTAGGTTCTATCGGAGATGAGTCGAATTTTCTTAACATACCGGGCCGAAAAACAAAGAGCGAAATACAAAAGCATTAACTATGACCAATCATGGGAACAAAAAAACACCAATTCTTAATTGGCAAAGATTTCATCGTGGTTAGTGATTTTAGAATGACATTAACATTATTCCAATTACTTTAAAATTCAGGTTAGTTCAAAAAGATTTAAATAATATCTTAAATAAAAATTTTAGTTTGCTCCTCTGGGAACGATATTAAGAGAACGATATTAATATTCTAAATTTAACGCACCATCTTTTTCTTAGTGAGTGTTTCAAACTTCAAGTGGATTCAAAATAACATTTTACGATTAAAAAATTCAATTACTTTCTTAGAAAATAATTCAAGTTTTATAATTTATTAATAATTCGCCAAATATAAAAAACATTGCAATTATAAGTGATCGTAAATTTTTCGTTCCCAAATATTGTTAAAAAAAACAAATTTTCACTCAAGTCACTATTCGTTAATCAGGAATCTAAAAATACTCAAGTTTCTTCATCATTGATAATGAATTTTTGTCTAGCATCTTTTTCATGAGAAACTGGTATCTAAAAAGTTTATTTTTGTACCATACTTCAAAGGTAATCTGCAATATCTGAAGAAATAAAAACTTATGGTGTTACGATAAACAACATGTTGTAAATAACTTAAACACAGTTAGTTGTTAGGTTATTGTGTAAGTGAAATGATAAAATTCATATGTTTCTATTATTAAATATCTTAGAAATTGATTGCTTATTTCTAGTTATGTAAACTATTTGAATTTTGTATTTTTAAATATCTAAGTTGTAACTAAGTTTTTTTTACGCAAGCTCAACTGTAATTTATCTTTTCCAATCATTTTTGTCAAATTCGTTATAATAAATATGTAAATATTTAGTATATGTCGAATATATAGTGCGTTATTCAAATGATAGCATCCACATATCTCCGTTATATTTATGACTTTATGAAAAGGATCCTTAAGACAAAGTTACATGATTTCACGAGGTACATGTAATGATGGGACAAACATCTTCCGAAAACCATCTTTTTTGTGAGGTTTCTATGTTGTTGGTATCTCTTTCAGAAACTTTTATTGAAAATATAAAGTGATGTTAAATAGATAATTGAATAGATAAATAGATAATAGTCCTACCCTTATGTATAAAATCATCCGAATCGAATATAGTAAAAGGAACGTTTGAATATCTAGCAAAACACCTGAATATTCGGTACACGTCCAATACTAAATAGGTAAATCAGAAAGTTGGCAAATAATAGCAATAAAGTTCGGTGTCTTTAAAAAATACGCTACCGTTCATAGTTTAATTAGAAAATTATCATCGACTACTGCATAAATTGAACTACAATAACTTTCTTTACTATAGCATATACATCATAACATATGTGTTACGACGCCTAAAACATCTGCACGCCAGCCCGCGCGACCGGACAACAACCGACCTGCGTAACGGCACTTCGACCCTCAATAAACCTAAGGACCCACCATAACTTTCACTTCCCTGCATTGTTTCGCCATATGTCTTCAATCCGATTGTCTTGAAGAATTGCTAAAGCCTAAAAATATGCTCGAAACACAGTCGGTTTTAGAGGTGTCCTTGGGTTTATTAGTCGCCTTTAAAACACGGAGAAAGCGGGTATGCACCCATTAGGAAAATCCGAATAGCCCTGTAATAAAACAGGCTAGGTTTTTCTCACACACACAGTCATTTACGCACCACGATGGTAGAAGACTCCCTACTCATCCCTTCGAGCAGTAGTGCAGCATGACCAATCGACACCGCGGTTCGTCACCCTCACTTTTCCTAACGATAGTGGGACCAACGAATCCGCGTTCTTTAGGCACAGGGGCACACCCGCACCGAACTTTTCTTCCGTATTAAAAAAAGAGCGACAAACAGTCTATCAACTAACGCCTAACGCGGCAGTCGACACATAGCGCGAGAGTCACATACTTCACGCACATCTTTTGTCGGTTCTCGGTGTTGTCGAACATACATCTTCTCTCCTAAACATATCATAGTGCTAAGTCCATTGACACATTAATTTCCATTATAAGAGCCCTGCTCTAGCGTACATATCTATCGCATCTTCGTGCGACAAGTTGTTAACTATTTATTTCTCTACGTCAGTGTAACTAAGTGTTGGAAATATATACTTTATAATACTGTGAATCCCAGTGTTATACCAACTCAATCACCCCTTATTATCTCAACGGAAATCAGGGGATCGATCAATTCGTGGTGTCGATTGTTCTAATCGTAACGGGGATTTACGACCCCCGTTGACGTCTCTCCTAGCGATTACGTCTCCCCGCAGTTGGTCGAATTTACAATATGGAAACTATAATATTTTTCGAAATAACTCGAAAACGTATGGGCGAAAACTCAAAGTGTATACGATCTTTTTGACTCGGAATAATTTACCAAACATGCTGACAAAGTTCGATATGCTTCTAACGCATCCTGCATATTGACTCTAATAAAAATCAGATTATTGTATAATCATGCAACGAGTGTATCCGAATAAACCTCCAAAGTTTTAAACTGTTTTATTCCGTTTTACTACCTGGAATCTAGCGAATAGATGAAAATTACCCGAATAACGAATAGGTCGAACAAGATCAATTGCTTCTATCTCGAGATCATTTTATATTACACTACTTGTGAGAAACTTTAAAAATAGTTTGCACGATAAGAATTAATACGCCACATCGAGATCAAAGATCATAAAGAAATGCACTATGTAATAAATGTAACTTTTGTATTTCTTAATTTTTTGTATTCTACTTGAAGTAGAATAAATATAAACATCGCTTATCTGTTTCTGTTCTTTATTCAACAAAAAATCGTTAATCCGTTGTTATATTATATCGTTGTTTTGTAACTTTTTAAAGAAATATATAATATATTTTCTTATTTTTACACATAGAATAGGCTGACATCGTTTTACGAAAAAAGCCACAACACCATTGTATTATAATTATTAATTATATATACATATACGTGTAAATGTATGGCTAGTGATAATAATGTCTCTTTTTTTATCACTATAATGTTTAAGAAAACATATTTCGAAGCTCGTCTTTGAAGTAATTTCATCAAAATTTTACTATGCTATTTGCAACTTTCATTCTTGCGTTGACTCGATAAGGTTACATGTGATAACAAATGCTGAGTAAAGCTAAGTCCACACTGAAAGACAATAGTCGACAAACATACGTCATCCGAAGAAAAGTCCGTGAACACTTATTTTGTTTTTCGTTCCAATGAAAAACAAGAGACAATGTCTGCGGGTGGAATGTAAATGGAATGTGCTTTTTATCCCGTTTGGGAAGCAAAGATTCCGTTGTACGGTGGTGAGATGTATGATACAGTATTTGTTATCGAGACAAGGGAAGACGAAAGTAAAAAATTTAAAAACGCATGTTGTTCGTCGAAATCACTGTAAAATGCAAAGTCACGTATCATCTCTTTGTACATATATCATAAAAAACAATTCGGAAATCGAACAAAGGTCAACTTCGTTTCTTTTTAATAGAATCATTTTTTAATACATTAATCGGTCATGACATTCCCTATAAAAAGTTACGAACCTATGTATTTATGTCGAAAAACTGTTACCTTTGAGATGGTTGAAAAACATAAATAAATAAAAGCCATTAAATCCTGGGGTAGTTTTTTTTTGGTAAAAGATTATTTTCGTCATTACAATGTTAATTATTTATACGATATGCGACTTCACAAGTGGATGTATGTATTTATTCTTTAAAAATCAGGATTTAAAAAGTTTAAGGTTTGTACCTTACAAAGATTCCTAAATTTCAACATTCATAGATTTCATCTCCAACACATCCCTAACTCAATGACACGCCTGGTACTCAGCCTACTCCTACTGGACAAAGGACATTACCTGCAGACAGTCTACTAGAACAACTTCTGGCGACTGTTGGCGGACAATATCTGCAGACAATGTCTATCAGTGTAGACGAAGTTTAAGACTGCAGAAAAGTACATGTGCACATAATAGGAAGGTATTCGCATGGAAATTTATGTTAGTGTGTTGATCTACTTAAGAAATATTTACTAGCACATGCATATGTTGCGGTTTAAAAATTAAGGAGCGAAATTAAATATCGTAATAATTGAGATTTTTAAAATCGTGTTAAATATTATACAAGTGCACGGAAATAGTTCTTTTCATATTTCATTCATTTTATATTGTAAATATCAAAAATCAGTAATTGTAGTTTTTATATTTCTATAATCTAAAAGTAAAATTAAGATTAGTTTTAAAAACTGCAATATGTATTTCAGTAAAATAAAGCACATCGAATACGATTACACGATTTTTGTCACACGGAACATTTACATTGATTCTTACGTGTTTTTCCATCACCCATACCTTCTATGTAATAATGCTTTGTATTACTTGTCAACAGTAGTATAAGTATATAGGGTGAATCTAATTTGTGCTTAATATATTCAAAAGAATGAAATCCTAATAGCAAAGGATCGTATTATATATGAGGCAAATAATAATTTTATTTAATTGCCCAGGGCTGATCTTGCGACCGTTCGAGAGATGTCCTTAATATGAGAGTGTATAATATGAGAGTGTAAAACCCAAGAGGATATTTCGTTTTCACATGTCCTTAAAAATCCATTTCCCGAACTCTCGTCTGGGGTTTTCCCGGAAAATCTTGGTGCTGTAACTGACAAACATGTTGAGCGATTTCATCAGAACATTTCATATTGTGGAGAAACGATACCACACCAAGTGGAGTGTTGATATACTGGTTGATCGTAGCTGGATACTCAAATGGAATGTCTTTCGAGCAACATATTCCAGGAAATCAGCAATTCTGACATTTTACGCAACGTTCCGCGATTTTCAAATACGTAGGATTATACGAGTTACTAAATAATGATGCTGTATGGCACACAAAAATCAGGCGTGATGGAAACAGATAGAATCCATACATGAATTCAGCATACAAAATGCTACTGGAAACAAATTTTACGTGATAAAAGGAAGTAAAATTTTATAGACCAGTGTTATTATCAAGTGTACTGTTATGTTATGACTTCTTAGCAGAAATAGCGGAAGACGTGAAGATTCCTTATCTCAAGAGTAACGAAAACAATGGTAGAGAATTTCTGATCTCAGTTCTTAACCTTTTAGGTACGACGCGCCGCTATAGTGGCTGACTCTACTGACTTGTTCGCTCACCGTTTGAACTAAATGATCTCTTTTCATTTGTCTTGCTTTAAACTTTTTCTGTAACAACATTTTATAACAGTGTTAACAATATGCAGACAAAATATATAGTCTCTGTTTTTGATACGCCATTGTCAGGTATCAATCGTTGCTTTTCGTTAATATAAATATATCATTATTCGATGCTCTTTTTAACATGCCGATCTGTATTCTTCTAATTTTTTGGAATCTTCAGCCTCAAAATGTCGCGTCAAAATAGAAAACGAAGAGCAATTTGGAAAACACTATCGCGCTATGAGTGTGAAAGTTGTGACGTGGGTGTACGTGTCGTACCGTGCTTTAAAATATATCACACTCAATTGTATTATTAATTCTTAAAATAAATTATTAAAGTTAAAGTATATGCATCATATCTTTAAGAAAAATTATAGTTTAATTATCAAAATTTTTATCCCAGTGTGCTTGCGCAGGGAACAGTATTATCCGTCACACATTGCAGTGCTGTATCGTCTACGCGTAATTCGCGTCAAACTCTGCCGTACAAAGAAACAGCTCCGCGCAAAATTCAGCCATATCTAAGAAGTTAAACGTATATTCTTAACAAACTTGATACTTGACAAACAATATGCAAGTTGTATGTATACTCTACCATGTTTGATGAGTATCAATTACACGATGTTCGATGGTTTGTGAATGAACGAACTTTTCCCGGCGGTCACGCGATGGTTTTATGTCAGTCTTTAATATATGTTTCGAAACGGTGGCTAGCAATAGAAGCGAGGTTTTGCTAAGCTTGCGGAATGCTACTTAAAGCAGCTTTGAAACGAGGTTAGAAGCGTCCCGATGCTGATACCGCGGTATCTAGTGTTTTTGAGCTTCTGGATCAGTGAACATTCCAGGTTGCAGATCACAGAACATTTTACTAATGTTTTTCTTGCGGTAAGTAATAACTTACATTTAATAATTAATTAAAGATTAATTAAACATATCGTATTCATGAAGTATTTTTTAAGAGATATTGCAGATGTGCATTATTGTGAAAATAATACAAGATAAGTAATTGAATTAAATTAAAATGACAAATTCTACTTCCAAATAAAATATGTACGAGCTTCACATAAAGATAGCTTTCATATGCAAAACGTTTTAAATATTGTTAATTAAAATAATAAATTTTCATACATTTAATGCCTTAGCAATACTACCTTATTTATTCATTATCCAACTAAAATTTACGTCATTTATTCTGCCAGCTGTAAATTAAAAGTTTCCGTAATCCACGTATAATCTTTAATCATTCTTATTTTGCTTAAAGGTTAGTGATAAGTACTATCTACTTACTTTAATTGAAAAAGAAAGCCGATCGATCGGCTTTTCATTAAAACGATTGGAGAGTTGACTTCGTGCCAATACAATTAAAGAAATTACACAGTAGATACTACACAACAAGATTGTATAAAAAGTATTTAAAGCATTGTACTGTTTTAAAAAGTATTTTGAACAGAAAAAGTAACTATAAAAGGAAGAAATTTTTAAGAAAATCTTTTATTATTGTTCTAAAAAATATTCAGCACGAGATTTTTGCAAATGTTTCTTGAGAAATCCGTGTGTAGTAATGTTAATAAAAATTTAATGAAATTAACACGAAAATATTAGTCCCTTAGTATCGTAAATGGCTCACATTTCATTCCGCTTAACCTTTCTCGTATTCTTCTCCCAAAATTAATCGACATTATGATCTGGAAACTGTATGCATGTATGATGTTATAACTAATTTTCCGTAGAAGTTTATACAAATCCAAATCCAAATACAATTTGCCAAGTCTGATTCATACTCGCGTATGGGTATATGACTTAATAATTGTATAGAAACCTCGAGTCAGAGTCTCCATTGATATACCAGATTGCTTGGTAGCCGTTGTCCTACAGAAATGCTAAACTTCTGCCGTTATCTGTGGCCTGCATGATCGAATAGTGCAAATTGCTTCCTTCTCAAGGTTGTAAATCTCGAGCTGACCTTGCTAGTACACAATTCTATCACGAATGTTGCCTGCCAAACTAATATTGGGCAGCTGGTTGTAAACGGAGAGTAAGTGAATAATGGCCAGTAGTCAGCTGTGTGTATTTGATCCCCAACAATGGAATAGATGCATCGTTGTCTCTGTTCAAATACTAGTTGTTAGCGCTTTGGTACATGTCAAAAGATTCGTGATAATTATCGAAAGTGTGATGATATTCACACTTGTGTTGTAAAAACACAGTTACTTATGAATAATAGGAATTAAAGTATTAAGTTTCGAATTACCTTTTGTCTGTATCGATGAAAAGCCCTGAAGAAGATGGGACATTCTCACGTCGATAATCCAGATTACAAAAAAAAATCGAAGTCTCGAACACGAGACGCTTGGCTTTTTAGCGTACAATTTTTCCCGTCCTAACTTAAACGCACAATTTTGCTTTTAGGATAAATTGGTTCTCGGCTATATAACAATATATTTTTCGTAATTTTAAAGCTGTATATTCGTTTTTAATACAATTAGACGCAAAACGCGAAGTGAAAGAAAGCAAGTATTTTTGTAGATACGAAAACGTGATTGTTTATTAGTACAACAAATGGGTGGTTGGGTAAAAGTTCTCCTGAACATCGCAACAGTAACAATAACAATAACGTTATCAACAATAACATGGCGTTACGATGACGAAATTTTTAGTGTATTAATCAAGAAAGAGCAATTCATAGTAGCATTACTTCGTGAGTTGGTAATTAATGGTAACTAATGATACTACAATATAAAACTATCTGATGTATCGACAGGTCGGAGGATCGAGCATTATAGAAATCAATTTTTATTTCAATTTTTATTTATTTATTATATATTTTGTTACTTGATTTTAAATGATAATGTAAATAATAATATACGGCTACAGTACGGCCCGAAAATGTGGTACTCCTGTAACGAGATCGAAAAGTTGTTACCACTCCCTACTACCTCGTACAACTCGATTGCAAAATTGTTTAGAAATGTATTGTTAGATTGGTTTCAAATTTTACGATTGTGATCATAATAATCGTGTCTCATTATAATGCTAATAAAATTCCAAAATGTTTTATATATAACATATAATATGGACATAAAAGTTTTCTATTTCAAAAGCATATCATTGCCTTAAATATGCAAGGTAAACGAACAACAATATTTGTAATTGTGTTGCCGCGTTTGCTTCCTATGTTTTGTTGCAGGCTGGACTCATTCATGACATGCAAATGTATGTAAGCTATTCTGAACTGATTCGAGCATTATTGTTATGCATTAACTTGTGTACGATAAGAAGGTTTTTATGTATTATGTGATAGTTATTTCATATATATATATAATAATTATATATATATATATATAATAATAATTATATATATATATATATATATATATATATATATATATATATATGTATGTCGAGTTATCGTTAGGTTTAGGAGCGTGTAACGAATCTTCATTCGGACTAGCCATCGTTGTTGTAGCATAGAGATTATATTTATTGGTATAAATATAATTTTTACAGAGTTTGACAAATAACCGTGGTGATTAGACACTCGAGATGTTATTGACAATCTTCTTAGGTTCAATAACGAATCCACGGTCAACGGGGCAACTCTTTGTTAAACGTAGAATATATTTTGAAGCACAAAGTAATGTTTGCTGTGACGCTCGTTATATACTGTACGTAAAGACGAAGTGATACTCTCCGAGGAGATCGCAAGAATAAAAGCCTGATGGAAACTGTCCTCTCCTTACGATCGCGTTCGTTTGTTGTATATTGGCCGGGGATACCAACAAAATTTCAACCGCCGAGCTAGGCAGTCCCGCGTAGCGGCGACATTGTTTCTGCCCGGGGTTTGATTGTTCATACAACGTGTGTCCCATAATATTGGCACTTCTCTGTTAGGTAAAAACGTCCATTTTTTTTTTATTATTGAAATTTTACAATTTGTCCAGTAGGACACTTGGTAAAATATTATAGCTTAGTGGTATAATAATATAACATGTGGATGGCTACCCCCAGCGGGGTTCCATCTTCCAAGTTGTTTATTTTATTTCTATTGTGAGGTCTGCGGGATGCTTCTTCTTCAGTCTTCTTTCTATTATGACTTTATTCGTTTCAGCAACCAGCTGGTTTGGGTGTGTACGTCCATCCCGTGACCGTGGCTACGTTCGGCGACCAGTTGTGTCACCTCGAGCCCAAGCCCATCGTCACAAATCTCGGGCGAACATAATCGGATTGAATCATAACAACTACTTCTAAGTTTTATTATTTAAGTACAGCTGTAATAAATAGTCCAGACTAAAGTATTGGGGATCTTCCCAAAAATTCCAAAAGAAAGGCCCCGATGTCCTTTCATCTCCGACATATATATATATATATATATGTCGGAGATGAAAGGAAAGCCGAAGCCTTTCCTTGGAAATTTTGGGAACATCCTCTAGTACCTTAGCCTAGATTTTATTATAGTTGTAATTGCTTAAGATTTGTAATAAGCGAGATTGGGTTCGAGGTGACAATCGGTCGCTGAACGTAGCCACGGTCACGGGATGTTTTATCTAACGGAGGTCTGGAGTGGTTGTATGTGTTTTCCGAGAAATGTGGTTGTGGCGGCATGCGGCCTCGAGAGCGGGCCAAGCCACGTGTGAGGTTGCCTCGGAGGTGCCGATGCAATGGGACATACATTGTATTAGTAATCAAAACTCCAGGCAGAAACTGCCTAGCAACGGCGTTTGGAACTTTCTCGATGCTTCTAACGAGTGTGCCTAGCAACGGCGTTTGGAACCTTCTCGATGCTTCCAAACGGGTATAGAAAACAAAATGCAATCGTACAGGGAGAAAAATCTCCACGAGGCTGGCATTCTTGCGATTGCCTTGGAGAGTGATACATCGAGCATTTTCGACGATCGCATTTGCGTCTAAGTTAGTTTCGCTTAGTAAGGAGTTATCCCGGTGACCGTGGATTCGTTTGAACTCAAACATTGCTAATAGTATTATTTAATTTAATTATTCGTAGATCGTATTATTCATTAGGCTTAGTGTTTGTTAGACTTATTATTAGTTGTACTTATTATTTGTTAAGCTTAGTGATAGACCTGTATATACGTGTAAATAAAATCTCGGCTTTGTGAAACGATGGCTAGTCCACATGAAGAGTCGTCGCGCGCCCAAAATTCGAATCGTGATCCGACATATATATATATATATATATATATTGTAGGATCTTTACTACAATTACTTTATTTACAATAAATAGATTAAACAGATGTTGGTTAAACAGGAAACGATGGTTGTTTAACGTGAATTAATCACAATAACGTATTCTAATTAAGACAACTAGATAGTTAATTTGCAACTCTCGTAACCACGGATCTGTCACGACCGGCATACTTCAAATCCGACGGACTGACGATAGAGATAAAGATGTGGCGGCACTCGGCGACAATGTATATCGCTGAAGTGCCTAATGAACCATCAACATCCCAACGGTCCTTCCACCGAAGGTTCTAGAAGAAAGAGCACGTGGCAACGATCGCGGACGCCTAGCAAATGCATGGACGGTGGGGATGTTGAGGGATGACAAAAGAAAGTAATCGGATCCGATCGAAAGTAAAATCATAAGAGTCAGTCTTAGAAAGTCACGCCTAGAGTTCGGAAGTAAATTGTAAAGTGTATTGATGTTAGAAAAAAAATAAAGTTTTCTTTTTTTATTTTTTACCTCAAATTCCTTTTTTTATTTTGTTATTTTACGTGACATTTTGGCGATCCTGCCAGGATAGTGAAAAGTGTTTGTTCGGAAACCAAAAGACATTCATCATCTACGGAAGATCGAATTATTTGGGACTACGGTCATCCGCAACAACAAAGTAACTATCACGAACCAAGTGAAGTAACAATAAAAGGTAAACTGAATTCCTGTGTACGTTACCGTGAAAGAAAATTTAGCTTCAGTAGCCAAGACTCGTCTTCGTCTGAAAATTATAAATCAGCGCAATAATGTCTAAGGCAAACGAATCTCAAACTTCAACCTCAACTGACCCAATGTTGCGAGCAATATGGGACAGTATTCAAAAACAGAACGAGAACATTGCCCTTTTACGAGAGGAAATGTTACATTTGTCTATGCAAAATGACGAAGAGAACAGACACAGGGCAGCAGAAATCGAGAATCTCGGGAAAACCGTCGCAGCGCTACGGACTGGGTTCGGATCCCCTGCGACCGATGAATTTGCTTCCATTATCACCGAAGACAATGAAAGTGCGTCGACAGCAATCAATCGTACTGTGAATATGGCAAAAGCACGCAAACTGTCAGGGTTAGCAGCTTCAGACACCCCACCTGTCCACCTCGACAGCGAACAACCCGAGGTGGAAGAAAGAGGCTATTTTTCGCCCGCTCCTCCCACTCTACGAGCTAAGGATGCAATACGCTACATCCCAACGCTCAACGGAGATGATGATGTAGGAGTTGAAGACTTCATCAAAGAAGTGAGAAGTATGAAGGATCGCTGTATGGAGCAAGATCTATTGCTAAAAGCAATAAAAGTGGAAAAAATCGTGGGGAAAGCAGCCCAAAGTATTCGCAACATTCCTATTGAGTGTTACAGTGATCTGTACGACGCACTGAGAAATAACTTAGCAGCACAAGTGACTTCGGATGAGTACCAAGAACAATTACGAGAGTTGAGACAGGGACGCGAGGAATCAGTGCAAAGTTTTAATATTCGGTTTAGAAGAATACTCAACCGTTTGCTGTACGCAGTAACCAATGAGTACCCACAACCACTAACACGTAAAATTATGACTGAAGAAATCACGAAGAAGACTGTTCGTGTGTACCTAAAGGGACTCAGACGCGACATAGGGCGAATACTATTAAGCAGTGAACCCTTGAATCTTCCGGAAGCTGAAAAAAAGGCAGCCGATGTAGAACGCTACTTGCGAGAAGAACGACAACCTAATTGGTCATGTAATCGCTTACCTTCGGTTAGTAATCGCCCCGACAACCAGCATATGCAGGTAAGACGATCTAATGTACCATCAAGATCGCCTAACACGCCAGTAGCTCAGAAACCTGCTACATTTAACCAAGTAGAAAATAGATCACCTGCTGAACGCGCACAGATGAAGTGCTTCAAGTGCGGAAAGCTGGGACACATTGCCAACAAGTGTCAAAATTTTCTACCACCGAGCCAGCGCGATCGACCACCCGCAAGAATTCAGGCAGTCCAGGAATGGGACGAAATACAAGAAACAACATCGAACCAGGAGATGGACGAACCGTACGAGACATACGAGTCAACATCGCCACGGGAAGATTACTCGCAATACCTTTGTCAACCCGAACCGAAGAGCGAGTATTTCTGGTCGACACAGGAGCAGGGATAAACCTGGTGAAACGTAACAAAACTGTCAACGCGATACAAATAGGGCCTAAACAAAAATTTTCTATGGGACGAGACAAATACGAAACTAACGAATACGTAACGAAACGAATTTTTGGACAAAATCACATTTTTCACATAGTACCGAACAATTTCCCTATTATCGAAGACGGAATCATTGGGCTACCATGTTTAGAGAAGTATA
This sequence comes from Bombus huntii, assembly GCF_024542735.1. NCBI lineage: Eukaryota > Metazoa > Arthropoda > Insecta > Hymenoptera > Apidae > Bombus > Bombus huntii. Next base: position 11,583,620 of record NC_066250.1, on the reverse strand, counting down.
ACTATTCAATATCCAATGACAAAATCCGATTAAACGACAAAACCATTTTATTTCAGAAACCAATACATTTGACTCCTGGAGAAAACAGAGTTCAAACAATCTATTTGGAAGGCAAACCAACTAAAGTATGTTTTATCAACACTGGTGAGCAAAACGTTGAAATTTCTAGCAATATTCAAAATTCTCATGACTTTTCCAACGTATCAAAACTAAAAAGTCTAGTGAGAACAGATCACATTGAAAAACCAATCCGTGAATCCATCGAAAAGATTATCCTTCATTATATTGACATCTTTAATTTAGAAACCGATCTTTTACCCTGTACTAATTTAACTCAGCACACAATTTCGTTAACCAAAGACAAAATTATTAACACACGATCGTATAGACCACCGGAATGTCACCGTGACGAGATTTCGCGACAAATAGGAGACATGTTGAAGAAAAATATTATAGAAGAATCCGAATCCCCTTATAACTCTCCGCTATGGGTAGTTCCGAAAAAATTAGACGCCTCAGGAAAACAGAAATGGAGGATAGTTATCGATTTCAGGAAACTAAATGAACTCACAGAACAAGACGCTTACCCTTTACCTGATATAGACGACATTTTAACACAACTAGGAAACGCAAAATTCTTTTCGGCGCTTGATTTATCCTCAGGATTCCATCAAATTCCAATGAACGAGAAATCTAAAAAATATACCGCTTTTTCGACACCGCAAGGGCATTTTCATTTCAATCGAATGCCATTCGGACTTAAAAACGCACCCGCTACCTTTCAAAGATTAATGGACAGAGCCTTAGCTGGACTTGTAGGAAAATACTGCTTTGTTTATTTGGATGACATAGTGATATTCGGAAAAACGATTCAAGAACATAACGAAAACCTCGCGATAGTATTTCAGAGACTCAGAGAATTAGGACTTAAATTGCAACCGGACAAATGTGAATTCGTAAAACCGGAATTAGAATACTTAGGCCATGTAGTTTCATCCGAAGGAGTCAAACCAAACCCCAAGAAATTAGACGCTGTAAAAAACTTTCGATTACCCCGCAATGCCACGGACGTGAAATCATTCTTAGGTTTAGCAGGTTATTATCGCAAATTTATTCGAAACTTTTCCAAAATCGCGAAAAGCCTTACAGACTTAACAAAAAAGGACACACCATTCCATTGGACTGACAAACACCAGATTAGCTTTGATACTTTAAAAGACAAACTCTGTAATTTCCCAATATTAGCTTATCCAGACTTTAACAAAACCTTTACCTTAACTACCGACGCAAGTAACGAAGGACTAGGAGCAATACTGTCGCAAGACGGTCATCCTTGTTGTTACATTTCAAGAACACTGAATCCACCCGAACGAAACTATACCACGACAGAAAAGGAACTCTTAGCCATCGTATGGGCCGTGAAAAGATTAAGACAATATTTGTTAGGACGACGCTTCATTATTCGAACCGACCACCAAGCTCTTAAGTGGCTACACAATTGCAAAGACCCTTCTAGCAGACTGATTCGTTGGAGACTTAGACTCGAAGAATATGACTATGAAATCGAATATACAAAGGGTAAAGATAACACAGCTGCAGACGCTTTATCTAGAGTTCACGCAGTAACTCGCGACGAAGTAGTTAACCTCGACCTAGTAATTGATCACACTAATTCATTCAACGCATGGAAAGACAACAACGAGAATCCGAAACTCTTAGAAATTAAACCAAATGACCAAACATTTTACCAATTAACTCGAAACGACTTAGGAGAATACGACGAGACACTTTGGATCAGAAGACTTTACAAAATTCTTAAAGATACAACAAAAATCGGCATAGGAAATAACGACTTCACTGAATTAGAGAAAACACAGATTAAACTCATGCTAATATATTTTAACGACACGTACAAGAAAATTACTTATGCACCTAATCCCATCTTAAAACTAGACGAAAACGAAATAATACAAGCAATAAAGGAAAACCATAACGACACCGTAGGACATTTAGGGATACAGAAAACGTATCAACGGATCAAGGATAAATTCAAAATTTCCGGACTTTTAGAAAGAGTAGAAAACTTTGTGAAAACATGCGACACATGTCAAAAGGAGAAACTAACACGTATCAGACCCAAAGAATCCCCACAAATCTCAGACACGCCACTTAACCCTAACGACAAAATCGCTATGGACATCATAGGACCGATGACGAAAACCAAACGCGGAAACCAATACATACTTTCAATACACGATGAACTTACGAAATATCTGATACTAGTTCCCCTTAAAACGCAACGAACTGAATCCATAATTAACGCGCTTATTGAACACTATATTTACATATTTTCGGCACCAAAAACGATCCTAACAGATCAGGGACAAAATTTTGTTAGTGATTTAATGACGAAATTTGAAGAAGCTTTTAAAATCAAACACATCAAAACAACTTCATTTCACCCACAAAGTAACGGATCCCTCGAAAGAACGCATGCCTCAGTTAAAGATTTAATTCGTACTGCATTACACGACAATGACAAAGAATGGGATGAAGTACTTAATTTCATTTGTTTAGGGTACAACACCGCGAAACATGAAGGAACAGGATTCTCTCCCTTTGAATTGACCTTTGGGCGAAAAGCTAACTTACCTTCCGCAATATCCAAATTTCCCACACTTACCTATGATGATATGTACTCACTTTGGCAAAAACAGTTGAATAAATATTGGGAAACAGCTCACAAAACACTTATTCAGAATAAGCAACGATACAAGCGAGACCAAGAAAGAAAGATTGTTAAAACTCAGACTGTGTTTAGGAAAGGAGACTTTGTTTTAATTCACAACGACCATAAAAGAGATAAGTTGGACATTGAATGGTTAGGACCCTACAGAATTAACGATGTGAAAACTCCTTATTACATTATTTCTATCGACAATGCTAAGAAAAAGATACATGGTAACCGATTGAAAGCGTACTTTTTTCAGGATAATGCTGACCCTAGCACTAGTAACAATACCCTTAATTAGTTGCCTTAAATTCACGGGATAGGAATTACGCTTTGTAAACAAACCCAACCAATTCACGATCGAAAACTACAACATGATTACGCCTCTGAAATTATTAGCTTCTCGAACACTAACAAATATTGTAAAATTGCTATATTTAAGATTAACGAAATAACTTTTGTACCATAACATGCAGAAAATCAATTCATAGCGATTCCTGAAAAAAAAGCATAAACATATCCTTTGATCTACATCTAAATAATTCCATTCTACTACGATCTTAGAGGACCAAGATCAATCTAACCAGGGGGGTATGTCACGACCGGCATACTTCAAATCCGACGGACTGACGATAGAGATAAAGATGTGGCGGCACTCGGCGACAATGTATATCGCTGAAGTGCCTAATGAACCATCAACATCCCAACGGTCCTTCCACCGAAGGTTCTAGAAGAAAGAGCACGTGGCAACGATCGCGGACGCCTAGCAAATGCATGGACGGTGGGGATGTTGAGGGATGACAAAAGAAAGTAATCGGATCCGATCGAAAGTAAAATCATAAGAGTCAGTCTTAGAAAGTCACGCCTAGAGTTCGGAAGTAAATTGTAAAGTGTATTGATGTTAGAAAAAAAATAAAGTTTTCTTTTTTTATTTTTTACCTCAAATTCCTTTTTTTATTTTGTTATTTTACGTGACAGATCCAACGCCCTCTCTCACGCGGACCACACTCTCTCGACAACGCAATTCGCACTCTCTGACTTCACAACTCACAATCTGTGGCGTCTCAACTCACACTGACTGTTAATTTGTCTTTGTCCCTTAGCAACCCCTTGTCTTTTGTCTTAGCCCCACGTCTTGTGTCTTACCCCCCACCACGCACGTGTTCCGCAACCGCTCGTGGCCAGGGTCACGCAGACCTTTTTCGCGAAACTATTCGATTGAAAGACCGACGATGCATTGTTGGGCCTGTCGGCATTTCGGCTTTCTCGTGACATTGTTTATAGTTCGCTCGATATCTCTTAGGCCTTTCGTCTACGATACTACAATATATATATACAGAGTTAGTTGCATTACTTCAAAAAAGTATTTATTTTAGTTTTTGCTTTTTTATATGAGGTTCTATATATTTACATTATTTTAATATTTTATTGTAAAATATAAAGATACTTATATATATCTATGGTACAATCACATTTCCAATAATATTTATTTACTTTAATTTTTTGAGAAGTGATATTTAAGCTTAGGCATAAGGATAATACACATAATAAAGACTGTTTAGCTTTAAAAAATTAAGAAAACGTTTTATTATTCAATGTTATATCTTTTTCAACATACATACGTACCTTAATTTGTTCCTCCATATAATTACCCCTCAAATTTAAACATTTATCATAGTTCACAAGTTTTAAAACCCCCTTGCTGTAGTTGTTCACTGCCAGATCATTTAACACGATAAGTATTACGCGAATATTATATGTTTTGCCATTGAAACCGCAATAAACATTTAATTTTTGCACAATATCATGTTATATTTGCACACTTTTTCTCTAACAATATTATTTGAATCATCCACATTGTTGGAAACTTGGTCAGTTCATGGAAATTTTCTTACTTTAATCAGTAAGAAACATTTAGCAAGCGATGGATCACCGATGACTATCTCAGCAGTCAACATATCAACCAATTGTTGACTGCTGACTGTTAAGCTGACTGTTAACTTTAAAGATCTTTGCATTGCGTTTCATTTATGAATTATCAAAGCATGATTTTTCCTTAGTATCAGCTTTCTCTGTACAATCCTCGGAGATACGGTAAATCAAAGTTGTTGGTTTTATAACGTGAAAGTTTTAAACCAAAATTGAAAAGAACTTTTTGTTCAGTATCGATTTGTAATCCTTTTCTCTTAATGTTGATAGCTGTCTGACGTGCTCTAAATTTATATATATTCTAGTCTCATTTTTCTTCTTTATTTCACTATCTACGCTTGAGATAAAGGAGAATACAAGATCCAAATATTGTTTCCTTTGTCCCAAGGAAATAATTATGTATAAAGCGAGATCAGGCGCCATTTTTTTTAAATAAATTTTGAAGATTCCTGAAAAAAGATCCGTTGCATTTTTTTGCGATAAATTACGATGTTACAAGCTGTTATTTCTTTGCCGTTAGCACCGTTTATGCGATGCACATTTATGGCATAGGACCGGAATATTGCGTTTTGCTTGATTAGTATGCCTATTTCTATATCTAACGTTTCTATATCTATATAGTTCTATATCTTAACGTTTGTTGACCATTATAAACCGGGGATTCGTTGAAGAAGAAGAATACATCCTGGTCAGTGTTAGATATGAAATTGCAAATTTTTGAATTCCTTTTTTCTCTTTCCATCACAATTTTTAGTGTCATAACGCAAGATTAGGCACGCCCCCACAAGGCATTTACACATTGATGGAACCAATTAACCAAATTTTATTAGATCCAAGCTCGTATTAAATATGAACTTGGCCAATAAAAATGGGCCAAAGTCATTCTATGAACCAAAGAGTCACTAAAACGATAGACATCTTCCAAACTTTATATTTACATCGATCTTCAAAACGATTTTATAAAGCATTTCTGCCGTACAGCTTGTTTGTGCAACTTGTATGATTTGATTGTGCAGTTTGTGCAGTTGCGACATTTTGTACTTTATTTATCAAATGATAGTGCATTGAAAAATATTATGATGTCAGCACCTGGAACTTCTCAAGCAACGTGCACTTCATTATCCAGAAATGAGCTTGTAGAGTCTCCCAGAAATTGTCCCTCAACCAGTTTTAAAGACAAGAGTAACTGTTATGTAAAAAGGATATTGGCTGTCAAAGGAAACCACGCAATGTTTACGACATTTTGTAAGCGAAACAAATGTACTATAATAAATAAATTACAATAATTTTTGAAATAAAAATTGTTCGCGGTTAGAGGGAAGAATTGAATTTCTAATAAGTAAAATATATAATGAAAATTTTGGAAAATCATCGATTGATTTTACTAAAGTCAGTGAAAAACGATTCAAAAGAAGAAAGATTGAAGAACTATGTACGAGCAAGTATTTATTCCGGGGAACTCTCTTACGCTGTTCAAACGCAGTTCAAAAAACACCATAAATTAGATATTGTCAACGTTATAAAAGACGTAATTTGCCAGTCAGAATGTGTTGCTGAATATAAGAATGCACAGAGGAAAATTAGTCTCCCTATAAAGCTATACTCACGCAATAACGAAGGCAAAATTAACAAAATATCAATATAATATTGTAAGAAATCTAGCGAAAACGCACAACAGTACCCGCATTATGGATCTTGAAATTTAAAATCATTATGGAAACTTGAAAGGACTGTTATGCCAAAAATATCATTATCACTGAAGCGTAACAAAACATATTGGATCACACAGTTCTGAGGATATTTCAATTTCAAGAGGAAATCAGTATCATGAACGCTAATAATTTAAGTAATCTTAATTCAATAGTTAAATGGAGATGCGATGGAGCATTTGGAATAAGCGAGTTTGAGCGAGGATTTGTAAACTCCACTATTTGCGACTCAAGCATATTTGTTTCATTGCAGTTCATATTAGATGCTCCAAATAATGCAGAACAAATCCTGTTATGGTAGAATTTCCAAACATCCTTGCCAAGATTTTGCAGGCGTATTCGAATTCATTATATACACGAGACAGCAAATGTGATGATACAAGAGATACAAAAGATTGAAAATTAAGCAAAACTTTGAAGTTCGACCACAGTGAAAATTGAGGATACATAATGTACCACCAGTTACGCATTGCTGCATGTTTACGATGTTCGATGGGAAGGTACGTAATACGATATCAAAAAATTCCACGACATGTTGAAGATGTTACCTTTGCCGAGTGACCTGCAAGGACTTCGATAATATCGATTTGACCATGAAACAAAATATCGAGGACGAATCAAAATTGAGATTTGGAATATCGCCATTACCGAGCAGATAAAATGTTTCGAATGCTTACTGCATCAATCTTATAGCCAGCTAGTTCGAGGTAACACACCAAGAGGAAAGTAGCGGAGAATAAGTAAAAAATACAAAAATCTTTCGGAATTGAGATGAGTTTGCTTGTAGATAAATCTGAATCCAGGATTTGGTACAAGTGATGATGGAAATATTGCTCGCTGATTTTCATCTAATGCACCTAATCTTCATGATGAGCATCCATCTAATAAAAATAGATTTTTTTCACACACACTGCTTAGAGAGTTACTGCGAAGAAATTTATGAAGCTATATGGGTGATATAACCTGCCAACGGCTGTACATAAAATATTGATTCATTTCTTCCAATTGGATAACTGGGAGAAGAAGCACAAGAAAAGCACAAGAAAACCGCAACGAAGATAAAGAAAACAATAGAAGATATTTTCCATAATTTGCTTGTATCCTTGGATCGATATAGCGTAAGCAGTATAAGAGGAATATAACCCACAAAGGCAAAAAATATCCCAAAAATGTCATTCAGTTTTTTGATATAATACTTGGTATCCTCAATTTGCCAAAATTTGCCAAAAATCATCCAAAATTGATTTTGCAGGAGGGGGATGAGAATGAGAACAAGAAAAAGAAGAATTAACATCATATAGTAAAGATTAAGAAACTATTAAATATACATCAGAATGTATTTTACATTTTTATACTTGTAGGTAATTATCAACGTTTCTATTTTTTATATTTTATCAAAATTATTTTTATACCTAATATTTAACATTAAAAAGTATATCATTATTGTTATTTTAGAATCATATCTGCAATTTATTCCAACAATCTATCTTAGATTTAAAGATACTACTTTCGACCAGGATTTCGACAAAATTTCTCACTGTGAGACGGGTCGACTAAAGGGCCGATTAGCAAGATATTTTAGTAAGTCGCTCAGTGTGTGAAGGCGAAAATATGGTTGACTAGGTTTGTCGACGGTCGACTAGTCGATTCGACCAATTCTAGACGACCGATTTAGTCGACCCGCCTGTAACCGCTCTTATGGAAAAGATGAAGATCGTTCGGAGCAAGGCCCGGATTATAGGGTGGATGATCTCACCCAAAACTACCCAACAGAGGTCGGTCTTTATTTACTGAATTATTTTCATATCTTCGTCTCCGTACCTCTTAATTTTTGTGCTTCCTGGCCTGATAAATTGTTTCTAAGGCTAATAGATATACGATTTCTTATAAAAAAGAAGCAATTACTTGTTATCCCGTTATCTTTCTATTACTGTTTGAAATAATCAAATATTTGACAAACAAATTATTTTCAAATTATCAAATAAGGTTTTGGAATTTATTTTCAAATAAAAATTAATTTGCTTCTTAGATTTTAAACTTTTCAAAGACTAGATTATTTGTGATTCTTCAATGTGTGATTCTCTCAATTTATTTGTTGTTTCATTTGATGCAATTATTTATCTTTTTTGTGTGTCATTTTCGCTTTAAATAGAAAAAGCACATCCTCGCGAAACATTGCAGAGGAAAAGTGGACATCATTTAAATAAAGTATTTGAAGAAATGGTTATTTCAATAATATATCACTTTAAGTGGACCTTGTAGTCATTTTAATTTTGTAGTAGTATTGTATGAAAGAGAAAATAATTTTTTTCTCAATTGTTTCGTTATTTGATTGTTAAATGAAATAATTTTTCATTTTATGGAATTAAGAATTTGATATAAGAATCTAACATAGTGTAGAAAACTAGAAATAAGAATACAATTTTTATTTCGGATAATCGAAAACTCGTATAATACGGAAAGGTCTAATAGTGTTCATAAATCGTATAATAAAATCGTAAGAAACATTTTGATACTGTACTGTATATATTTTTAGATTTAGTTCATTATTTTATCGGCTGAAAATTTGATTAATTGTCTTCACAGTACCTGATGATTTACGCTTCCGAAAAAAATTTCGAAAAAAATGAAGTTACGATAAAGTTCAAAGCACCTCGGACAATATGGAATTTTGACTCCGAGAACCGAGACTCCACCGTAGTAATACATTTTTCATTTTATTTGTTTTTTGAATAAATATTCTCCGAAATAACTTCTATTTCGACTACGTCAACTGCGTCTACAGTAAAGATTTTCTCAGATTGCCCCACGTATACACAGCCTTACACATTTATTATTCAAGCGTAATTGAAGTGGGGACCATTCAGTAAGTAAATAGTATTCTCCTGTAACAAACATTGGCTAATTTTGTTTGAAATAAAAATGAAGTAACAATAACTTAAAATAACGATGTTATTTCAACCAATTTCTTATTTTTATTTTAAGAGCAACTTATAAACTGTATGTGCAACTTGTGTAATTTTATTTTATATCAAGGACGAATAAATTTACCAGTAATATTCTATTCTATATTAGCTAAATTTCAGATAAAAATACTTTTATTAATATCAATTTGAATTTTAAATGCTATATTTTGCAAATACGTGTAAGTATATGTATTCTAATCGTGAACGATAGAACCACATTATTTAACAACCTAACGGCATTTATTCTCATGCCCGAATGTTGGAAAGAAATGGACTTGGAGATGGGAGGAGGAAAGAGAACGAAGGACATGAATTACGAAGAGCATAAGCGTAAGAGAATTCAGAACATCGGGTACAGAAGATCAACTTGGCAAAAGTCCTAGTACAGATAGGCAGAGTAGAGACAAGCACAATATGAAAGAATAATAAAAGAAAGATATAATAGGAGGAACAGAGAATCAAGAGAGGAAAGCAGTGCAGAGTATCTAAAGAAGAAATACAGAGAAAGGGATCAAGCTATGATAGCGAGATTCAGATGCGGTAATGAGGAAAGAGTCAATAAATTCAGGGTAAAATCAGAGGAGAAGAACTGTAGATTACGTGGACCAGGAGAAGAGACAATGGAAAATTTTATTGAAGAGTGCAGATAAGTTGAAAGAGTACGAGAATTAAGCAAAAGGGTGCTCACGTGGGCACAAGAGGAACGAAAGAGATGGGTGAGGAAAATAAGAGAAAAAAGAAGGAAGTTTGCTGAAGTACCAAAAGTATTCGGAGTTTTTTTTAATATTTCAAGTACAGCAACTATAATAATGAAATAAGTAAATTATAATAATATGTATATGAACCCCGACTCTGTAGACATAGCCACGTATCAATCCCTTTTCAAGACCGAACAGTAAAAAAATAAAGTTACCTATCCAACATTTATGCTAAAAATTGTTCTCATTTCAGTTATCCTTGAACATCTAATAAACGCATGAAACTGTATTGAAAATTAGGAGAGCATCTCAATTTTCAAGGAAACAAAGAATTTCGAGATTTTTACTGTATCTCAGTAGTAATTGACGTATCATAAACGCACGGAGTCTCAATTTCTACGATTAGTTTTACACAGAGATACAATGGCTACAAAAGATATTTTCATTCCATTATATTTATTGTAGCGTTTACAGTAGCTCGCGAAAGCAATGGTACACTTGTCGACACATTTTATGAATATATTACGTGTATTATATGAAACATTTAAACATTTTATTAACTCAACTATCACGATTATAGTGGTAAAATTTTGAACAATTTTGAGAATGTATGCAGAAGTTGCAAGATATTTAACACAAGTACATATAATAATTTGCAGAGACCATAAAAATATTTAAATGAGCAATTATAAAAGAATCACAAAACACTATTTTTAACATTTATTATACGGTTAAGATTTCTGCTCATACTGTACATTAATTTTTTTGTTAAATATAAGTTTGCACTATTTTGCAGCTTGTATTATATTGTCAGTTTGGGTTTCAATTTTGCACATATGCTCATGCTAGTTCAAAATATTTTATATGGTATGCATCATATAAAGGAAAAATTTTCTGTGGCAAGTGCAGCTAGAAATATTTTTGCGAGCCACTGCGCATACTAATCAATTAGGTCGAAGTATATTAAATTCGGTATCGCTCAATAGTATTTTCATATGAGTTAACAAATTTCATACTATGAAAATGAAATATGGAAACTGACAAAAACGCTTCACTGAAATATAAAGCTATGCGTAAATATTTTTTCTAGCCACTCTATATACATATATATATATATATATATATATAATAAGTATAATAAATAGTAAATATATAATAATATATATATATATAATAAGTATATATATCATGATACGCGTCCTAACACACAGATACTCGTGCGAGCAGAGTCCATCAGTGATACGTGGATAATGATTGCACATTAGAATGAGGTGAGATACGATTCCCGTAACATATATGTAGTATCGCGACACTACATATTTATTTTCTGTACTCCAATAACTTACAATCAGAGGTAAACAATTTTCCGTATTTACGTAATTTAACGAATAATTATTTCAAAATAATGAAACAATGAATATGAGCCAAATATTTTATTCAACTATTTCCATACTATTATATTGTACTTTCATTGTTTGCGATTAAAAAGTTTATACAAAATATAGTATCTAAAACCCAAAAATTATTCATTATTTTATCAATAATGTAAGGTATTATTTGAAAATGGTTAATCTGATTTTTATATAAAATACTATTTACTTTGTACACAAATTATTTCGAAAATAGAAATAATAAATTAGTTTACGTATCTGCTTATTCTCCACCTTCAAGCACGCTGAGGCTTGGCCAGGTTTAATTTACAAAAAGAAGATTTTATTGCTTTATCTGTTTGAATATTAATTTCATTATTATCAATGTCTTGTCATTTTTGGCATAGCAGCATAACATTCTTATTCAGCATAGCAACCGCGATCACACAGTGTCAATTCAGACCACCCGTATTTTGTCACAAGAGCTCGATATTCATGATTAGTGTGGTAACTGCCCAACTCCAATCGATTGATTCCCTGACATAGCAACTGCCCAATACACCATATGTATAAAAGCGCCAAAGAAATCAATAGAGAGTTTCAGTTCTCATTCAGCATTCAATCAAGCGTGTAATTATGATCTCTTTGCGCTTTGCTATTCTGGAAATAAGTTACAAGTTACAAATTTTTAAGTTTTCATTTGTTTCTTAAAGGGATGGAACTTTGTAACAATGTTGTTCGCGTTTCAATATGTAACATGATATGAGCACAACAAACTTTATTATACTCGAACTATTATCTGTAATTAATAAAAAAAAAAAAAAAAAAAAAAATAACCTGCACAAAACATGACCTATACTTATTCTCAATAATCATATTATTCGTTTATGAATCTTTTCGTGTATTTTTTCGCGAATCTACTTCACTTTTGGTTGGTGCGCAGAGTACATTGCAAGTAGCATAGGAATTAGGACTATTACTTACAGTTGACTTGAGAATGAACGCGGTAATAAGGATCTCGACTATTTTTTATCGTTTGATCCTCTTTAATTATTTTGAATCGCGTCAAGTGCCGGCGTTATTAGCGGTTGGTTTTGGTACAATTAGTTTTTGGACTATGAACGTGAGAGAAAATGACTGACATACAATTTTAGGAGGATTCTGAATTACTAGAAATCGCGTTAAGATAAGCACTATACAACTACGAATAAATCGCGTTGCAGAGGTGTCGGTCGAAAATCGACTGGGAGCTTTTAAATCCCAATCGATATTTTCTCGAGTAAAGCAATGTAAAATGCAGAAGAAGAAGAAAATGGCAGCGTAACGTTAAATATATCTATAACTATTTCTTGGTATTTTTGGTAAGAGTCACTTCGGAGTTGATAAATATATAAAAAATAGAAATTCATTATTATTATACTTTAAAGTTACTCGATAGTTTTAAAAGTGATTTTGCACTATTGAATTCAGCTTTTAAAAATTAAAATAAGAAACAGATATTCCTCTAATGGTTCGTGTTTGAAAAAACTGCATTGGTTTATGCATTGAATTTCACGAATCAGTTTTGACAACATATTGGTAAATTCAATGAAAGTTGTAATATTAAAAACTGTAATGCACAATAAATGTAATAATGAATTATAATTTGTAATATTACAAATATTACTAATACGGCACGATATAAAATCTTCTAGATCTTACTCTCAAGTGTTTCATTTTTGTCCATTGAGCGAAAAACAGTGGTGTCGCCAGGAACCAGGTTGTCAGTGACCATTGGATTTCTGAGAATATATGAGCTCTCACGTACGTGGTCATGGCAACCAGTGAGTTGTCAACGACCATGAAAGCGCGAGAAACTGGCCGCAGCGAGCAGTCGGTCGCTACGACCAATGAAGTACATTAAATCAAGTGCATGTGCCCACTAATACCTCCAAACAAGTTTATGGAGCTGTTTCTAAAGCAAAGTCCGGGTAATTATTCGCATAATTATTGTCAAACTATCAGAGCCGGCTCAAATATCGTGGCAGCCGATTCATGAGCTATGCTGTATAATATAAAACATTTTATCAGTCTCGTAGATTCCATTCTTATAAACCATGTATATATATGGTTTATAAAAAGACATATACGTAATAATATACATTAACGATTAATTCTTAATTTTAATTCTATTATTAATATTAATATTGTTGCATGGGCGCTGCTCTTCTTCCATACCTTTTGTCTGTTTAAACTAATAATAAGCTATTTTAAAGTAAACGATATGGTGCGGTACAAATCAAAACACGTTCGCATATGTTAACAATAAGTTATGATATACAGAGTGTCACATCTAAGTCAACTCCTGCGAAGATTTTCGGAACTATTCGTGATATCGAAAGATGTTTCCAACAAAAATTAAATGCATTTAAGGGGGACGTAAATTGATGTCACTAGCTTTTAGTCAGCTTAGTATAAGTCAGAAAGGATTTAATTTAATGGAATCGTCTACTTAGTGCAAATTTAATCATTCAATTATCGGGAAATTCATTATCAACTTTAATTTATTCAGTTTGTATCATTCAAGAAAATCTCATTACCAAACTCAATCAAGGTACTTGGATCAAGGCAGTCCAATCTCGGATCAATTTCTAGAACTTAGTCTCTGGTTATCTACAACAATCCGGGGATGATCGGAATATTCTATTTCGACCATCCGCTCCTCAGCAAAGGTGCTCATACTAATTATGAAACGAGGTCGAAAGTGTTGACTTATTCGTTGTCCCGTTCTTGTTAAACTCCTCTCTTGGGGAGAAAGAATCAATATCCAGTTTGGATATTTATTTTAGTGATCTATGAATTTGTATTTCGCGTGTGCCTTCACCCGTTCGTTTGTCCTCCGACTTTTGCCGCTGGAATCTACATTCGCTAACTGGCTCCAGCGTTATCTTGCAACATGGTACAATCGAGCAAATCCTACGTGAAGATGTATGTCGAAAATAGAGAATAAGCTTTTATCAGTTGAGTCACTATCTTCGAAGAAAACCGACTTTTGTTCTGTATATGTTAATTTGACGAGTTATCGATTGGGTATAAGTAAACCGCCAGCACAAAGTTATTCTATGTACTCTATGTGCGAAAATAAGTAAAAAGTGTAGAATAATATTTTTCCTTTTAAGATCACGTTTTCAAGAAAACAAGGTTTAGTTAAGAATTGGCTCGGTACACGTGTACGTTGATCAATTTTTAAATTTCATTTTCTCAGAAACGAAACATCCTACGACAGAAGATTATTCTATATTTCTAACTTATTTTTACACGTAAAATAATCTGCTATCGACTATTCGCTCGGAGCGTTTTCGATTTGTTTTATCATGTGAAATTACTTTCTTGCCAATTGTATCAACCGACACACACTGTATATTTATACTAAATATATTATAATTTCTATATACAGGGTGGTTAATAACTGGCGGTACAAGCGGAAAGGGGGTGATTCTACGCGAAAAAAGAAGTTGAAAATATAGAATAAAAACCTCTTTTTAATTTTTTTTTACTTTTTCTATCGAGACAACGATCTTCAGTGAGATCCGTTATAACGTACCGCACGCGTACCGAGCGAAAATTCAAAGTCGATTTTCTCGAAAACAAAGTCTCAAACGAAAAATTTTTATTCTATATTTTCGACTTCTTTTTTCGCGTAGAATCACCTCCTTTCCGCTTGTACCACCAGTTACCAATTACCCTGTATATTTTCAGATTCGTTCCAAAGCAATACAATCACTATAGTTGACTGCCATAACAACGCCAATGAAATTTCAAAATGTTTCGTACGACACACGCAATATGTTACATACAAGTATAGTGTTTGAGTACTTTGGTGAGTCTGTGTATACCGTAACATTTTATATCTCAAAAATTCCATTATATTTAGTTAACTCGGCAGTACTGCATTTAATTGAAAGCATATTGTCAGTGATAGTATGGTATATGACCTTGCAGCTACAGTGTAGAAGGGTTAATTTGAGCCCTGTAGGTTCTACTATATTTCATATGACGTTCAATATTTGCCTACACCTTTGTAACAAAGAGTTTCTAACGAAATTTCATATAAAATTCGTTTTTAGATTATGTTCTCAAGGTATTTGATCGGCATAAATTGGAAACACCTTGTGTATAGAATACACTCTCATTATAGTTACTCCCATTAATATTTGGACACCTTTTATAATAGAACTTTCCGAAAATTGAACGAAACGACTTGATTCTTTTTAAGAAGCTACGTAGAAGGATTAATTTACTAGGTGGCGTGTGAGAAACATTTTGAAAAGATTGCAATTGGTCAGAATCGTGAAAGAAGCGAGG
Source organism: Bombus huntii (assembly GCF_024542735.1). Lineage (NCBI taxonomy): Eukaryota > Metazoa > Arthropoda > Insecta > Hymenoptera > Apidae > Bombus > Bombus huntii. The sequence goes on along the minus strand of NC_066250.1, from coordinate 11,567,873 downwards.
ATCGAAAGAGTTATGGAACTTTTTAATGAGTTCTACTTAAAACATGGGAAGTGCAATTTTTTTAGAACACGTTCTCACATTATAACTTTCGAAGGAAAGTTCTCGAAAATAAAAATTTTAGTTTGAATAGAACTCATAAAGTATAAAAATAAAAACTTTTCTATAACAAGAACAGATATTTTGTACATCAATATTAAAAGAGTTCTCAATTATTGTAGCAAATACTAAATAGTATTTAATGAATAGTACTACTACTAATATTAAATAATTATTACAGTTAAATCGATGTTCTGAATATGTTGTTTATTTGTCTTTGAAATGATCAGTTATGAAGGTAAGGACGTTACTGAATACACATATGATATTTATGTGTGTATATTATTCTACATATTAAATTGTAGAATTGCTACGTATCTCAGTTAATTTAAATTATAAAAAAAAGTTATTTAGATATTATTCTTGATAAATTTTCCTTTCAATATGTCTTACGAAACAATTAATTATGTATGGTTTTCATACTTTTTGATCAATAAACGTAAGAACAATATGACATTATATTGTTAAATAAAATTACCACTTGATACGTTTATTCATTCTGTGAAACCTTTTTTAATATACGTTCTAAAATAACATATTTCCATGGAGCATTTATTATAGAAATTCTAAAATATCTGTTCCACAAGAACACCTTTGAAGAAAGTTCCTAAAGGTAACATTCCTTTCCATAACAATCCCAAAGGAATAAATATTTTTTTAAACGAAACATATAAGTTCGAGCAAAAATTAAAAAAAAACCGAGGACATCTGCTTATTTCGATCCCTGGAAAAGAGTAAAAGTTACTTTCTGTAACCTTTTTATCTCGGTCCGTAATAAAAATTTAATCTTTTAAAGACTTATGCCAGTCATATGCTGAAAATTTCATCGAAATTGGTTATGTTTGCTATGATAATACAAACGATAAAAACTGTAATAACAATCATTTTCCCATACGTTTTACAACATTATATATTGTATTATATTATGTACATAATTATTATAATTAAAAGCCAGAATTAATTTTGATATGTGCTGCACAACTAATTTACAATATTATATATTATAATATAATATCTCGACTTCATTACATTATGATGAAATTAATTTTATGGTGATGTACGTGTTACGTAAAACGTATGGAAAAATGATAGTTATTACAATTTGATCGTTTGCACTGTCATAGCAATGTTAACTAATTTCGATGAAATTTCCAACATATGAGTAACATAAACCTTCAAAATGTGCTTAAATTTTCATTACACACTCAGATTAAAAAGTTGCAGAAGGTGAACTTTAATCTTTTCCTATATATACTATATAATATATAATATTATGTACATAATCAGAAGAGAGTCGTACAACATTGACCAAAATTAATCCTAGCTCTTTCTATCAAATATTAGCGCTTTATTTAAATGAACAAATGAATATAACAGTTCTATGTACAGGTTGATATTTTGAGTGTCAAAAGCTATTTTCTAGAGCTGATATTTGGTTTTTCAACAAAGTAAATGATCTTCTTGTATTATGTATACTATATATAGTCTATTAAGTGTAATTTCCAGTTCTGCAATTTTTTTATATACCAGACGTCCAGTAGCGATCAAGCTGATTAGCCGTCGACCAGTACAGATCAAATTTTTTTATCTGTAAGTTCAATTTGTCGGCAACTGAAATTAAGTTAGAAAATGTTCATTTAATCTATCCTCTACCTCTTCCCACAAAGAAACATCTGAAATTCCAAAGCAGAAGAAGAGAAAATGGACACAGGAGAGCACGAATGCGGCTTTGAAGCTACTCCTTGAAAATAAAATGTCTCAGAGACAGGCCTGAGGCATTCCAATGTTCCAAAAACGACGAAATGAAGGCCGGGCATACGTCGATTGTACAGGCCAAGATAATATTAATTATTTTCTGTGCGATATATGTAAAAATAAAATTTGAATAAAAAAGTGTATTATAACATTGAAATCCTTTTTTTACATTATTAATCATTTACACCGAATTAGCTACTAATTAAATAGTTGATCGGTGCAGGACAACAACTTTTTATTGTTACAAATTACGGCATTTTTATCCTTGCAAATTATCAATTGTTATTATTGAATTTCACAAAAGTGATTTCTCTCCTTTTATTAAGTTTCATTTGTACTGCGAACTCATTTCTTAAATTTCGATGTTTACTGCCACTGGCCCAATATATTATTAGGTTGTCTGAAAAGTTTCTTTCGTTTTATGAGCGAAATAATAGGCGCACAACGTTTATTGTTTTATGTTATTTTGTCGAATTACGTACGATCCATTTTGTTCTGTTGAGATAAACATCGCGACATTTCACGGACTTGGTTTCATGAAGGTGCACTGTTGCAAAAAACACGTTTGCGAAAGAAAGACACTTTTCGGACAACCTAATATAGTAAAAAGACTTGGAGCGGTCGGTACTGCACGATTTTCCCCTATAATATCACCTTCCGGACTGGAGACGCCTTTCGGATGTCTTTCATGTCTTTCGACTGTTGGTGACGGGAGACGTGTATCCGCGTCTTACATACTTTACGCGCTATCCTATGAAAATGTTAACTATTGTTAAATAAAACAGTGAAAAGAGCAATGGATGCTATAAACGAAATGTTATGAATGTGTTTTTACATTATATGCTTGAATAGTACGAAACCGTTATCAATATATCAGATATAATATTGGTCGGTCGGAAAGTTCGTTCCGCTTTTTAAAGAATTTAATAAAATAATACCGAGCACCTCTCTATCCTGGGAATTGTTTTCGAGCATATCTCGCTAAATAACGTTACCAGAAGTATATTTAAATATACTCTTACACTATACACTTGTTAAAAGCTGGTCAGAAAGTTCGTTGCAATTTTTAAGGAATTTGGTCGACATAAAAATCATATTGGAAAGTTCTTCGCCGAAAAACCTGAGGTTCTGGAAGGATGGAATATTCAAATTGCGTGAAAGATGAAGAAAGGTTGTGAAATCGAAATGTAAATCGGAACAAACTTTCCCAGCGACCTTTCGAATTTTTTCAACTCAGAGTTTAAGCTTGTTAGAGCATACGGTCCTTAAAGTGATATTATAGAAATGATATATAATTATATGTCATGTTTAATTTATTGTCATAATTAATATTATACATAATATTGAGTATAGAAGCTTCGTAACTGCAGGTTAAATTAACAATCAATGCAGGAAATACACAAAGCTCAAGGCGACAATTCTACGTGGAATAATTACAATAATTATAGACTATAGTAGATCGTCGGATCCAAAAAGAAAGGAATAGACCTTTATACGAGGTCTGTCTGGAATGTAACGAGTATTAAATAATTACGTTCCTTCGTGTTACCTGGCGCAGATGGCCATTCAAGGTAATCTATGTTGCATAGAATATATGAAAGAACTCTCCTTAGATGTGTTTCGATCTTCACCAGTTCTACCTGAGTATTTTTGTGTGTCTTCTTCCCAATACTTCGTCGTGAATATCACGATAATATACCAAGCCATTCACCCATAACTCTGAGAAAGTTTCCAATTAAAAGATTCATTGCAGTCCTTCCACACCCACTCTAACCTCGTCTTGGCATTTTGCGACTACTTTTTGTCCCCCAAATTAAAAACTAAATTAGGAGGTCGCCATTTCGGTTCCGTGGAAAACGTCCAATAATCTATGACGTAAGTGCTGCACATGACAACCGGGGAAGAATGCTACGAAAAATGGCAGAGAATCGAGTGTGTCCTCAAGGAACATACTTTGAAGGAGATAACATAATTTTGTGAATATTTTCAATAAATATTATTTTATGAAATAATTCTCATCACCTTCTAAACAGACGTCGTACATCAGAATAAGATTAAAATTTCTGGAAAAAAGAAGGAAGGCAATTTGATTCTCGTAAAAAAGTGATTTTTTTTAAATGTCTCGCACATTTTTGATATCTTTTGTTATTTATGATTTATAAACAATTACATAGAGGACAGACTCGAACGAATTAGGTAGCTCTAATGAATAGCTGTGCAAAGTTTTATCAAAGTCAGCGTGTATCTGTCATCGGCGTTCCCTTGTGAGTGAAAAGACGTTGAAATAAATTTTATCTGATATAAGGTCAAAATTCGATATAAATGAAGGATAAGTAAAAAAGAAATTACTAAAGGCTAATATTAAACAATTTTTCGTATATCGCAGTAAAGTTTAAGCAAACAAATAATTTTGGAAGATCTTAGAAAGACTATGTAAAAATTTTGATATAAATCGTACGAAGCAAACGAAAAGAAGATTTTCTATATATGTAAATTGAACGTTACATGTGTGCTAAGGAAAAACTGTTTAGTAATTTATCAAACATATTTCAATGCGTCGATACTATATTTCAAACCCATCAAAAGAAATATTCTCTATTCCAAATAGTTGCCTGTCGTAACAGTTAAAAAACTCCATTAATTATGCTTTTACGCCTATCAATTTCTTTCTATTTTTAGCTAGTATACTTTATATTAGAATATTCCTTTTTAGTTATAATGTAACATTGAAATAAAAAGGTCAACAAAATTTTACATATCGTGTTGTTTCCCTGTGATCTTCATATTCATCCAAGTCAAGATGAAAAGCTAATAATCTTTTTACTAATCCTCGGAGATCAATGTACTCTTTAAAAAAAGTAAAAAGTAACAAAGTAAATAAAATACTCATAGTGCAAACTTTTACTAAAAATTTTACGAATTTATTGTTCGCATAATATTATGCTCCCAGGGAGATTTTGTTCGCACTGTAATAAAGTACGACTGTCATGATTAGATCGCGAATATTTAAAATCAATCTGAAAAATATACAGTGTGGTTGGTAACTGGTGGTACAAGCGGAAAGGGGGTGATTCTACGCGAAAAAAGAAGTCGAAAATATAGAATAAAAACCTCTTTTTAATTTTTTTTTACTTTTTCTATCGAGACAACGATCTTCAGTGAGATCCGTTATAACGTACCGCACGCGTACCGAGCGAAAATTCAAAGTCAATTTTCTCGAAAACAAAGCCTCAAACGAAAAATTTTTATTCTATATTTTCGACTTCTTTTTTCGCGTAGAATTACCCCCTTTCCGCTTGTACCACCAGTTACCAACCACCCTGTATAGATATAGGAGCTACAAAATTTAGTGCAAATGTTTATTACAAAATTAGTACACGGTATGAATAGTCATCTTAAACATATAGTAAGTGTTAAAAATGGTTTTACACGGTATTGATGCTTATTAATATAACGAATAATTTACCGTTTAAATCCCACGAAATATGTACTTGCACTAAGTACGCTGTAGCTTCTATGTACATTCATTCTTAGATTTATTTCAAACTTTATCATGTTAGTCATAATAGTCGGTACTCGCTACAGTGCTAATGAAATTTTTAAACATTTCATATAATACACATAACATAGCGGCTCACGAAAATATTCAAACAGCCTTAGAAACTTTTTATCTACATATTATATAAAACATTTTGAAATTTTATTAGTACTGTAACGAGATACGACTATCATGATTACATTGGCAAGAGTTGAGACGAATTTGGAGATGTATATAGAAGTTACAAAATATTCATTGGAATTATATTGGCAAAAATCACCAAAGATTAAATTAATAAGTCACAATATTTGTGGGAACATCTTTAACATTAATTGTGCATATAATTAGCATCAATTAGCAAAACGTTTAGCTTTTCACTAAGTGTTTACAATATGTCCACAATATATCTTTACAATAAACATTTTGTAACTTTTACATTTTCCAATCGGTTTCAAATTTTGTTATTGTAATCGCGATAGTCGTGTTCCATTACAGTGTTAACGAAATCCCAAAAAGTTTTGTGTACTTCGCTTAATATACTCATAAAAATTTTCTATGGTAAGTCGTAGAATAATTTCTTGAATCGCTGTATATCCGTAAAAGGTTTGTATAAATGTTTCAATATTTTTGTGTACTGCAAGTAACATCAAAAGTCTGCAGGTACTTTGTTCTGAGAGCGTTGCATGTAAATGGAATTTCAATTGTCTCATTTATCACCCACAAATTGTTTAGTCTGTTTGAAATAAAAGACTTTCGAACTGACTGTCTGGCTTGCTCATCTCTGCGAGTGTACTCGATTCAGGAAGTAGCTACAAAATGTCAACGAGCCTGCTTTATCGATAGATCTCTCCTGCCGTCAGCAACAACAAGTAGCTATCGCCTCACACAATAAAATCGATAGCACACAACTTCTACGGACGACGAATAGTGGCGCGTTGAAGCTTATATAAATCAAGTAATCTCTCTTCAAAGTGTTATATGTACGCCACAAACTAACACGCATTTTATATTTATGTATATTGTGACGACTCCTTCCGTTTATCGTTAAACATTAATAAGAAATGGTGTCATACTTCCTCTAAACAAACGTGTACGATGCAAAGCAAGTATGAGAAGACTCTCAGAATGTTGAAGCTTTAATGACCGGGAGCGTCTTAAGACGTCTATTGTAAATTGAACGTTATTAACCGGCGACGTGTTTAGACGTTATTAGAAGCTGGTGTAATCAAAATCACCGTATGATATTTTCAAAACGTTACTTCGATAATCTATTCATTATTTACATTCTATTTCGTTACATTTATTTTACTTTTCACATTTTGCCTCTTTGCAAAGGGAATTTTCTGGCGCATGAGGGTATTCCGGTGAGAGACCCATCAACTTGCCAAGTTAACTAAATTACATGACTTAAACTAAATTATAAACAGAGGAAACTAAAGTAATTATAACAAGCCGCACAACAGTAACAATCAACTATACTGTAATGTACGTAACTTGGAAAAATATAGGAAAGTTGTTGGAACTGTAGAAGTTTCGCTTTGTCCCTTCAACCATTCAAGGCTAATGTAGCCACGAAAAGATATGCTGTAAAAAAACAAAGGTCTATCTACAAAGGAAAAGGAAATAAGATAAAACTCGTAAACCGAAGACAGACTAATAGAAAATGCGCAGCTTTAGAAAACTTCGGGTGGTCGTATGTCACAACCCATCCAGAACAGAAATAACGGAGACTCGCGTCACTTTAAAAATGGAGCATCGCGAATTTTTTAGTGAATAAGAACTGTCCCATGAATTTTATGCAGATATTTTGTCTGATTGTCCGCTCGATATATGCGCTAGAGATTCAGAAGATGATAGTTTTTCAGAACGTAGCTGTGGTTCAGACGATGGCAAATACCATCAAGAAGATGGAAAACTTTTCGAAAATCGCTGGCTACAGGTGTTTGTTTAGGAACTAATACACCGATCGTTAAAGTGTTTTAACGCGAATAATAATCACGAACAAAATTTAATATACACAAAGGGAAAAACATTGACTAGTATTTGATATACAAATAAATCACATCAAATTTACCTTAACCTTCTTTAGGTTAGATTAGAAAAATTACAGTTTGTGAAAAATTATTTTTATAGCCACCCAAAGACCCAGTTTTGGGTTCCACTTTAGACTCTGAAATAATTATACAGAACATTTTAATTGCTTTCCCTAACGTTTTAAAAATTTTACTTAAGGATGCTGTTCGCGTATTTTCATCTAATGTTTAATCTATCAAAACATTTAGATTTATTTCATTCTTTATTAAAATCGCTAAAAACACAAACACTTTGATTTATTCTACTGATTCGATGTTATACTTGAAGCAGATACATACCGTTGATTAAAGAATATATCTGATGAATGCTATTCATAAATATTCACACATGAAAGTGGTATGAAACGCGAGAAGCAGAGCATTCATAATTCGCTAATAAATATGTCAACTTCATTAAAAAACATAATAAACATATTATAGAATGGAAATATTAGATTATAAATTTTACATGTACATACATATATATAATATATTTTAAGCAATAAGACACACCAACCAATTATATGTCATTTTTAATAAAACTTTGAAGATTCATAATCCAGCTAAAAATATTCTACACGTACTGTTTTTTACCAACCATTATTTTCGTTCAGGAAGAGAACAGCTCTTAAAATTAGAGGTTGAGAACGTATCTTTTAAAATATCCAGGAAATATCTTCCAATGAAACATTTTCTTTTTTACAAAGATCTATATATTTCATTTTCGTAATATTAAACTTTTATAGTCAGTCAAGTTAAACTATTATACAGAATCTAATTAATTAGTATGTAATTCTACAATAAACACGATACGCATACAGTAACCACTGTATATTTCTAAAAGTTGCGAAAATTATTTACAAGAATTTCAGAAGATTGTAATTATATGTTGGCAGCTATTGAATTCTTTAGTTTAAACCTCACTAAAAAAATTTGAAGTGTGTTAAAATTGAAAGAAGAGTGAAAGGGAACATAAGTGGTCAATTTCATTGAAATCGATACACTATGCAACAAAATGATAGCCCACTCAACATCTTTTCCCGGTTTCGTAAAAGACGAAAGTTTTTGGTTTACGAGAGTTGTGGAAAGAAATACAGACGCAAACTAAAATCGGTGAGGCAAAATAATAGCACACTTGAAACCTTTATGTGTAATGTAATTTCACTTGTAGCGGTACATGAGTCAGAGGACGATGCGAATCCAGAGCAACTCATGTTGTTATTTTGCCTCGGGACATTGACACCGCCTTGACCCACGAAACCTAACGATAAATAAACTCCGGACAAAACAATGTCGCCGCTACGTGCAACCATCGAACAAAGGCGAATTTGAATTTTCCAACTCTCCCCCGACCAGCATAAATAAGCGGACGCGATCGCAAGAAAATGGGTTACTGTCAGTTGTCAATTAGTTATCAACCAGTTATCAACGATCAACTAATTTATTATATTAAACATATTCGACGATTTCAATAACAAGCAATAACATTTAATAAATCTCACGATCAAACATCCTACACAAGTCCTCTACACACTTATACGTAATATAACTGGTGCTACTTCCCGAGATATACACAGTAGTATTTTTCAAACTTTGGCTTGAGTTTATATCAAATTTTGCTCAGGCAATAAATAAAAAACATAATTACAATTTCTATGAAATTTCATAATGCGTTATTGATTTATATTTTTGAAAATATAATTAAAAAAAATAAGACTTACCTGCCAAACGCTATAAAAGGTACTATAATTTGGATCTTTTTATATTTTTTTCAATTGTTTATTTCGTAAGTGGTATAAGTACATCTTTGGATGCTTTGAAATTGAGAAAACGTTAAGTTTACATATACTTTAGTGTTATCTTTTCATCTGCAAACAATTTATAATTAAAATTTTAAAATATTTATCTGTTTTAATCAATTGAAATTTCATTAATTAATAATATTGCATAATCACTTATTTTGAAAGTGATGTAGATACATTTCCTGTAATTTGAGTCAGGTTACTGATAACGGAAAACAAATGATAACGAATGTAATGTTATCCTCTCTATTAAATATAATATTGCATGTGCGGCTACGAACAAGATGTTTAAATCCCTCTCAATAATATACTCTTAAATTATTGTTACTGTAGTATCGTAAATATAATAATAACTAGTTTATTAATAATAAATGGATTAAACAGAAAACAATGGTTATTTAACATGAACTAATCGTAACAACGTATTATAATTAATTAACAACTCTCGTCAACACAGATTCAACTTTCTCTCAACAACGCTAACAACACTATCTCGACAACGCAATCCGCACTCTCTGGCTTCTCAACTCATACTGCCGTTAATTCGTTTATGTCTCTTAGCAATCCTTTGTCTTTTGTCTGATATCTTTTGTTTAAGCCCCATCATGCACACGCTCAGCAACCGCTCGTTTACAATTCGCACGACACCCCCTTAGGCCCCTCGTCCACGATACTATTATACATTACGTTTAAAGTACATTATTACAATTATTAGTAATAATATTAATATTATTAGATTAATAGTAGGTTTACATTAATATCGGATTGTTATAAAAGTGTAAACTTAAGATTGAAGACTTATTTATTTCACACTTTAACGCGAAACTAAACTTTGCAGTAAATTTTATATACTTCAGATTCTTGATCTTGATGAAAAGAATTGCGTTAAAATTGTTACAATATTACAATATTTGCTCGTTACAATAATTGAAATATATATGTACGATGTGATAAAATATGATGCAGTTATGGCGTAACATACCTTCCGTGTATCATGTGTATTTCAAAACACTTGCAGATAACAATCCAAAAAGAAATAACGCACCTAATATATATTGAAATAATATATCGAAATGAAATAGTAGTATATTGTTTTCTCTGTTCTTATTTATAAAGGAAAGTGGATTAAAATATAAAACATAAGCTTTAAATAATTCAAATTTAATAAATTGTATAATTTATAATTGTGAAATTGATACAAATCCATTCATGATCTTGAAAAAAGACATTGGTCTAATTGATTCTTAAAAAATACTATTGTATAACGAATTCATATCTACTCAAACACATAACGACATAGACAAATCATGTAGACTCTATTAGGCTTTTTAATCGGTGCAAACACTTCAATACCTCAAATCAAACTAAAATAGACCTATACCATTTTCAAGATAAACAGTCCACATTATGTACATTTCGTGCAATTTTGCGCTTCCAAATTTCCTATAAATGCATAAAGATCCGCAATCTGGTTATTAATTTTCAACTAATTTTGATTTTTTCGTTTCACCGTAGTACGTACTTACGCCAAGATAATCTTTACCCCAAAAAATTAGAAATTGGTTTAACTCACTTTCAGTGTAAATCATACAAAGATCACTATTCTTTTGTTTACAATGAGTGCACAGGAGAGAATATAGATAATAAGCAGAAATTGAAGTCAAACACGTACTATGTAGCAAGTAAATACATATGTATATATCTTACGCTAAGTGTAAACACGAAGCTTTGGCAGAACTGCGTACAATGTTGTAAGCTCCAATCTAGCCTGTTTAACTTTACACTTTGAAATGCACTTACCTTCGCTAAGTGCATTTCAGATTTCAAAATTGCAAGCAAAGCAATTCCGACTAATTATGCTAAAAATACTATTGCTCCTTCTGATTCTACCTATTAGAAAAACATTTTTGATCCTTTTTTCGACTTAATCTTTTGAGTGCGTAGTTTTTATAATCCTGATCTACGTAGTTTTTCACGTACCACGTACTCTATGAGTATTCACTATACAACGTGTTAATAATTTCATAATAAGTTAAAAATTTCATTCTTTACTTGTTATATTTAATGAAATATTTTCATTTTTTTCAAGCATATATTATTTATTTATAAACATTAACTAATTGGAAACGGCATAACGCAAAAATTGTGATGTAATTATTCCGTATATGGCATATTTCGTGTTTCGTTGTTCAGACAGATATAAGAACAGAAATATATGTGTCCACATATGTGAAATAGAAGTTGAAAACGGTTATGATATCATCTTCGCTCCTTAAAACAGATATGAAATTTCGTTCTTGTAAGGCACTGGTTTTCCAAAGTTTCCGTTTAAGCTACAATTTCGATATTGATTCTTATACCGCTCTCAGATCATTTATTTGCAAAACATTATCATTTTCAAAACAGTTCTAGAATCGATTTTTGTATCAGTTTTATACTAATTGAAATTTTACGTTCGATAGAAACTGTTCGTTACATATTTTTTATTATTTACTTTTATGCAAAGTAGCAATATGTAGTAAGATTTTGTTTTTGAAATGTCATTCTTAAAGAATCAGTCGAAATAAATAAAGGTTTTTATGGATATTCGATCATATATTTATGCACAATTTAACGACAGTCTTGTACGTATTTCTAACGGTATGAATAATTTTCTATATTCAACTAACATTAAAAACACCCTACCTAATATGGAATGGCCAAATATAGTTAAATATGGCACATTAGTTATAAAATGACATTTTAAAAAAATAGCTATTTGCAACAATCACACATCAAAATGTTGAACTCTGCACCATAGCATTCGCCACGTGCGTAGAATTCGCATATTGACCACTTGATCCATATTTCTTTTACTAAATATTTTATCAGATGTTATTGCAAGAAAAGTTCTTAGTAAAATAAATGCTTTAGATTTTTTACAATTGCACTATTTCATGCTGGGTATACTGTCCCATACTTTCTCATTTTTATCTAATAATCAAGCCTCCTTTTGTACTGAACTATTTTATACAGTAGAACGTCGATATTAATAGAGAGACGAACTGGTTTCGATAACCAATTTTTCGAATAATCGGACTAGAGAAACAAGATTTGCAAATATGTCGTAAAACGACTGAAAATAAAACGCAATGATAAACGTAAGCTTGCACTAACCTTAAGTTAAAGAAAAAATTAGAAAAAACATAATATAAAAACTAAATTTATCATGCTTTGATATTGCCATTTGATTCGTGTCGTATTCTTCCTAAGATAAATATTTGCACCGTATCTGTTATTTTTCGTTCTTTTGCCCATCTTGATAGAATACCTAGTGCACTTTTAGCTGCGCAATGCAGTGGACGACACCGAGTTCTGCCGAGTCATCATCTATGTAGTCATATTTTTTATCAAGATTGAATGAAATAATTTTTTCATCTCTCGGATTTTTGTTATTTATCCCAACCATTCTTGAATATCGTTCTGGTCACAATTCTCAAATCCAGATAATATCGTCTGCCAAATTATGTAATTCAACATGCTCGGTTTCAAATGGGGTGACGTTGTCGTCTACATCGTTGCGTAACTTATTCCAAGCTCGTCTGAGAGCAGTTGCAAATAACAGACGCCATTCTGTAACTTCTCTTGAAATTTTGAATAATTACCGACTGAATATCAGTAAACAATCAATAGGATGTTATTGTAGAGGCGAAAGTAAGTAAAAAATATAAAATAAAATTTTTCATTTTTAAGGCTTTATTTAAAAAAAAAAAAAAATAGAGTTCAAACTCGTATCCTTAGACACATCCCATAGTAGTTTTTCTCTGCAGGATCATCGTGACGGAAAGTCAATCGTTAGACGCTTGTCCGAGTCAGTAGTTGGTAGTCAGCAGTAATAATTTATCCGAGTTTCTCGACATCTTAAGCAATCATCATCCTATCTTGTATCGTGCATCGCAATGCATCTACCAGAAGTCGAACTTGTAACCTCGAATCGCGAACCGCTAATAGTAATCGCGAGTTCTACGCATAGTGTACATATAGAGTATATGTTAATGAATATATATTGTCAAATATACTCAAGTATTTCTTCCGCATCTATCACGACCTATCCACCTCATATACGTATTTATAATACTGACAGAGCTTGGCTCTTAAATCCAGGCAAACTCTGTACAATATTAAGTTGGCGTGTCTAAAATATTATTTTTCTAGAATTTAAATTTAGGAAATTTGCAAACATTGTTTTGATCTGGTAAAAAGTTCGATTTCTTCGCTATTTCTTCTGTGAGCACCGCAATCATATAAAACATAGGCAGTCTACAGTCTCAGAATTTCAAACTTTTGTTTCCCTCGCTGTTGTAGCGTACCGACGCGTCACAGACTGCAGAGTTTTTTGCGCAGAAATAAGTTTTTAATGTTTCTTTAGAATGGATGTGAGATCTTACAACTGAAAGGAAGCTTTGCTGCTGTGCCAAATTCCATCTGTGTGTAAACCATAAATATAAGGAAAAACGAAAAGCAGTTATGTTTCCACTCCACTTCTGACGAAGCATGTTGGGAAGAAAAGTTTAAATCTTCAGAATGCGGAACGTTTTGGAACAAGAAAAATTAATCGAAAATAGTGATTCAATCGAATCAAAAGTGAGAATGGAATGTTCGATCAAATTCTTGCAGAAACGAGTTTCAACTGCGTTCTAAATCACATTGCATAAATTTCTCACCTTTTCTACTTTTTACAAGCCTCTGAATCACCTTTTAATATAAAATCGAAACAAGAAAACGCAAAGTGCATAGATAATCTTGGTACAAACCGAAAATGTAGAGTGATAATTTTTGATGCAATACTTGGTTCTCAAGAAACTCGATGATGAAGTTTCATCCAGTACGCGTGCAATTGAGACTTAGGTACTGCGTTTGGCGGTACAAGTACAATAATTTTTGACATTAGCCTGTTATTATAAAATTATAGCATGTCAAGGAACGTAACTTCTTTCAGTTTTAAAACATGTGCTAACTTATCTTTGATACAAAGTATAGTAATAGTCACGTAATACGAAAAAAATATTATTTTTTTTCGGTGTATGCGATCATAGATTATTATTATATTATATTATTATTATATTATTATATTATATTATATTATTATTATTATATTATATTATATGCGATTATAGATTATAAAAAGCTATAGAAAGTTGGAAAAATAAAAAAGTCAACACCACACGGAGTTCCCAAGCGGCCACCCATCCAAGTACTATCCGTGCCCAGTGCTGTTTGAAACTTTCGTGATTGGACGAGAACGAATTTTTTTTTTTTTTTTTTTTGCTTATTTAGCCCAAGATACAGTTTTAGATACATATTCACAATAAACGGTGAATTTTTGTAATGATATGTTAGGCAAAGATACCGATACGCGGCAGTACGACGTAGCAATGCTGTATTATGTGTCGGCGCTTTACATTTTTCGTGTATAATACAATTTTTGGGTTTAAGCCGCTGGGGAGCGGAGCTTTTTTATGATTTTTTTTTTATTTTTTTCTGTCCTGAAAACTTGGTCGCAAAACAGGACGCTTCGGTAGTTTGCTCGTGATCGGACGAGAACGAATTTACTCAGCGCGGTATGAGCATTACCTGAAATCGGTAGTTTTGTTATTTAATATTAGTTTATAGAAAAATATTTAAAAAAGCATACAAATGTGTGTAAAGATAGACGATATTTGTATACGTACATTCAGATGCATAAACTTTTGCCTGGCTTCGTTTCCAAGAAAATGAATTGTGAAGTTCCGTCATTTAGATATCCGTGCACTTGAAAAGTAACGAGAGTCAAATGGACGGAGCTTCATAATTGAGTTTCTCAAAAACCTTGTATTAAAAATTGCTTTGTGCAGGTAATCACACCCTTTCGGTTTGTCCCACCAAACAGATTTTCAAGCGCACGAGAACTTAACTAAACTATAGATTTTTTTGGAAAACACAGCCTAATATGGAAAATTGTCACTTTACATTTTCGACTTGGTCTTGTATGGCGTATCAAACCCGTGTAAGATATACTCTGTATATTGAGAACAGTTTCTTCATATTTTTATCTAAATTAGAAGAATTTGTAAAGAAAAGAGGGCATGAAAAAGAGAAGACAACGACCAAAGGATCACAGAGGAAGTAGAGGGACAGATAGCTAACATAGATATTTGTGATTCTTCGAGTTTCAATCGTTTTTATATTTATTGGTAAGTTTTTGTGAACATAGCAGCTTACTTCTTCAGGGAGGTTTAAAAATGTTCAGTGCAACAACGTACTAATAAAAAGACAATTGAAACCCGAATAACCACAAATGTATGTCATTCAATCAACGTGAAAGTTTCAAATTTAAAAATCAAATTAATTGTGTTGGAAGGTATGAGTGATGTCGCCATTAAAATTTTGTATCTTGAGTTTTAGTAAGGAAGTTGTCACAGCAATCAAATAGACGAAACTAAAAGAGTTTCTTTCGTGATGAAGTTAGAGCAGTCACGTAATTTCCTTTCTATTCGTTCCCCGTATTTAAACCACTATTTTTCAAGCTTCGTGATCTTGAATTCACGAACAAAGTTCTTTTCAAGAACGTCTTATTTAATCTAATAGTAAGAACCTTATTTAATTTAATCTAATTTGACGTAATCGTATGAGATTCAGTGAAGAACATAACTCAACCAATAAATATACAAACCACGGTATATACAAAATAAATAGCAGAAACATTTTGCATGGTTGGATCTAATCTAAACAACTTTTTAATGTCGTATGTTTTCTAATTGCTTGCAATAACTAAAGGAATAATAAATATTTATCGATTTACTTTTGTTCAATGTTGTATGACCTTTGACTCGTTGAATCGAATAGACTGTATATTGTAGACAAAAGTAATGGACAAAAGAAAGGTTAAAAGTTATTTTATTATAATTTTAGTAAACAAAATAGATAATCATTATTAATATCGTGAAAAATATCTAATGTGATGTTACTAATACTACTATCCAGATTCTAATTTCAAACTTTCTGTTGACCATCATTGTATAATAGACTGAACTACTACCTATAATATATAAGGGTGATTGGTAACTGGTGGTACAAGCGGAAAGGGGGTGATTCTACGTGAAAAAAGAAGTCGAAAATATAGAATAAACATTTTTTTCATTTTTTTTAATTTTTCCATCGAGACAACGATCTACAGTGAGATCGGTTATAACGAGACGTGATAAAGTGCACGCGTACCGAGCGAAAATTCAAAGTCGATTTTCTCGAAAACAAAGCCTCAAACGAAAAATTTTTATTCCATATTTTCGACTTCTGTTTTCGCTTAGAATCACCCCCTTTCCGCTTGTACTACCAGTTACCAACCACCCTGTATATATTAATGTGGGATAGTGTGACATCAGGGAAGGACGTGGCGTGAGGGGTATTAGCGTTGTCAAGATATGTTAACGTTGTCAAGGAGTGTTGTGAGCGTTACCAAGGTATGTTAAGGAAAAAGTGAGCATGGAAAATATTGTAACGAGAGTTGAGAGAGTCAGAGTTGAATTTATCGTTGTCGTGTGAAGATCGTTGTGTTGTTGTGTCGTAGAAGTAGTGAGTAACAAATACGTGAAACGGACTATTATATTCGATTTCGTGTGAGTGCAAATGATATTGTATAAATCACACTGTTACCTATAAACTAATAATATAACATTCTTACATTAATATATTACAGAAAAACTTATTAGATACAGTTGAAATTACAAAATGCTTCTTCGATTATGTTTCGACACGGAACACTACATACAACATAGCAAAAAGTACAAAATTAGACGAAAAATTGGATTCGATCCGAAATGTTCAGAAAAATGTTCTTTATGTTCTTAAATGTTCTTTATGTTCTCGCATAACGTTTCGATTTCAATCCTACCGAGAACCTGTCGCGATTTTAAAAATGAGAAATATGAGACTTATTGAAAAGCATCGAACAACAGTGGGATGGAATTCATTCTATTGATATTAATACAATTTTGGCTGTAACATACGTTAGAAAAGAAAGAAAATCAAGATTTTGTGTATTTTTATAATTATAATAAAGCAAGAGAAAGCATACAGCTTAATCCAAATAGGTCGTCTAACACTTTGACTACCACATCGAAATCACATATTTCACTCGGAACGCCATGGGAGTATTTTTATTATTCAAAGCATATAACGAAAAAATAATAATAAATTGATGAAGTAAGACAACATTCTTCCCCAATGGACCGTTTATCTTATTGGTGGTTACGAGTGACCACCGTGGTGTCTTGGTAACAGTTGATAGCGACATATTATAACAAGGCTTCGTTTTTTTCAACAAACCATTCGCATTAATTATTTCATCCAGAATATATTGTTGAAACGTGTAGAAGATGTTAGTAAACAGTATTTGCTCATTCTATATGTAATAGTAAGGTATATGCACACTTCTAACTATACGACACGAAAATTTTGCAGAGAGTGCTATAAAAAAAATGTTAAACAGTTAAGATGAAAAATTGGTAAGAATCGGACCAAAAAGGTGACCACCTATTGTCCAGATTGTATCGATGAGCCACATTTATGTTTAAAGTGTTTTAACACAGTACACCGTTAGATGCAACATTTGGACTCATTTTTTTTATTGATATTCTAATAAAAATGTTTAATTGTTCAATGGGGCACTTCTTATTTCAAAGTATTTTCTATTTATCGGTTATATTAAAAATGTTCTAACTGTCAATTTTCATTCAATTTTTACAATTGTAAGAAGTTCAAGCGCATCGGTCACCAATGACCACCGTGGCGTCACAGGAAAAACCTTGGCCGGTCGTATATGATCAACGTGGCAGTCAAAGTGCTAATCTTTACGGTGCATAGAAATATGTTGTAAAAATCTATGAAGATATTTCTCGTTTAGAGCAAAATGAAGATGACGAAAGAGAATCGCATGCCACAAAACATTATAGTTGAATATAGACAAAGGAATGTTTCTGGTACGTTATGTTGCAATGTACTTGTAGTGATAAAATAACGTTCATTGCTATACAATGTATGTACATATAAATATACGTATGTAAGTGGATCCAACCATCGGCAACATCAGTGTTACAAGGTTTGTGAAATTATTTGAGATTCGTATGACAGAACGAATGATCAGCTCGCCAACGTACGATCTTTTCGGCCTAACCGGTGAAAAATGCACAATACTTTCAGCGAAATTATTTGTTAGCTATTTGTTAGCTTTCTATAAATACGAAAATGTGATTGGAGAAAGGAGATCCTGTGGCTTTCGCGGTTAGAATTGTCACACTTAAAACTGTTAGACATGGCATTGTTTTGGTTAACCTTGTTGCGTTCAACATTGTTTGAGGTTTCAGTGAGTAAAACGCGTTTCACAGGAACAAATTCCTAACATTTCCCGGAAGTCTCAAACAGCGTGGAACGCAGCAGGATTAACCGTAACAACATTACGATTACATTTAACAGTGTTAAGTGGGAAAACGTGATCGTCTATTAGTACAAAAAATATCTTAAAAACGGCTGATTGGTTGATTGTATTTTCCATAAATGCATTAGCGATAAGGGGTTAGATGAAATCGAGTATAATTTATATATATATGAGTAGGTGCTGAATATGTCAACCGTCAGCATCAATGCAAGTGGAAACTTTTCTCACCACGTTGGGCGACACCTTGAGCAGAAATGTATCGATGGATCGAATGGATTCCATTGATGAATGCAGTCTCGCGCATAACATTGCGTTTAAGTTCTTTCAAAGCGCGTTTAAATATAATTTAAAATTATACATTCATTGCATTATACATTTCTTTCGTTCATTTAACTT
Source organism: Bombus huntii (assembly GCF_024542735.1). Taxonomy (NCBI): domain Eukaryota; kingdom Metazoa; phylum Arthropoda; class Insecta; order Hymenoptera; family Apidae; genus Bombus; species Bombus huntii. The sequence goes on along the minus strand of NC_066250.1, from coordinate 11,548,763 downwards.
TATGTAAATTTTCATATCGACAAAATTTGAGAAACTGATTAATCGGATAATGTAAGAATTATTTAAACACCTTTCGAATACCTCTGGACTCTCGCAAAACCATATGAATGATCGATGACGAATGATTGTACGATGTCTATAGCTAGAATGCCTAATGTGTGTGATGATCCTGTAGCATGAAAACATTTTATCCTACATATTTTACTTAGTTTCGCGCGTAGAATAATCTCCTGTCGATTATTCGTTCCAATCGACTGTTCGCTCTTGTACACAAACTTCGAGCTCGATTTTCCCGAAAACGGAGCGTAATATGAAAAAATTTTTATGTATATTTTTGATTTACTTTTTCAACATAGAGTCGCTTGCTTGTATCATCGCTCCGATTGTATTATAATTACTCGAATATCTTGCACAAGCATCCGCGAGCGGATGTGACTTCGTCACGAAGATGCGTGATATCGCTGTGAGTAGGTTCGTATGACAGTACTTTCTCTAGACTGCAAACGAGGTGGTCCACGAATCGGTCGCCACGATATTTAAAATGGATCCAACATTTGAACGGAAAAAAGTTTCCAATAAAAGTTCATTGATATTAGACGAAGAATTTTTCTACGTAAAAGTACTCGTACTATCATTTCTTCAGTAGAAACAAAACTGTTTTGTGTTTTTTGAAGTACATTAGTATTTAAAGCACGTATTAGTATTTATAGCACCATATATTTTCATTATCATATTCCTATACTTCGTTGAAAGACAAATTCAGCGATGTGGTAACAGTGATTCGGAAACCATGCTGATTCACTCCATAAATTAAAATGCAAAAAAATATGATAATTTACTATTTTTAGACAGACGCTATTTTTCAAACTATATCGTAAAACTTATGATTATTTATATTATCTCCGTGTGGTAGATAAATTCTCGAAAATAAATTCTATGATTTCTGAAACCTATGGTCTATGAATCCTATTACGTAAAAGTGAAGGTAATCAGTTGGGTGTCTGTCATTTCGATTATCTGATTTTATAATAATTTAATTTGCTTCTGAATATTCGCTTACGATTTCATCGTCGGTCCGTGATATCGACCTTAGCAAATTAAACGAATGTACCACTTTTTGATTGAATCCAGACATGCAAATTTATTAAAATATATACAACTCTATACTGTAGAAGGTGAGATGCAGTTTAGGTATGTATTAAGATTAGTATGCATTTGTTTGCTGATTGTTAGCGTTATGATTTAGAATTATGTATGTATTATATATGTAATTATATATGTATGTTACCACATCATTGAATTCGTCTCTTTTCACTTTGACAATATGACAAGAAAAATAGATGACGCTTTTTAAAAAATACAAAATGAGTTCTACTTTTTCATAAAAACATGATAGTTTTGAAGGTACTCCTCACATGAGTTAATTTTTCATTTGATGTAAATTTTTGCTCGAAATACTTTTTTATTGAGCTACAGAATCAGCTCAAGCACCCTATATATTTATACACAGTATAACAACGGTACAAGCTTTTTTATTTATTTCTTTTAAAATAATTTCGTATAACATACGTAATCGTATTCGTATAATCATATAAAAGACGTCGAAAATGCTTCTCATTTAATTAACATTTCATTGAATACGCCACTTCATTTTGAGAACTTCATTTTGGAAAAGAAGTTATTTAGAGCTCATTCAAGAAAACGAAGATGAGAGTAATTCGTAAATACAAGAAAAATTCCATCCTAAATTAAAAACAGTGGTAACTGACCTGCGTGCAAATGTAACATTACGATATAATCAGGACGCACTCTCACAAGGAAAGTTAGAGTAACCCAGGAATAAAAAAGATGATGAAACTTTGCGTAAGAATAAAGTGAACAAATAAAGTCATCCATAATAAAACTCTATCCTTCTTTGGTAACATAATTCTGTCTTAGGGTGTGAATCACGCGTTAACAGAAATTTAGAATTTTAATTAAGAAAAATCGTATCGTTTTATTGTGTCCGATAGTTTGCACAAAAAATATTTTTGGAGAATTACCTTTCCCTCCCACGATTATCCACAAACTTCTTTTGCTAAACGTGTAAAAATATACAAAAAGAGGATGCAAATGTTAAAATATTCATTTTTATTAATAAAAGCTACTGCTATGCTGCAGTAATTGAATTCAATATTAATAATTTTCATGTAAGTAAATTTAAAATAGATATAAATTATTTAAGTAAATCTGGCGTAATAAAACCAGTTTATTAAAGAAAACTGCTAAAATGGACTTCAAATTTGATAATAATGGTTTTTATTTATTTATTTACAAAAAATGTTGATACAAAGTGATTTACAGATATGGAAAGAAGGTATCCAGAGGTATTTCAGCATGTATAGCAAAAAGAAATATTTTTAGGTGGAAACGAGAGCAAAGGGTAACTCGAAAACCGTGAGTTTTTCAATTTCTTTAACACCGTTTACCAACTATTACCGAATATTGCAACATTCACCGAATTATGACACTAATGGAAAACAGGATTATATTACAGGATGGCATACTTTACTTGTACACCAAGTTTCGTAGTTTTTTTAATTCCTGGATCGTCGAATCTTCCTTGTCAGCAACAAATAAGCAAGAATTTTTTCTCGAATGTTAAAAAAGTACCATTTATTAGGAAGTCAAGAATCATAATGATGTAAGGTAGTTAATCGCTATTTTTCATAAAATAGTATATTCTGCATTTATCGTTATAAAAATTTATTGTATTTTCTAAGTAATAAAAATTGCTTTATAAGTTAATTATTTATGAAATTAGAGGCATGATATTTTTAGGATTAAAATACTAAATCCAAATTCTCAAGATTTTGTCTTATTCCCTTATGATTTCTAATCAGTTATTTAATGTTATTTAATGAAAGCATCTGTATGGCCATTTACAGAAAAATGTTTATTACATATAGATTCGTAAGTAAATACGTATTATTTTTATGATATCAATAATCTAACTTCGATTTTGCCATATTGAATTTGAGTTAGATATATTTGGGTTAGGTATAATGCCAGAAAGAAAATAATTGCGAGAGATAAAAATAGCAATGTTCAAATTAAAATCATTTTGAAGGAAATAAATGAGATTCTAACGCATTTATATAACTTCAACCATTAAGATATAATACAGGACATCGATTATACTTGATTCGACTATTTCCTGTAACGGGCACTGATTTACCAATGCTTGCAGATGTTACATAAATTCTTTCTCAATAAATTCACGTTCTCTTTTTGATATGTCTTCGTTCCTCTTTAAATGTTTGATATCGTGGTAGGTAGACCATATTATTTACCTATCTTTTCGTAGAAATAGGAATTATGGGAATTGTTTCCAAGAAACATTTATGTAATAATTATCAGAATAAATTCATTTTACATTATTCGCAACAAACTACTCTGTTTATTTATTCGAATAATTTAATAGAACAATAACTGCAATCTTCGAATACGAATATAATACTATTAATTTATCAAGCGACTAACTTACCAAGGAGCAATAAATTTGCTGACAATTGAAAAAGGTTAATTACAAAAGTATAACGATATAAAAATATAACAACAATTAGATAATAAAGTTTGAAAATATATTTCATATTTGATATAGTTTGTATATATTTACTTTGTTCATCTGCGATATTATATAACGTAAATAAATATTTATTCGAACAAATTTTTATATGAATAAATAATTCGAATAAATTTTTATTCAGATAATATTTTTACACGGATATTTGTTCGTATACGAATAACATTTTATTCGAGTAAATCCTTGTTTGATCCTGGATATAACATATTGCATATGATTTGATTGTAACAAATATTATTATATTCCTCATATTGATCCGTTATCTGCTATCAAAATGAAATGTTGCTGAATTCTGCTTTGATACTATTGATGTCGCTCATAACTCATTCTAGAAATCGCCCTTCATTGTAACTAGAGAACATCAACGTTATTTGATGCTATACTAAATCAATACAAATAACATATGTTTTTCACTGAACCTGTTTTCATTAACCAGAAAAAAATCCTTTGTATTTACACGACATAACACATCGGCACATATTGGCATTTGTGCTACACATAAAGAATTGCAGAAATGTCCACTGAACTTGACAAATGGATTCTAATCAAACTGGAAAAAATGAATTGCACTCGACGAATGAACATTTATACAACACTGAAAGAAGTATAGAGATATTCCACAAAAGAACATTGTCAGTAAGCACGAAAAGTAAATCGATGCTGTAAAATAAGTCGAAAAGAAGACAATGAGTTGCTAAAGGATACTATGCTGTCGTTCAAGGTGTCATATTCAAGGTGAAGACATCGTTGAAAAAAATAGTTAAATAGAAATTAGATTGAATAAAATTAGAAATCTTCAACTAACAATTAGATGAATTCTATACGATTGATCTATTATGTTTTTGTTTTTTAAGATCATTTAAAATCTATCGTGCATTCAACATAAGTGAGGAATGCAAGCGATCTCTGTTAGAAATGTATCCAATAAATTGCGAGGTCAGTTTCTAGCACTTTATTTTTATCAAAAATGGTTAAGTCTATACGCGATGGATACTCTACCCTCTCCGACTATTTTTTCCATGGAAACTTTGGGTATTTTCGGCAGCGCATTTGATGGGGGATTCATGCCTCGTAGAAAGTTGTTTATTGAAAATAACGGCTTTCTCAAAAATAGTTTCGCTGTTTCCACGTCATAGACCATGCTAGCCGTTTGCACGACAGCTTTTTCTTCGCTAACGCAGCTAACCGCTACAGGTACAAGTTGGATTCGAGATTATTTCGTGCGAATATAGAACTCAATAACAAGACGTGTAGTAAGTTGAGACCGAAGCGGTCACTTCAGATTTGAAATTTGTATTCTACTTTACTCATCCGTACCTCGAAAACTAAAGTATAGAAGACATATATGTCAATAAGAGAATCTTTACTCTTTCAGTATACAAATTCATTCCCTAAAGTACGAACATGCATTTATAACTCACTCTGTATCAAATCGCAAATTTTAATTGCGTACTCTAGGAAAACAAATACATGTGACTATTTTTATATACCTCTTAAGGCAACATTCATTAATCATTTTCTGTCTTCAAACGTAAACATTTTATTCCAAATCTTTTCATTCAGCATATTTGGTAATTTCTTAGGATTCGTCGCCAAAACTTTTATTAAATTTACTTCTTTAAATCGCAAAAAAATGGACGAAGAGAATAATCTTACAAAAAATATGTTTTTCCAAGTATCGACTATAATTCATTATTTAATTTACATATGTATTTTTGTTAATCGAACTAATTTACATATTCCACTCTCGTGGTCTTGGACGAAAACAAGATATTCTTAAAAAATAAGAAGCAGATAGACTTGCTTTATCGATCGAAGATTAATTGATCAAAAATTATTTATATCTCCATTTACATTCCATCTCCCTTTAGATCTTCTTTATTTATAACTCTAATTATGTAGAATAACGCTTAAGAAAAATGCTGAAATGTTATCCAAATTCGTAAAAACCATCTAAATAAACAGACATTAATATGGCATTCCATCTAAAGAAAAGTGAAAGGGGCTTTCCCTTGGCAGTCATCTCAGAAAAATCTCTTGTTCCTCAAATAATCAATCCGCTCGTGCCATTGAGTAAAATGGTACGAGATTAATCCATTAGTCCATATCTGCTTTGCACATTTTATGTGGATCAGCCTGTATACACATGTATACAGTCAATATATATAATATGGATGGATATGTACATTTGTATATGTATATTCATCTATATAAATACGTTATGGTATCAGCTGACTGCTGAAATGTTGAAAATATTTATCAAACAGCGGAAGAATATTAGGACAAGGACTTGATCAGTGACTGAGGAAATCAATGCATATCGGAAGTTTAAGGACTGTTACGGACCGTTAAGAGTAGTTCTTAGCCACCTATGTTAGTCAAATTGGAGTTTGTTAATAAATAATGACTATGAAGATGATATGATATTATGGGAATAGTAATAATAATTTTCTATATTTATTTTAAAAAGTTAAATGTCAACATAAATAATTGCAATACGAAGGTAGAATATTAAATTGATGACAAGCGTAGATAATTGAGCAGCAGGACATCATCGCCGCTATTCGTAGCGTTTTGTTTAATGTCAGATAATTAATACGACTCAGACTAATATGAACTTAAAACAGTTGTACATTACATCTCTTATAACAAATTATTTCTTTTTACAATAAATTGGCTTTAATTAGAGAAATTGGTGTATTTCAATGAATCGTTGCCCGTTATTCAACTCTCTAAACATATTTATAGCGAGAGGTTGTCACGGATCGGCTACTCTACGTAGTTTTTTAAAAATTTGCACATAAACCTATGCTTTCGTTAGCATTTAAAAAGGAACTATGTGGTCAATTTTAGAAAAATTAATAAATTCACTTTATGACATTTCAATATCATTTTGTGCCTATTTCGGTACGATCCTTGAACGTAGTTTTTCTATAAATTCTTCAAATCCGCCACATGCCACTGTGTTGAAATGCACCCATTTTTATTAACAATTCCTGCATAATGATGCGATAAATCGATTCCAAATATTACAAAAAGCTTTCCTGTACTCCAAAATAGTTTTTTTTCGAAATTTGAGAGTAGTCTTGAATTTTAAGGTTCGTCTAGAAACTACCTAAAGGATACGAGAAACGCAACATCTATAGTTCCATGTGGACCATCGATGTACGAAAATAAAATACGACGGACGTGATGCATGTGATAAAGTCAGGTGTCCATTTGAGTGTAAAACTTGAGAGTAACAGTTACTTTCGACAGTATTTCTCACAAGAGAATACTGTCTTGAAAGTGACTATCCAACAACATCGTTCAATTGTCAGAGAACGAGAGCTTTCCATATTAACCTCAAGTGGAAACAAAATAATACCCTTCTGGGAATACGCACGAATTTCGTATTCTGAAAGTAGCCACCGCGAAGGAAACATCAAAATGTTGTCAAGGAAGGAATGGTCGAAGGTTGGCATCTTTGCTTTTGTTACGTCCGATAACTCTTTACGTAACCCAGAATCCATTCCTCGGTCGAGGCGGCCACTAGATGTGGAAATATAATTAGTCGGACTGCGATAATCCTAAAGACCTGTCATAAAACTAAGTATTTTTACTTTACCGTCAACGCCCTTAATTGTTACAAAACATGTTTCAAGTCGAGACATTCATTAGGGTTATTATTCAATCGGGTAAAAAATGGGAAGGTCAGATTTTTTCCATGTTCAACGGTCATTTTCAGCCGTAAGCGACCGGAGGTGGGGCGACCAACACCCAGCAATAGTTTTCCTCTGCGACAGTGTCACACGCTCAAGAAAGGCCACCCGCTCAGAAACAGTAATAAAGTAGACGAAACATACTGCATGCCACAGCTATCGAAATAATAACGAAACAGCAACCGAATAGTCGCCTTTGATATACATCCGACTATAACCCCTCCAAAGGGACTAAAACCTCAATATAAAAACCCTCCTAAATTAGCGCTCAACACTTTATTCTGTTCTAACACTTGGAACCGTCACTCTGTTGCATTTATATAATAAAATTTCCGTCATCTTATACGAAGTTCAGTTTCTTCACCTTATTCGTGAAATTATTCGCGAGGAGATCACCGGCGATCTATCGGTTTCGTGATTTCTTGTGTCTTCGACGTGACAACAGCATCGTCACCGAACTTTGCTGGTTTATCATTTAAGGATCAGTCAACGTCTCTTGACTGGTTTTCCATCTTTAGATCAGTCAACATCTCTTGACTGGTTTTCCACCCTTAGATCAGTCATATATTTAACTTATATCTATCCGCACTGAGCGTAACTGTCTATATCTATAAAGTTGTTGGACTAAAGTGTATATTGTAATCTGTTACTTCAGTGTTATAATCAGTCCAATCATTTCTATTATCCTAAACGAAATAGGGGATCGATCATTTCGTGACGTCGATTATCTAATCGTAACGGGAATTTACGACTCCCGTTGACGCGATCTACCGCGAACGCGTCTTTCCGCGAACGGTCGAACAGCTTTAATATACAAGCTTATGAAAAACAATCAATGTTATGAGATACGAAGAACGTGAATTACTGAAACCGGGAAATAGGAAATAGAATATTAAATAAAACTGCCAAGGATTTTCAATGTTCCGTTAAAGAAATTCAGCGGAAAATTTATAATATAAGAAATCAGGTAAAGTACATATTATAAAGTAAATAAAGTTAAATACATAGACATGTTATTTGAATATTAAAATTGTAGATGACAGAAAAACTAAAAATGTGTAAAAGAAGGAAACGATGACGACGGAATAGGCGAGGTAAAGGTTTACAACTGGTCCTACTTTGGTGCCATGAAATTTTTAATATTAAATATAAATTTAACAGAATCGTCATACATAGAGGCATCGATGACTATTGTAAGTAAAAAAAGTTCATACATTATTTTTTCACTCGTTTGTTGGATGCATTGTAAAGAAATGTCAATTACATATGTCTATATTCCACGAGACTTTGCGATATGATGTCATAAAAAATTCTTCGAATTATCTCTTACCTCTTTTTAAGAATATGTGTAATTATTCCGGTTTTCACGATTCAACAGAAGGGAAACATTTTCAGAAATGCTTTCGTTTCGCAAAAGCCTGGTATTATTTCATGATAATGTTGATCTTTCGAATCGATTAACGTTGGATTCAAGTAATGTGTATGTGAGGAACTTGAGTTCAATAAAAAGTTGTGAAACGTACATATCGCCAGATCAATATTTGTTACAATTTCTGGCTCGACGTTCGTATTCCTATTCATTCATTTTCGTGAAACCCAATATTTGTTAGCAATTATTTCAAAGGAATTTTCGTTATACGACGTACCGTAGATAATCTGTAGTTAAAAATACGGTTTAGTGCGGGTTTATTTCAAAATGGACAAGGTTTTATTATATACGACTTCGTTGTAAACGCGATGTCAATGAGAAAACAATACGAAACAGTAAGGATTCTGCATTAGGGAGATGTATAGCGCTTTGTTCCAATCCATCGCTTAATGAACAATTCTGGAAAATTCTCCCATAAAATATAAATAAATTTATTCTCCGCATCAACCACAGCTAACAATACTATACTTTAGGTCCCCTTATAGGTGTTCTAATGACTTCCAGAATGTTTTAGGCACTTCATTACAATATGTTTACCATTTATGGTACCCAAACAACGAGGAAGATTCCATCGACGATAGAAAGCTTCAGAATATTGAAAGCAGTCATTTTGTTGTAGTTGGAAGTTGACAAAATATTTCTAGTGTGCTTTTATAATATTATATTTTAAACTAAGAACAATCAACTATTCAAATAAATTAACGTTTCCAAATTAACAATTATGTTTAACCATAAATTATCTATATAAAAACATTACCTTTTAGAACGAAAATACAGAAGATGTAATCGAATGTATAAACGACTCTTTGGACGGTACGTGACATTGAAATGAAAATCCCTAAAATTAGATTTTAATAGCTGAAGCTGAAGAGCGAGATATGTAGAATAATTTTTTAAATACGCCATCTTAAGACATTACGACACTTGGCTAGGAAATTGATTGATTTGAAAGATATTTCGAATTCAAATTTATGAAATTTATCGCCTGGAAAGCAAAGAGAGACTCGACGCAGTATCCTTGTCTTTATACATATTTAGCTTAAAAAAGTAGAGACGCTTTTGAAGTGGATACGTGTCAAAGTCCTTTTGCACAATTAAGCTAATATTATTAGTCAAAACAAGTCACGAATCACAAATTAGCAGTGGTAGTAAATTTTCCCGCGGAATAGTAATAGAATCAGTAATAAATTAAATGAAATTACAACAAAATAATTAAAAAAAGTCTCGCTCAAATTTATGATGAAGCAGCTTTTCGACAAATTCACCTAAAATTATAAGAGGCAAATCCATGTATAACCTATAACTTACCAATTAATTAATTATTAAAAGACAAACTGTTAGTTGATAAATTACGATGCAAAAAACGGACCAGGTCATGCATTCGAAAGCGTTCGATTTCCTCCAATGAAATTCCTTTCCATCTTTTACCATTCCGAAATTATAACTAGGATGAATTACACAGGATACCTTGTACATGTGTTTAAATATCCATCGCATCTTACACTTCATCGCGCAACCGAATATTGCGTTTCGATGTTACATCAAAAACCTGATAAGATATACAATTCCACGATTCCTAATATTTTCTTCACATTCTTCATAAGAGAATGTTACGCATCAGATGTTGTCAAACGTAACAGGAAACAAATTGTACGTGACTAAACTGCATTATGACTTCTTATTGGAAGCACGTACAAAGCGAAACATGCTAAATCTTTTTCATGTTTGCAAATACAGGGTGTGTTACATAAAAGTACGTGGAACGAGTTACGTGTGGAATTAAGTAAAAGATAGAGAAAGATTGTTAAGAGAAAAGTTGAATATAGCAACGTTTATTTTTTTGCAATTTCACTTTCTTTATAAGAGCAACGATACATCCAAAAAATGCAGATGCACTCTTTTTTAATGGAATCGCATATTTTTTTATTCGTATCAATTCTTTGGAACATACTGCGTGAAAAATTATTAGCGTCCTATGTTTAAAAAACCAGTACTTCGTGAAGTGTCTCTCGTTTTTGATAAATCGTATATTTATGATATACTAATTTTTTACTAACCGTACATTTACAATAAACCTGGTAATTTGTACATACATTTTCGAATGTCTTTCAAATTTTATAACTGCGACAGCCGTGTCTTATTCCAATTAACGAAATTTCAAGAAATTCAAAGGAGTTCAACAGATTTCAAAAGATTTTTTAATAATGCTCATAATATATCCATAAAAAAAATTCTATGGTAAGTGTTCGAATATTTTTATAAACCACTGTATGTCTATGTGTCTAGTTTAAGAGAAACAGTACTGCAATAACAATCAACAAAGATATTTGTCAAATACATGTTTATATGATGAAGCTACAAATGAAAGAACACATCACAGATGCACTATTTGTTTTCTTCCTGAAAATATATCGCTTGACAATCCATCACAACTAATCGAACATTTATAAATTGTAGGAGAGTTAGAATGGTCATAATACATAGCATTGTTGCTCATATTTATTCGCTGTTGTTTGCAATATCGTTAGCCAATCAAAAGTGTGATTCGCTTTTTATTTTCAAAGACTTTGCTGTTTTTCGAGATAAGTACATCTCATTACGCCTTGATAATTATATTTCATATACATTTTGACTATTATTAATATTCACGATTTTTCATTATTTAACTTCTGTGTATCTTCACTGGATGTAATTGTTTGTTTAAGGAAAATGTATATGATACATAAATAAATAAGAAAGAGTGGCGTCTCTCTCTGATGCTTGCGTTGGATGCCGCATTTTTAATCGGGACAGACACTGCTCTATATGTATGCAACTTATGCAAACTGAAATGATATCTTCAATGTTTGTGAAAAAACGATTTGAAAATAATTGTGATATCTCAAGCAAATTATTTGCTTTTTAACCCTTAACGCTCCGACTTTTAATTGTGAATATCGACCGGCAACTCCAACTTATTCTCATCATACTTCGTAATGCTTTTTATTAACGCATTAGTAAAAAATAATTGAAAGTACTGAATAGGTTCACATAAATTGTGTACCTGTGGACTAGGAGTTTTTGTACCAGTCGAAAATTCAAATCGTTGTGGAATGATATCTTCGTTAAAAATTTCTTGTTAATCATTCTTGGTTAAATTTTCTTCCTGTGGTTCTTCATCATCTGCACTTTCGTCACTCGATGAAAATTTTCTTATTTATCTTCTTCTTCCAAAAACAAGAATATCACTATCACTGCTGTCACTATAACTGTTTTCCAAGTCAAGAGCTACATCATTCTAGATGCGAAAATCAAAATTGTCATCGTCGCTATCTATATTTTCTTTACAAAGATAATTCATTTTTCTCCTCGACGTAATTAAAATAAATGGGTTTACAATAAAACAGGTTCAGATCTGACTGTCTTTACTGATCGCTTGTAACTGACTGAGGAGTATTATTTTTTATTTAAAAACAATTATCGATAACGACCCAAAAATACATTTGGAATAGAGCGCCGCACATCGGTGGTGCTTGAGAGGCTCACTTGGAGTGTTAAGTGTTAATGAAAAATTGTTCGCGTTCTAATTAAAAGTTTGATAAAATTCAAACACGTTTATGTATCTTCTACTATCTTCCACGTTTTGTTTTCATTTTATTCTCAAGATGCCGTCTCGATACTAAAAAGTAAAAACGATATTATTTTAGTTTAGACGAAGTTTAGTAGAAGAAAGAATAAAACAACACGTTCCATTTGAAAAAGAAAAATAATTACATATTTCGTTAATATTTTATCGCATCTTATAACATAAGAATATAAAAATTCGTTATTTTATTTCACCTTTGTCACCTAATTTATTGAGTAAAAAGCTTCAATAAACAAGTTTAATAGGTCTAGGCGGCTCTTCATGAAAAAAAGACTTTTACGTTTTTACTTTCAGTCTTTTAAGGGTAATATACAGGGTGGTTGGTAACTGGTGGTACAAGCGGAAAGGGGATGATTCTACGCGAAAAAAGAAGTCGAAAATATAGAATAAAAATTAAAAAAAAATTTTTTTTTCTTTTTTAATTTTTCCATCGAGACAACAATCTACAGTGAGATCGGTTATAACGAGACGTGATAAAGTGCACGCGTACCGAGCGAAAATTCAAAGTCGATTTTCTCGAAAACAAAGCCTCAAACGAAAATTTTTATTGTATATTTTCGACTTCCTTTTTCGCGTAGAATCACCCCCTTTCTGCTTGTACCACCAGTTACCAACCACCCTGTATATTGGCTTTGTATGATAAAAGCCACATTAAATCGGATGTGGTAATTGTTCAACGGACATAAACTGTTTACTTGAACTATAAACAATTTCTTCTCCTAAAGAAAAATGCACTGCAAGTTGGCGAACCGAGTTGGCGGCAGACTACGGTGAGATGGAGTACCATCATGTATGAAATAGGTAGTATTACATGTCATCGGTGAAGACAAATAGATGAGATTAGTAATGTGGTTCCCAATAATTATTCATTAAATCTTTCAACCATTTTATATGGATTTTTCTGAGCCCATCTTGGCATTTTGTTCATTAAGGACGATACTACTTAAGAAACTGTTCTCGTTTCTAAATAACACGCGTTTCGAAAAGCGCGGTACATGATGCAGCTTGTGCAGCATCCAACGGAAAAGCTTCCTCGAATGGAATAGTCATGCGACTAGAGTGTTTGGCCGCGGTAAATTTTATGAAATTCCATATACACTCATCGTATTCGTCGGATTGTTATACGACTGATTCCCGCTTGACGAATTATTTTAGTTTTATTTTCTTTTATTTAAAGAATTATTTTAAGCCCAACAGTGAATAAACAGGACCAAAGCGATAATTAATCGGCTCTTCTTCGCGCCAATTCATGCGGGGTTGGCCTGTTTTCGGATAACGCAATATTAATTCTTGATCACCGAATTATTAACATAGTCGCTGAAAATCGCATTGTTACGGAGTGTCTTTTGCACGTAGAAATCTTCCATTATTCCTATATTCTGACATATTTCACGAGCTAATCTGTAATTTCCTGCTGTTTCGCAAATAGCGCACTACTCTCTCATTAAACGTGAATATATGTATATGTAAACACACGATGAGTAAATTATACTTAAGAATAATTAAAATTTTAACGGTTAAGTTGCTATTCTTAGATGATTCCTCAGAGACTTGTTATTCTCGCAATGAATAGAATACGGTGCAATAAAAGAAAGTTTAATCTTAAAAATCATGCTCAAGGTTAATTTTGCACGAATTCTTTTTTACAAATTTCCACCAATCCAGCAGTGCAGAATCAAGCAACAATGGTTTTCACACAAACCGTTTATTACACACAGCCTCTCGCAAAAATATTCGATCAACGCAATAAATAAATTTGACTATAGCATTCTGTATTTCAAATAAATATACAAAGAATACAAAAGATACAAAGGATACAAAGGTCTGTTATGCTGTGCTACGACATAGTTTCTAAGTGACTAAAATACAAAAAGATTTTATGTTTTTTGTTTGTGTAGATAATAAAAGAGAAACGAAAGAATAGCGAATTCTTGTGGTGAAACATGAACGAACACGATATAAAATTAAACGCATAAAACTAAAGTAATAGTTTTTAATCTCTCTAATAAATGTTGTGGCATATTAAAAATAATTATTTTCAAATAATCAATATTGTTGCATTATAATTTTTCTATAGAATATTCTTTAATTTTTCCTATAAATTTTGAATAATTTCACAAACTTTTTTCCAAACATTTGGCACGTACGATTTACAGCTTCTAACAATCGTAAATTCAGATCCTCAAGGATTATTCTCACAAAATACTAGGTCGCTTTCACACTGTTTGAATCTTACTTGTTGGCTTATTGCCGTGAAAACGGTAATGAAAATTTGCCAGTCTGTCGTTGGCACTCAAATTCATTCTTATCTATGCATATACTTTCGCCGTGGCAGCTCAGCTATTATCGCTGAAGTACTGGCATTTAGATCATCTTTCTGTAATTAGTATCGATTAGATGAGCCCAATTTCTTCCGTTTTCTACCATCTTTCGTTGTTTTTTAATCAATTTCATATCCTTTCCCCTTTCCAGTGATGATGATGATGATGATGATGATGATGATGATGATAACACAGTCGAATCTTGGAAACTCCAATCTCAAGGGAAGCGCTATAATCTCCTAGTGTGGAGATTGTATCTCATTGAATTTTTTGGCTACACATCGAAAGCTTTTATTTGTTTATCATGCGCGTTACATGAAACATTTTGAAATTTTGGTAACACTGTAATAAGACGCGATTACCATGATTACATTGGCAAAATTTGGATCCAATTTAAAAAGATATACAGTCCAGCGTATAATAATAATGGTGTCACTGGATACTAACAAGGAAATGACGAGAATTGCGAGATCTTGAATAAGTTGGCTGTATGTGCATTTGACGCTTTAAGTTGATGATAAAACAGTTTCAAAGGATTTGAGTACGTGGCCCTTTGTTTTTGAAAAATTAATCGAGAAATTTTGTTCCTGATGCAGCAATTTCATTGGTTTTACACGCCTGTATTACAATTTCCGTCTGCAAAATTGTAAAAATATACCGGAGCACTATAACAAATAAAAATAATCGAAAACTTATCAAAATAAATCGTAAAAATAAAAAAAAACGTAATATTACGAGAATTTATAAAGTAGGATATAGACAAACTCATCAAGTTCTCCAGAACAAATCACTATACACTCAAATACTTACGGGGCTGTTTTACCTAAATCTAGATCAACTTAAAATGTCAAATACACATACAATAAACTCATTCGAGATTGCGCAGTCATTGTCATCTCTTGTAAGATCTATTAATATTATAAACAATTGCATGTTTAAATATTTTTGTAATCTCTGTAAAATATACAGGTAACTGGCGGTACAAGCGGAAAGGAGGTGATTCTACGCGAAAAAAGAAGTCGAAAATATAGGATAAAAATTTTTGGTTTGAGGCTTTGTTTTCGAGAAAATCGACTTTGAATTTTCGCTCGGTACGCGTGCGGTACGTTATAACGAATCTCACTGTAGATCGTTGTCTCGATGGAAAAATTAAAAAAAAAATTAAAACAAAAATTTTTATTCTATATTTTCGACTTCTTTGTTCGTGTAGAATCACCCCCTTTCCGCTTGTACCACTAGTTACCAACCACCCTGTATACTTGCACTAAATATCTTGTAGTTTGTGTACACATCTTCAGAATCGTTAAAAATTTTATCACTATAATCGTGGTAGTTGCGTGTCAGTAGCGCTAATGAAATTTTAAAATGTTTCGTATAATACACGTAATATGTTCGTAAAAAGAGTATAAATACTTTCGCGAGACACTGTATATATTCGATTAAATTTGATATACTCTATTACATCTCCAGTTTCCTCTTTAAATATATTCTATTAAATTACCCAAATGGGACTCACATTTTTAGATGAAATCCGAACCAATAAAAGTGCGTTGAAATAAGCATAATATAGTTCAAATAAATCGAGTTACAGAAATGCATGTAATAATTAATTAGTCACCTTCTTTAAAATATTGATCTTACTTTGATGTTTCTTTAAACTTTAAAGTGTAAAACTGATTGTTAATTATTAATTTTCGTTTACCTTACTTTTTTACTAGCTGCTTTCTTACAATACGGCTCATAATTATACAAATAAACAATACGTGTAGGATCAAAATAGATTTATAAATATTATTGATATACATTTTATCGATATACAACATATTTATATATAAATATTATTGTATAATTACCAAAAATATGTATCGTATATTATATATTAGTATACGTTAGTGCCTGGTGTATCTACACAATTATTTATATACTGGTGATAATTTGTAATTATTACATCATTGTTTTATATTCAAAAGTGTAAAACGTAAAGAATATTCGATATTAGAAACTAAAAAAAATAATCCTAAATTTGAAATGGATACAAATATTTACAAATAATGTATGTAAAACGAGAACATCGAAGTTAAATTTTGCAATAAAGATAACTTATTGTTAGTGTAAAGTTACATTTTGAATAATAGTACGTATATTCGAGCTAAAGGAAGTTGTTTATCGTAAAAATGTTTTTGAAAACTAATTTACATTACTGTTACATTATGAAGCATTCACAAAAGACTAACACAATTGCGACCAACTTATCCAATTGATTCTTTCTAGTTTATACTTTACACTTTACACAGTAGAATATATACTATAGATCATAACTGCACCTTTGTGCCTGTCATGTGCGTTAGCCCGATATCCAATACTGATTTACGTTAGAATGCTAGAGAGACTATTGTTTAATGGTATTGAAAATTCAAAAGAATAAAATAGCAATACACGTACATATCTCGGGGGAAATTAATGCCATTCAATTTTATTTTGTTTTAAACAATGTTATTACAATCGTACACCTTTACCTTCCTGAAAGTTACATAGTATATTCCTTATAGTTCCTACAAACAAAAAGATATTAATAATAAGTGAAAGAAAAGAAAAAAAGAAGGTCAAATTTCTACAGCGAATGGTATTCTTCTATTTTTCAACAATAAACACTGTTCTTGACGTACAATGTATTGTGTGAAATTCTCTATAACACACAAGATACAGTAATAGTGGAAAATGAGTACACTTGAAAGCTATCGGTATTAGAGAACTCTTACACACATGTTGCATAAATTGAAAATTGATGGAAAAGATATAAAGTATGTAGGAAAACAAATTGATAATAAAAAGACGTTAGTAAATCTGTATGTAAGTCAATAGTATACGATCCCTTTGTTTGCAAAATGCATGCTCAGTTGACTCTCACTACACGTTCTGCGTTAGAAAGGATCCATAGCGCAGGAACTAAAACACATTTTTTCTATACTAATTCTACATAGAAATAACTGTCACACAATACGTAAAATTCTCCTTATCATACCAAAGATAATGCGAAACTATGATTTTCGCGTGAATTCAAAAACTTAAAGATTTGTTGATATGTCACGAATAAGACAATTAGTGAACAGGAAGCAAATCAGTTACATGCAAACATGTACTGATCGTGTTTGTTTGCCTTGTATATTTTGGACAGTGATACGCTTTTGCATCTCTAAAATTTACTCACATACATATTCGTACAGTGGCGTGAATGATTAGAAATTGAATCCTATTTTTTGATTTCTTCATAATATTAAAACAAAAATTGACAAAATCGTTTATATAATTCATGTAATACAATAATATAAAAAATCAAATAACATGATAATATAAAAAAAGGAGGATACGACAAACAAAAATTGTCTTCTTTTAAAGTCTGGAGAAAATTAAAATTTCCTTTAAAATTGTGTTTCTAGCTGTGAAAAAATAAATTCAATGGTAATTTTGTTACTTTTTCATTCAACATTTACTGAATTTTTCATTATATTTCATTACTTTTATTAACCTTTTTTATTAATCTGCACTATTCACTAACGTATAAAAGTTTTATTTTGAATATTCAACCACGCGGATTTTATTCCTTCTTCAAGTTCAGCGACATTTTCTGCTGGTGGCCTTCTAGTGATCGTAAACTTTTCTCGATTCTCGATCGGATTCAGATCAGAACGTAATGCTGACCATAGTAAAATAATTCTATTCGAAAATGCTGAAACTACTTTTTCCTAGTGAGGACTGCATGAATAGCAGCATTGTCTTGTTGAAAAATTGTTCTTCTGTCTTCTATTTCACGTTATGATAGGCAATAATTCGCCGTCTCACATCTCTTGGTATCCTATAGCGTTCAATGTATCCTTTAGGAGAACAATTTCACTTAACATATCCACATACGATCAGCGGTTTCTGGCAAATATTGAACGAATAATGCAGGAAATATCTATGAGCTTCTAATTATTCGTAGCACTGTACATGTGTATGATAGAGTCTCTTTAAGCAATTTTATAATCGTATTATAAGAATATCGCATTACGATACGGAACTCGTATAACGCGGAACGTATTTCCCGCGTTATAGGGCATCTAATATTGTACGTACATAGGATAAATTGCATGTAATATAATGAAACCAAATAATCTGACTTTTATTCAAGCGGCTTGCAACGCATCTCAACGAAGCTATTGGATTTTGGTTTATGATAAGCAGTAATAGTGAATTTACGCAGAACTCGCCGACCATGGAACACTTAATCAAACGAAAACCCATAAAGACGTAAAAATAAAAAAATTTTAAACGAGATTCAAAATGATTATCTCGAAATTTAATCTAAAAAATTATTACTTTCTAAGGTGATATTGCGATAAAATGTAATTATAAATGTAAATGTAATTAAAAATGCACAATAACCGTGCAAAATGTAATATAAATGTACAAAAAGTACTGTATTCCTTCCATTAAAATGACAAAATTCTGTTAAAGTAAATCTCGAGAATCTATTTTTTGAATCTTACTTAAACCGTTGCAAAATTTTCTTGCTTATTCACAAATAAGTAAAAAACATAAAACAGGATAGTTAAGATAGATGTGATTTTAAGTTACAAACTCTTCTTGGTATAAAATTATTCCCACTTCCCCCTCAACAAACATGATCTCTTGTATGGAACCTTTCCATTATCATATCTTCACCGATAGACGCACTTACGAAAAATTTCATGACAATGTTTCTTTCGTTACAACAGATGTGTAACAGCATGATTCATATGCAAATATAACAAAACATCCTCGAAACTCGAAGATTAGAATATTCGAATATAGAGGTATCGCGAATATAAAGCTCATTCCCTAAGGAAATAAAAACTTTTTCAGCATCAGTGAAATACAAAACCGTCCTTACACGTTCTTTTCCCTAATGCGACTTTGTACCCTGAAGCTCAAACCCCGAATCGTTGATAAAAGCTGCGAAACTAAATGTTCTTCGCGTTGAATAAACTAGTTTCAAATTGATGTCTTGTAATATTTATTAATAATTTAGTGGTATTCTTCTTCTATGAAAGATAAATAATGCGACGGCTAGAATTTTTAAGGCGAACCAATCTTTTTCATAAGCTATACAGATCAACCTATGATGTCAGTTGAGCTATAATTTATTATAATACGCGATTGCAAGCAATAGATATAAAACGAAAATGTGCTTTTTATTATGTTCAACGAGAAAACTAAATATAGGAATTTACAATATCTATGGTGCATACAACACTAATTTTACACAAAATGTTTATAATAATACCTATGATGAAAAGAAAAAGAGAATGATACATCGAAGCTTGGTAATTAAACAATTTTTCAACAATTTCATTATTTCAATTTTATAATAATTTTAAATGAGTAATTTCAAATATTTATAGACACACGTGAGCCATTGTAATTTCATTGTCTAATTTTTTGTATTATTTCTATCCTTTAAAACAGGTGTTTGCTTGCAAGATTGATAAAAAGCTCAATCAAAAAAAAGCGTTTTCAGAAGAATCCCTAAGCCTACATCTCATAAGTAAAGAAATAAAAGCATTTTACGCAAACCCTGTAACAAATGTTTTAACCCGTTAATACGAATAAATATTTTCCAACGTTTCCGTCTGTCTACCCAAGATGTCCTTTTCATTACAATTTCTATAATAGGAATTAGATTAGTAATACTAATAAAATAAAACGTTTGCTACTATGAATCTTTAAAAAATACTTCATGTCTAGTATTTAGATTTGAATTTATGTATCGAAACAGTCACTCGATTCAATTTATTCTATAATACTTCGATGAAAACGTACAAATTCAGTGCGCAACTCTTACAACGATATTTAAAGAACATAAAAGTATCCAACTATAGATGGATATCAACAGACGAATGCGTTTCTTGCAAGTTGTATTCCTTCCCTATTAAGCTTTCCTTTCCCTCTTCTTTCAAAGGCTTCTTTCACTTTCGTCGATCGCATAGGTAATCATGCAGACGTGTATCAAGATACAAATTGTACGTTTGCATACAAACGAAGACATATAAAATGACATATAAAAATATTTTGTTTAGCTTTGTGTTACTCTTATTATTAGCTCAAAGTTACATCAAATTTGGAAATAAAGTTACATTTCAGATGCAATAGTTCTTCAAATAGTTTATTAGTATGGCAAAGCACTCTTATCGTGTGAGGCTTTACGCCACTGCATTTTAAAATTGCAGAAATGAAGCAAATACTTCTTTAAACTACGCGACAAATGACATTAAAAATGCGCCATATTGATGATGAGATGCAACTTTTGTAAAAACTTTTCGATTTTTTAAATAATAAGATGAGATTCTAGTTGTCAGGAGGGAAGCTCACAATATGATGAAATCCATCGATTTATTATCGAATGTAAATTAATTTGTTCTGTATATAAAAACAACCATTGTCACAAAATCCACAACTCTGTGATTTAATTGAACATAGTTTCTCTGCAATAAAAATAATTACACTTGCAACGATAGCGTAATATGTATGGCGAATATTTGATTTAAAAATATCAAAGTACGTATATCAAACGAAGAAATTCAAGATATTGGAGTATTCTCTTGTTTTCCTGGAAAAAGGCAAACGTGGACGTGTTACGAGACGTGAAGTTTGAATCGTCCCTTACCTTTGTCAGATTCTGCCAGTTGTTAGATACCGCAAGTGCTTCTTTTCTTGAATCAATCGATGCTACTTGCTGTCAAACATAACACGAAAGAACGCAAAACGACCGAGTCAGAAGAAAAGAAGGAACCAGGGAAACGAAGCGAAGCCGCGGAAGTTTTCCACGTGACTGATGGAACTAGGTGTACGCCGCCGACGAGGAAGCTAAACAGAATACCAACCAATGCGCAAGTCCTATCCTCTCCAATGATATAGATATCTACGCTACCTTACACTCGCCAAACACCTTCGTTCTGTGTTTGCTTCTTTCATTCGGTTTGAACTTTGAAACTGCGTTACAAAAATACAAGAGGATAAGTGCACCCACAATACGGTTGGACATTTTCTATTTGGAACGAAAATAACGAATAAAGAAGTCAAATAGTTAATATTTATTTAAAATAAAATAGCAAACGAGTTTATTAGAGAGTAAAGTTCTTGCAAATAAACAAACTCCTACGTGAGAAATAAATTATTTCTAAAATAGATTCTCTCAGATAATATCAGAGGGTAAAGCGCAACAAATAATTATCTTTAACGCTTAAGAGAAATACCATTCAAAGGTATTCGGTCGTTTACTTATTTTTGACAAGACATTTCAGGTGCGAAACTAAAATTAAATTAACCTGCAATGATTTTCTTCGCCATAATCACCATAGCTACGTATAATAATATATTATAACCCGATTAAATTGATTTGCGCAAGTCAATATTAATAATAAAACTGGCGTTTGTAATTGTCATACTTTATACAACTATTTTATTTTTTGATAAAGTCTTTATCTTCTTCAGATTCTTTAACTTTTTAAATATAAAACAGTTATGTATTATACATGGTGAGGTAGATAAAGTGCTACAAGCTACTGCAGATATCAATTTAAAATTTTTAAATGTTAAATAGCACAGGGGCTATCAATTTAGGATGTACGATATTGTGTGGTGAATTTTTGAGGGTGCTATCTGCATTTTTTAAGAATAGGATGGCATATTCATTTTTCTATATTCGGACAAACTGTTATCGAACTTAACAATTTTTACGTAAAACATCTTTTTTATTTTGCATAGTTAAAGAATTATAGCAGAAATTACTCTACGTAATGGGAGCTCCACGAAGATGCCAAAGATATGAAAAGAAATGTATTCTACTTTGAAAATAATTTTTGAAATAGGTCACCTGATTTAACACCACTTAATTTTTTATGGGGTTACATAAAGAAAAAGGTGATGGCAACGTCATCAACTACGAAGGGGACTATGAAAAGAAAGATTCACACCGTCTATAAATCCGTAACTCCAACAATGTCATCATGTTCGTACAACTATTATCACAAGAATAAATGCATATTCGGAAGATAATGGACAACTCTTTGATGACATAAATTTCGAAGTAAAATATACTTGTTTTGATATCCTTCGACATCTTCACAGAGACCCCTTGTGTAAATTATTTTCTCCTATAACTCCTTAACTATGCAAAATAAAAAAAATACCGAAATAAAAAAGGTAAAAATTGTTAGCTTTGCTTTTGGTGACAAATATAGCACAAACAAGTCGTTTTGCGCTACAATACACGCGTAATTTTGTAAAATAATATTGTAAATATTGTAAATATTGTATAATATTGTAAAACAATAATGAAGTATTCAAACTATCGTATCTCTGGCGATACTGAAGATATACAGGGTGGTTGGTAACTGGTGGTACAAGCGGAAAGGGGGTGATTCTACGCGAAAAAAGAAGCCGAAAATATAGAATAAAAATTTTTCGTTTGAGGCTTTGTTTTCGAGAAAATCGACTTTGAATTTTCGCTCGGTACGCGTGCACTTTATCACGTCTCGTTATAACGGATCTCACTGTAGATTTTTAAAAACATTAAAAAAAAATTTTTTATTCTATATTTTCGACTTCTTTTTTCTCGTAGAATCACCCCCTTTCCTCTTGTATCACCAGTTACCAACCATTCTGTATGGATAATTAAAAGCGCATTAAGCTCCGCTTCTAGTGACAAATGCAGCGTATATAGGTCGTCTCCTCTCAGAACTACACTGGATCTCGTGTGTTACAATGCGCAATTTTGTAAAAAATGATTTAAATACTCAAATTAACGTATCTCCATTGCTACTACAGATATGAAGACAATTAAGGGCGAACATCTGTCCAAATATCGAATAAATGATACGCCTGCTACCAGTAAACTAATATATATTAATATTAATATCATTCTGAAAAAATAGGGGTGTCACCGCCCCTAAGAAACTCGCGCACACAATATCTTACACCCTAAAATGTTAGCCCCTCTTTACCATTTTGCCCATTATATTTATCATTATTTACCATTTAACACACCATTTTACAGCTGAAAATTTCAGTGTTGATATCAGCAGTGGCTTTGCAGGAGACAGCTTGTAATATTTTATCAGTCACGCCCTGTGCATGCTGGAAATATGTATACATAAAATATATGTCGGAGATGAAAGGACATCAGGGCCTTTCTTTTGGAATTTTTGGGAAGATCCCCAATACTTTAGTCTAGACTATTTATTATAGCTGTACTTAAATAATAAAACTTAGAGGTAGTTGTTATGATTCAATCCGATTATGTTTGCCCGAGATTTGTGACAGTGGGCTTGAGTTCGAGGTGACATAACTGATCGCCGAACATAGCCACGGTCACGAGATGAACGTTTTTACCTAACAGAGAAGTGCCAATATTGTGGGACACACGTTGTGGTAACAATTAAACCCCGGTCAGGAGCAATGGCAGTTCTACGCGGGTCTGCCTAGTAACGGCGGCTGGAATTTTGTTGGTATCCCCGGCCAATATGCAACGAACAAACGCGATCGTAAGGAGAGGAAAATTTCCATCAGTCTTTTACTCTTGCGATCACCTTGGAAAGTTTTCACATCGTCTTTACGTGCAGTATGATACCGAGCGTCGCAGCAAACGTTACTTTGTGCTTCAGAATATATTCTACGTTTAACAAAGAGTTACTCCGTTGACCGTAGATTCGTTATTGAACCTAAGAACATTGTCTTTAACATCTTGAGTGCCTAATCACCACGGTTATTTGACAAACATTGTAAAAATCCATATTTATACCAGTAAATATAATCTCTATAGTACAACAACGATGGCTAGTCCGAATGAAGATTTGTTACACGCCCCTAAATCTAACGCTAACCCGACATATATATACTGAAAGTCGTGCAAGACTGCATTTTTGGCATTTGTATCCGTTTGTAGTTTATAACGGCGTTAACAGATTTTGATGAAATCTTCAGCGTTTACATAACTGGCATAAATCTTTAAATATGTTGTTTAAATTTCCACTACCAGCGTAGATAAAAAAATTGTAAAACATGACCTTTGCTTTTCTCTTCGCTATTCCGAACCGACCGGAACAAATCGAACAAAAAGCAAAAAGCTGTGGCTGAGGGCACTGTTGATGAATTTGTCCATGATAATCCTCCTCTAAGTGACGATGTATTGAAAGTTATAAAGCCAATCTATGAAAGTTTGTCTGCAAATACCTTATTAGAACGATGTTTGGGTTCTGAAACTCAGAATAATAACGAATCGTTAAATTCCTTGATATGGACTTTTGCTCCGAAACACATTCATACAGGAACGCAGACCATTAAAATTGCTACTTTTCTCGCTGTTAGTATTTTTAATGAAGGTTTTATACCCATTTTAAAAATACTGAACGTTATGGGAATGACGATTGGTCGAGAAGCCCATGCGTTCGCTGTGAAACGGGACGAAACTCGGATCGCACGCTCTGAAATCCGACTTCGGGTGCTTCAAAGGAAACCAGGACTGCTCATTTATACGAAAAAACCTCAGAGAATAAACATTTTGAAGCGGAGGAAGGTCCATTGTATGGGGCAGGAATCGCCGATTGGAAATATCGAAGTATATCGTACCATTATATGAGTAAAACTGCGTGAAACTTTATTCAAAACTTTAAAAGCGTTTTTCTCGAAACTACTTTTTTCAAGCTGGCGTGCATGATATCTCAAGTTCTACTGAATCGATTTATTTGAAACTTTGTGTGAACCTTCTCTATACATCCCCCTGTCGCTTACTAGATTAAAGTCAAAAATTTCAATTTTTTACTATTTTTATAAAATTTGGAACTGTTAAAAAAATACGTGAAAAATTTTTTTTCTTCAAACAGTCATCATTTTGTCAAAAAAATTTTTTTTTTACTTCTTCGATGTAGACGCGACAACGACATCTTTACTGATTAAGAATCCGTTGGATTTTTTTGTTTCAGATGACCAGAAAGGTTGGAACCATGCACGCCAGGACATCCCTTTCCTTGGACCCCCCCTCCCCACCACCACTTTAACAACCGATAACTTTTCGAGTTTTGAATTTTTTTATTCTTTTATCTATTCTTAAAATATAAATAAACGAATAATAATTATAATATTATAATTATTATATTAATTAACGAATGATAAAAAATGGATAGTAAAAATATTCTTTGTTTTTTTACAAAGCTCGAAAAAAGGCTTTTGGAATAGAATACCCTCTTAATTGCAATTCTTTCAAAAAATTTTTTCGCATCATCTAATAAACAAATCCTAGTAACTTCTTAAAAAGACTCAAGTCGTTTGGTTCAATAGTAAAAAAGTTATTCTCCTTGTAAAGCGTAAAAATACCTTCTTCACCCGCTGCATGTATATAGATATATAACTATATAGCTAATAATAATAATGTATTTTTCTTATCAGTATAACGTTTAAGGAAACATATCTCGAAGCTTGTTTTTGAAACAATTTCACCGAAATTGTACATGTCAAATAAGATGACAAATATTAAGGGACTGTGCAACTATGTCGGCTTCAAAATGTCGAAATTCTTTCTTTCTGCATCTTTTTAAAATTCGATATGTATAGAATACTATGGTAGAAGGGTATTTTGAAATTTTTAAGAATGGCGAAGTTATAATACTGAAGACTACAGCATTCTTTTATTTTAGCGAAAACTTCGCTTTAAACTTTAAACGCGTTTTTTCGAAACTACTTTTCGATGTTGCACCCGGCAGATCCCCAAACTTTTCATCCGATTAACTTGATATTTTTACACGTTATTCTGCGTAACATTATCTGCAATGTAGCGTACAATTTTTTTGATATCTTAGTCAGTTGAATTTTTATAAACGTTGAAATTTGATTTTTTTTCAGCCAAAAAATAAAATGTTGTTCTCAACAAGCCGCGACTTTCTGACTTTTCAAAATTATAAAAAAATCATACGCTACATTGGAGACAATCTATTTTTGTACATGTTCGCACAAAATTTGTTTACTTTCTCCAGTCATATTTGCCGCTGGGTGTACGTAAACAAGGTTCCGCTGGATATGGAGTCAGATAATGTTGTGCCATTGTGCCATTTTGTAATTTTGCGTAATAAAAAAATATAAACATAGAGTTAAGCGTCGCTTAAAGATTCCTATAAAAATCTTGGTCCTTTACCAAATACTTGAATACGAAAAAAATGTTAGATTTGCCCTACCTTTTTTAAACTTCCAAGATTGTATATCTCTTTACTAAAATTTATTTTTTAAATATGTTATTATTTAAATAATGTTATTTAAAATAAAGTAACATGGCAAATAGCAAATAAACTAAAACTTATTATTCTATTAAGATACAAAAGATGCTTCAAATTAATAAATATTATACACTGCTAAAACCCACTACACTTTTAAAGGGTTAAAAAGACGTCCTGTAATTTAAGAAAATACCATAATATTAATACTATAGCACTAAAATACTAGCCTATAAAATACTTTTATCTTAACAGGAGGACCTGTATACTTACACAGGAATTTTTAGGAATATGCCTTTTTGGCAAAAAATTTTGTTATGAAAATGTCTTGAAAATATATTTTCAGCGAATCGAAAAATCTCTATGTACTTCAGTAGTTTTTGTCATGTAGGAAATGAAAATTTTTGGTAGTTTGTTCATACAGAGAGTTCGGAAATACATGGAAAACCGATTTACAGTTCAATTTCAGGAAACTCATTGCGCAGCTACTTGGACATCGTTATTCTGTTGAAAATAAATAAAAAAAAGGTACCTTTTTCTATACGTCAATATTTATATAATAAATCTCATAAAAATATTTTCTATTGGATTATTTAAAAGAAAAAAGTTGCTAGAAAAATTTACTGATTTTCATACGTTCAAAATGCTAAGCGTCCTTAATATAGATTTCTTAAAGTTGTATTAATATTACTAAAAAACGATGTACTGGAATTCGATATCGATTTATATTCACTTTGGTACACAATCTGCGATCTCATATTATAATTGTTGATAAAATTCCAACGGTGTTATATTCTGGTAACTTCAAAGCCTTTTTTACTTCTAACAAATAAAAACCTAACGGCAACAATACGAAAAGAACAAAATTACAAATCCATTTTCGTCAATTTTTGTGGTTTTGCTGTCAGTTGGTAGTTTACAAAGAAGTATTTTAATATGAATATATCCAGTTGGAGAGGGAGTAATCTGATATCACCCACAAGCAGATACGTCAATGCGTCAATGCGGATGTCACGTAAAGTTGGTACTTGGGTGGTAGTAAGAAGGCTGAGTCGTAACCCAACTACTAATTTTCCTTTATAAAACTTCATTATAAATGTTAACACTTACAAAGTAACACCGAACCGGAGAATAGGGGTTGTATGAGTACAGCAACTAGAAGAGGAACAAAAAGAACTGCCCGAGCTGGGTGAAGTCTAGGTTTATATACGTTTTGGTTTTAGTATGTTGAGGGGCTAGGTGTACCCGATGATGTGTCGGAGATCAGGGGTCGAAGCCTTTATCTATGATGTGGACTAAGGTGTGTCATAGCTCCTGTGTAGGCTATGATGATAAGGTGGTGATGTGTCCAAAGGAGTCCAAAGCTCGGGATCGCTATCTCATGGTTGAGATAAGATTGATGTCGCACGGACATTGGCCGATATAGGCAAAACGAAAGAATATTTCGTATAATAGGTTTTTAAAATAAATATATGGGAAAAAAATAGAGAACTATTGGAAGTTGACGTATTGGAAAAGTGTGATCTTTAATCTGAAATTCAAATTAGCTTTAAAAGTAAGAGATATGTATTACGAAAACTCATGGTGCATTAAAAATTATATATAAAATTTACTAAATTTCTTGCTCGAAATATTTCCCTAACTAATAATTTAGAACTGTATTGCTAACATAAAACTGTGCATGTACTGTTTGGAAAATAATGATCGTAATCGTTAGTAGCTGACTACTAAAACCTAAAAATCGACCACTTGATCCTTTTTCTTCTTAACCACTTATTTCCACTCGTTTGAATAGAAAATTAGTTGGGTCGAACTATGTAATGAAATTTCTATTTTATTAGCTATTAATTTATTTATTTATCTGTTACATATGTATCAAAAGGATTAAAATGATAAGTATAGGAAATTACTAGAAAAGAAGTGTATTGACATAACCAAATATTTTGTTTCGAATTTCAAAAATTATATGTCCGTTTATTAAATAAATCAATAATGAAATAAATAAGAAATAAAAGTGAACTTGCAAAAAAGCCAGTTTCTCTTCGATTTCAATGATTTTGAAATATATCGCTAAGCTCTACATTTTAAATAATTATTTCCTGCGCACATAAACGGCAGGCAACTTTAGTTGCCGAGATACTGGCGGAAGACTGCTAGACATTAAAGCCTGCTCATGTATGTGTATCCGTGACAGACTCACAAGCATAGCCAACACGTTCGTCGCTTCGTTCGCAGCTTGGCGATCTGTTATCATCCATCAACCATCGATCTCCTTATCTAAATATTATACTTTTCGAATCTAAATAAACAGCTTCTACGAAAATCTTGTTCACAACTGCACATGCAAGTGTTCCGACTTGTGCTGCAATACAAAGTAAATAGTATATGAATAATATACATTTTACGTTTTTATATATTTGTTACTATCGCTACTAACAGTCTCGTGTGTGCATAATTGCGACAACATTTGTCATTATTCATTATTAAATTTCTAATTATTTTTACAATTAATCTGTTACTATTTCACACAAGCGTTGGCCGAATTGACAAAGGTAACTCAAACCCAAATCCAAAACATTGATGATATTTATTTTTCATTGGCTGATAACAAATATCTTTTACAGACTGTAATGAACTGAGTCTTCGTCAGAAGGATCGGCGGTATATGGTACTCAAGCTCGTTCAACTCTCATTTATACATATACAGGGTGGTTAGTAACTGGTGGTACAAGCAGAAAGGGAAAAGGAAGTCGAAAATATAGAATAAAAATTTTTTTTTAATTTTTTTTTCTTTTTAAATTTTTCCATCGAGACAACAATCTACAGTGAGATCCGTAATAGCGAGACGTGATAAAGTGCACGCGTGCAAAGCGAAAATTCAAAGTCGATTTTCTCGAAAACAAAGCTTCAAACGAAAAATGTTTATTCTATATTTTCGACTTCTTTTTTCGGGTAGAATCACCCCCTTTCCGCTTGTACCACCAGTTACCAACCACCCTGTATACTATAAACAAGAGATAAGAATTAGGTTCGGATTACCTTTTATTTTGTGCAGCCAGTAATTAATACTTATGTATACGGTACCACGGACGCACAATTGTCGACAGAATTCACTGTTATGGTACCGACAATTTTTTGCCAATATCTCGAAAACTGAGAGTCCGGTGGTTACATGCATAGGAAAAAGTTGTTCAGAATCATATCCGCAACAAAATATTAAAAAATCATGGAAATCAGTGAGGAGGGCAAACTTCTTACCATAATTACCGTTGGTTGACGGAGGACACAGAAACGATCGTGATGCTGCGATGTATCAGATAAATCATTATAAAGTTTATTGAAAAATCGAGAAATGAATTAACACATAGCGTATGATTTAGTACACACATGTATAGTTAATTGTAATATTAGATTTTAAGTAAATTGCAAGCGAAAACTTAATAAAGCATAAAATTAATTTTAGACAATAAAATATCTTCTTAATTTTCAAAAACGTTTTAGTTGGAAAATTTTGCAGTAAAATTTGACTTGTAGTATTCTAATAGCAAAAAGAAGGTTTTGCATTTAAGAAATTACTGTTTAACAAGCTTATATTTTAATTCATAGAATCCAGTGAAAAATGAGCAGTTGTTGCAATTGGGAGATCAAAATAAAAATTGGAGCATTAAAATTGGAGTTTTAAACACTTATACCATAATACAATTGAATATAGTACAAAGTACGTACATGTTGCGGAAGTATAGAATTCTATACTTCATTTGCTAGATGTCCTATTCTGTAATTTATTTGTAATTCCATAGGAAAATTTAGTTTAGTCAATTCAAACCACTACTATGCTGAATCAATAACGTCGCATGTGATACAAAAATGGTATCGGAGGTCGGATGGCCTCGAAAACGTGGGACACGAAAAAGCATCGAATGTCACGTTTATTCTGTCAGAGCAACTATGGTCGAGTCGACTATAATCGGTCGACTAGACCTGTTCGAGACGTGATACTGATATCAGTGGGTCGTTCAATCACGTCCATTTAGTAGATTGGCGACTCGTGCAGGTACCCGTGATACCTAGCACTGTTTGCTATTGTAAGCGGCGCGTAAAGTGGTCTCCTACTCCAATTGGTTTTGGGTTTATACGAACACGCTAAAGTGCAATTAACTAAATAATGGAATTTTTATATGGAACGTTCTTTTTATCAGACTTGATCTTAAAAGATATTTAATAAAATACAAATTTATTACAGCTTTGCTACACGCGAGAAAGACTTGAGCTACAAATGAGATTTCTTTAATTTTTTTGCTCATTATTAGATAATAAGGTAAAATCAATGACAATTCCATTTTTACGCTACTTTTTTATTGCGCAAAAAATTGCTATAGTTTTGCACGATCTTCATAACATGTTTACGAAATGTTCTCCGTTTTGTCTGAGACAATAATACCATCTGTTTTCCAATTGAAAAATCTTTTGTTCGGATTTAGAAAGTCGAAAACATTTGCTTTCCTGTGATTTCGCACACATATACACTGACTCACGAAAATATTCAAGCACTCGTAAAAACAGATCTGAAGTTTTTTGGAAAGTTTAAAGAGTTACTTTGCTAGATGATGCGTAAAAAATTTTTTTTAAATTGCTGTTTGAGCATACAGTGGAAATTTATGTAGTTATTTTTGAAGGCGATATTATACTTCAGATCGATTTTCCTAATAAGTTGCTATGGAAAGACAACTGTGCATTATTTCTCAATGTCGCCTTCAAAAAATGACTCAACACCTTTGTAAACCAAAATCCACACATACAATGCTATGATATCAAAAATATATTGTGCTACTTAAAAAAGTCAAGATGACCTTGGATTTTTATCAAAAGAAACAATTTGTTGCCAATTTTAAATATCGCAATTTACAGCCGACTCAAAGCTGACTAATTTGTGTTAGAAATATTTTTTTCTTACATTATTGGAAGTGCTTCAAAAATGATGTACACCATTTCACAGAACATCGTGTATACGGTTTGTCCCGCGGCGTGGTCAAATAATCCAGGCATTTCACGTCTATTTTTATTGGTATTTTTATTGGTATGGAGGGTTGTTGCAAGATACCAATAAACTCGAACAAGTTCAGTAGGTACGGTTGGTTAGTAGCGATTGATGGGAAAACCTAAAAAGTTGGGTTCATTAGTCGACCAAACACAACTACATTTTCACTAACTTATACTGTTGAAATGCATTGCTTTTACTTTGACATCTAGTTTTGCATACCACGGTCAGCTTCACATAGTTATTTTCTTCATTCCACGTTCACACCGCCTTTGTCGTCATTCTTTTTCTTTCCTTGAAAAGTAGAGCAGCCAGCACGTACACAGACTGAAATACCAAGATAATCTTGAGGTTATAATAAACTCGTTTGTCGCTAAACCGCAACGAAACTAATCTTCATCTGCATATGGATGCATATGGTTAAGGGCCCAATTAGATTATGACTTGACTTTGTTGGAGCGGAAAACTCTGATGAAAAACCGAGGTTATA
Source organism: Bombus huntii (assembly GCF_024542735.1). Taxonomy (NCBI): domain Eukaryota; kingdom Metazoa; phylum Arthropoda; class Insecta; order Hymenoptera; family Apidae; genus Bombus; species Bombus huntii. Next base: position 11,516,256 of record NC_066250.1, on the reverse strand, counting down.
ACCGACTCGTGCAATAGCGTAAAGGTAACTTCAAAATGCAACGGAGACCGAGTTTTCGGTTATTACCGAACTTAGCGGCGTGGATAACTGGGATGTTTTTAAGTTCCAAATCCGTATGATCTTAAATGCTCAGAAAGCTTGAGAAGTCGCGAGCGAGAGACAAGAAAACCGGAACGAGCCAGTGGATAGCGCGGTCGGGACGGTGCGTGGACAGCACGAAAGAGATGTGGTCACGTGGCAAAAGGCAGATACCTTTCGCGGTGGTGTACAGCGCAAAAGTTTATCGCGACTACAGTCACAAGGCAATTGATTCTCTACATAATTAGTTGCGACACGACAAAGGCAACGTAGGACAGATTGTCGGCTATCTACGAATAAAAAACTGATTTCGCGATACACTTGCTGCAACACAAATGGCACGCCACGGAGAAGCAAGAGTCCAGTGACGTGACGACCCGCATAGCGAAAATCAAAGATGTGGTACACACGTTGAACCTGCTACATGAGAAAATGCTGGATTATATCGGCGATAACGAAGATCATTACGTTACGTAATACTACGTGTCAGCTACCGCCACTTCAGAAGCGCCTGGAAGTCGTCCCCGAAGAAAGCAAGACAATATCCGATCTAACCTCGCGGCTTATCATGGAAGAAGCAAGAATTCTAAAGAATTTCAGAAACTGAGTTGCTGGAAGGCCTTAACGAGGGAAAAATAAACAAGGTAAGTGTTATAAATGTCATGAGTACCATCATTGGGTGAAACAACATCCGAAACGAAGAAAAAAATGTAGCGGGAGACCCCAAGGTGAAAGGTATATCAGCGAGGCTCTTGCATCCATTAAGGCCGCCGACAGCAGAACGTGGTTTTTGGATTCGGGCGTGAATGATCACATGTCTAGTCCAGGGAAGTGGTTCGTCACGCACCAGAAGTCTAACAAGCCAAGGTACATTCGCATTGGAGATAGAAGCTCTCTGGAAATGCGTGGTTAAGGCTGCATGAACATGGGATTGTTCAACGGTTCAGCATGAAAAGTAGATGGTAGATGTGTCAGCATTTGGTAGATGTGTTGAAATGAAATCGCCCAGTGATGAATACAGTTTCACCAAGGATGACCGTATTGTGGTAGAGACAGAGCGTCGAGCCGGGGTATGTTGTCCAGTTTGAAGATTGCAAAGATTCCCCATCGACTTGCCAACGAAGACCAGAAAGGTATTAGCCAGTAATTTTAAAGGCTAGCACAAGAAGATGGCTCACTACAATTGTAGACGCGTGAGGCAAATAAATGCACCATCGGAATGATGCACCGACTCTCACTGCAGTACCACAGAGCTAGAGCGCACCGGAGAGCTGATCCATGCTGACTTCTCTGGACCAATTCAAGCCAAATCGTACGTACGAGGGCGGCAGCGGATTAAACCTTGCAAACTGAAGCGGAGTCTTTAGGATTGAAGCAATTCGCACCGCGTTGGAACTTTCCAAGCGTAGACTCGTGCGTTTTCGTGAGCGGCACGCATAGGGACAGGCTAGACCATATACATCAACGATGACTTGTTGGCGTCAATAGATAAGGAGTCAATTCAGCATCTATTGCGAGATTTGCACAAAGAATTCGAGGTAGCCGATAATAAGGCAGAACTGTTCCTAGTATTGCAGATTCTACGCGAGAAGGGCGGATCCATCGCCTTGTATCAGACAGATGTTCCGTACCAAAAGTGCGAATCCAGTGGCAATACTTGCTGACCGTCACAAGGACGTGGGGAGCCATCTCTCGGTAGTCACGAGCGCGGTAAAGCTTGTCAGCCGCTACCTGCAAAACTCTCAAAAGATTCACTGGACTGCGGTGAAACGGATCCTCAGGTACCTCGAAGATGTGGTAAACTACGGCCTGCGACACTCAGTAATGGCTGGTATAGGCACTTGACGAGTTATATAACCAAGTTTGGATTCAGGTTGGTATTCTGAAGTCCGCAGAGACGCCAAACCACCGCGCTCTCCACCACCGCCGTGGGATACGTAACTGCGTGCCAGACCACGAAAGAGGTCATGTGGTTCAGGAGGCTGCTAAACGAGCACCTGGACCCCGCTGAGATTCTGGAAACTCTGTATATGGGTAACGAGAGTACAATTAAATTGATCAAGCACTCCTTGTGCCATAGAAGAACCAAGCACATGAATGTCCTCTATCAATACACGAGACAAGCATACGAGAAGGGGGTCTTTAAACTGCAGTATATACCCTCAAACAACCTCAACAGCGGACACACTTACCAAATACTTGGAGCACACGATCTTTCAAAAGCACAGACAGACTCTGGGAATCATCCATTTACAGCGTAAAACAGAAGTGAAAGTGTTGAAACTTACTTTAACATCTAGTTGTATTCGCTCGCTAGGTAGTTAGTTAATTAGTTAGTGTTTGTCGAGATTCCTTCCTTTTCTTGAGAAGCAAACCAGCGAGCACGCATGTAAGTTATAATAAATCATTCGTTTTGTCGCAAATCCATTTTTTCGCCAGTCGACCGCCCGTCAACTCCTTTGTAGCTGCCCTCAGAGTTGAATAGGGAGACCATCAATGCTTATGTACAAAATTCAGCCAAAAAATGAACACTGAGAATAAGGGCCTCCGATGATCAACGGCTGCACTATCCGTCAAAGAGCTCTTAAAGGGAGAAACGATTGAATACACGGTGAGAGAAGAAATGCGTGATAGTGCGAACCTGGCTCGTACCGATGAACTGTGGAGGAGAAGTGTGCGCACGGCATGGATCATTGTCAGAGTAAACAACATATACTGCCAGCCATAAGTATGAGGGACGCTCATTCATATTTAGTATTGTAATTTAGTATCATATTTAGTATTCTTCGCTGCTTTCATTTCCTAGTTATTTTATTACGAATCTATTACTATTATTCTATTTGTATCATATATGTTTTGTAAAGAATCACGGTAAATAAATTGTTAGATAAATTGTTAATAAATATGACAAATGTATATAGTAATAACTATATCCAGCAGTATAGATAATGTTTTTATTTATCTTTTTATAATGTAATGTTAAGAATAAGAAACGCACAAATTTGTACTTTTAGAATTTTTTGGCACTAAGATGAGGACCGCAATTTTTGCCGTGTTTCTTTCGTCCTGGCCGATTAGCTCGTCGCGTCTGTTTTTCTAACACCTAAAAGTCGACAGCCTTGTTCAACACTGTTGGCGCCGGAGCTCCGGCCAGATCGGTAAACTTCGAGCTGTCATAGTTCACGTCGACTTATCAGAGCGAGAAATGGCGGGTCATAATTGTTCATGCTTCCATGCTCGCCGTTGATTTTTTGTCTTTTGACCGCCCAAACGGTTTAGATCTCTGCTTCTTCTAAAAAAATCGGAAAGAACCAATGGGAGAAGAGCACGCCGAGATATAAATCTCGTTGATGTGAGTAAGTAAAAGTAAGTGTGAGTAAGTAAGAGTAACTAAGCACAGTAGCTTCCGCCTACTCACTGTCAATCTCACTCGTAATTAGCACAGTGAGCCGCGCTACTCATACCACGTTCCACGTTCGGTTCGGGTACACTCACTGTTGCGATTTAACCTGCGTCAAATACGTGCTCGTGCTTCATCAGTCTTCAAAGCCGCGTTCCGTTTACCTAATTATTTAATTTCTAAGACTAAACTAAGTTGAGAGTGTATGGTCTCATTTGTTAAGTTTTTGTTTGAACAAAATTTTAAATGCTAAATACTTTTCTTGGCGTATCGTCGGTGTCCCAGCGATGTAACATGTAACAATTCTTAACGACAGAGACAATTAAAAAAAGGAACACGGTTTTGTCTGATCCGAACAAGACTAGTTCGAATCTTAGTAGAGATTCCATTTTTCTATCTCTAATCTAAATTACTTTAATTTATTAGTTACATAAACATTAATGTGACCTCTCAGCGAAAGAACTTATCGCATTTTCTTTAATCGAAAAACAATTGCACAAAATATAAATAATTCTACCATTGATACGCAGTTTGTCGGTATCAACGGCGATGCTGGTTATGTGCTATCTATGAGATGTTTTACCCAATTACTATATCATAATGCTGGTTCGTTATATCGGGGACGCGCGTCTGTTCCTCCTCGTCTAAATCTTCTAGCTCGTTTTGGATGGCATAGAAACGAATTCCAAGCGTCATTCAACTGGTAGAATAATAAGGCGGATTTATCCTGATTATTCGTTTAATCGTTTCGATAGGAGCGTGAATCGGCCGACTTGGTAGCTTCGTCTCCGACGCAAGGAGCTAATGTTGTCTGCTCGTTACAAGGCGTGGTTTGTCGCAAGATGTGCTTCGTGGTGTAGGTGTTTCCTTCACGAAGTTGGCCCTCGGAATGATGTGAGCCTGAGATTGAACTTGTTGGAACTCGTTATGATAATGATTGTCCAGCTGGGACGGGAGGCTGCGTGGTTCCGTTCCTCAACCGACGGGTTACACCTCTTCGAACTGTATGGTAGTGGGTGTCACTGGCGTGCACTTTTCACTTGACACATAATCCGACTCGAAGGATCAAAGACATTTACGGGGCTCGAGAGTCCTGATTGTTAAAATACTTAAATTTATCCTCCTTAGGTTTATTGAGGGTCTGAGTAAGAGTAGGTGGACATCTGACCAAACAACGAGGGATTTTTTTTTTATTTATTTGTTGAAATTACAATCAATTCTCGCGTTGAGAATTTTCAGTAATTTTTCTGGCGTGGCGCAGTGACATGGCTGTTTATTTACAATAAGTTAATACTTATTATAGATAGGTATAATTTATAAGTAAGTATTTATATTATAGTAAGTGCATATGCTTAATTTGGATAATTAAATGAATCTAACGTTTAGGTCAAGCGGGTAGTGCCTCTTCAGCCTGCGAATCTGGTCCGTCGTATCGAGTAGTCCAGTGATTAGGGGGTTTCGGTGTTTGTTGATTCTTTTGCTATATCTGTCGCTATATTTTGCTATTTCCTCTTTGACGGTGGGTATCTTGAGGTCGCGGTGTATTGTTTCATTGGTTACATACCAAGGTGCGTCAATTAGGGATCTTAGCGTTTTCGATTGAAAGCGTTGGAGTATTTCAATGTTGGAGTTACTTGCTGTTCCCCATAGTTGGATTCCGTAGGTCCAGACAGGTTTTATTACGGTCTTGTAGAGGGTAATTTTATTCTGTATGTTTAGTTTGGAGCGTCGGCCCGTGAGCCAATAGAGTTTTTTTAGTTTGTCCTTTAGTTGCTTCGTTTTATCTGAGATGTGTGTCTTCCACGTTAGTCTCCTGTCCAGGGTCATGCCCAGGTATCGGACTGTGTCCCTGCTAGGAACTGTTGCATTGTTGATGGTGACCTGGGGGCAGGTTTGTTTTCGGAGCGTGAAGGTTACATGTGAGGATTTCTTTTCGTTGACTTTGAAGCTCATTTGTGAAACCACTTTTCCATGGAGTTGAGACTTCGCTGGAGAGTGGATGAGGCTATTACCGGGTCTGCGTGGGTAGCTAATAGCGCTGTGTCGTCTGCAAATGTCGCTATTGTTATCTCGTTTGATATAGGTAGGTCGGCAGTGTAGATGGAGTACAGTGGGGGTCCGAGGACACTACCTTGGGGTATGCCGGCTTCTATTGGGAATGTTGCGGAAGTGGCGTCTAGGCATTTAACCATGAATTGTCTATTGGTTTTAAGTTTTTAAGTTTGTATAGTAGTCCTTCATGCCATACTTTGTCGAATGCCTGTTGGATGTCTAGGAAAACCGCTGAGCAATACTTTTTCTTTTCGAGTGTTTGGCTGATCGTATGAGTTAAGCGGTGGATTTGCTCTACTGTAGAATGATGTTTTCGGAAGCCGAATTGGTGATCTGGGAGTGTTTTCAAGTTCTCTAGGATTGGAAGGAGTCGGTTAGTGAGCATCTTCTCGAATAGTTTGGACAGGGTAGGTAAAAGACTGATTGGGCGATAGGAGCAGGTTTCGTATATCGGTTTACCGGGTTTAGGAATGAGGGTAATCAGTGAGATTTTCCAAGCCTTAGGATAGTGTTCCAGGCGAAGCATAGCATTAAAAACCGATGTGATGAGTGCTATCCCTTTTGTGGGAAGTTCCTTGATTGCTCTATTGCTTATTAGGTCGTGTCCTGCTGCTTTCTTGGGGTTTAGGCGACTGATTGTTTCTATAGTCTCTGCAGAGGAGAAGGGTTCGATAGGAGGGGACATTTGGAAGGGGGTGTGCAGGTATTCAGTAACGTCCGCGGCGGCTTGGGGGGAATGGTGTTTGAATACTTTTGACAAGTGTTTGGCAAACAGGTCGGCTTTTTCTATAGGGCTTCGCGCCCATCCACCTTACTGACGGCGGATTGGGGGGGTTATTTGTGGGGGGCGTGTGAGTTTCCCGGAGGCCTTCCATAGTGAGTAGTTGGAGTCGGCTGTGGGGGATAAACTGGCGAGATATTTTTGGAAACAGTCGTTTTTGTAATTTTTTATGGTTTTGGATAGCTTTCTAGTTGCGTTGTTCAGTTTGCGTTTGTCATCCCATGTTCTATGGGTCTGTCATACTCTTCTTAATCTACGTTTTTCTGCTATTTTTTTTTAGTATGTATTGGGGATATTCTTGTTTGCTGCTAGATGGCTTTGTCGGTGTGGAGAGGCGGATTGCGTTTATTATGCTCGTGTTTAAGTATTCCGTGGCTGCTTCGATATCTTGCTTTGTTTTTAGTGGGGTGAAGGCTGAGGTTGAGTGTGTAAAGACTTCTCTGAAGAGCTGCCAGTTGGTGTGTTGGTTGTGAATGGAGCCATTAGGTGTATTCTCGATGATTGTTGAACTGACTGTTGCTATCACGGGAGAATGATCAGAGGAGAGATCAGCCGAGGAGTTGATCTGGACGTGTCTTGATGGGATATTTTTAGTTATGAAGAAGTCGAGAAGGTCGGGTATTTTGTTGGTGTCAGTGGGCTAGTATGTGGGTTCGTATGTGGTGAGGTAGTTGAGGTTGTTGTTTATTATGCTGTTTAAGAGGTTTTTGCCTCTTGCTGTAACCAGTCTGCTGCCCCATTGGATGTGCTTGGCGTTATAGTCTCCTCCAACTATGAATCTATTGCCCAGGGTGTCCAGGAAGTTATCAAAGTCTTCTTTGGCGATGGAGTGTCTGGGAGGGCAGTATACTGCTGAGGTGGTGATTGAGCCATGACAGTCTTCTATTGCTACGTTTGTTGCTTGGAGGTAGTCTTTCTGGAATGATGGAAGTTCGTAGTGCTTGATACTTGCTTTGATTATTATTCCGGTGCCACCGTGGGCCTTTCCGCTGGAGTGTTGGGTATGGTAGAATTTGTAACCATTTATTTTCAGGTAGCTCTTGTCGGTGAAGTGGGTTTCCGATACGAGCATTACGTCGATTTGCTGGTGTTTTAGGAAGAGTTCTAGTTCGAGTTTGTGTTGCGCTAGACCGTTGGCGTTCCAGAGTGCTATGCGCCTTGGTTTTATTTTGAGTCGGGGCGTGCTAATTTTTCCACGATGAGTGTTAGTAGCGATAGCAAGTGATTTATTTGCTCCGATTGTTTCTCTATTAGCTTTTCAAGCCTTGAGGAGTTGTCTGTGTTTGGTGGGTTGGGGACACTGTTTTGGGGAAGGTTCCTTTGGCTGTTCGGGTTATTTTGGATGCCTTGTACTGCTTGGGCATAGGAGGTTGAGGTGGAGATGAATTTGGTAGGACTGGGTGTTTGGTTGGTTGAGGGGGTTGGGGTAGTCGTGAATTTCGGCGGGCTGAGTGTTTGGTTGGATACCTCTTTTGCTCTGAGCTTAGGGTACCTCTTCGTGTATAGTGTTTTGTATGCTGGGCAGCCTTTGTAGTTGGCAGGGTGGTCCCCTTGGCAGTGGATGCATTTCGCTGGGGTTTCCGGTGATTTGGCGCACTGGTCAGTGGAGTGAGTGCCTGCGCATTTAACGCAGCGGAAAGTATGGTTGCAGTATTTCTGCGTATGACCGTACCTTTGGCACCTTTTGCACTGCACTATTTCTTTTTTCACGAGCGGTGGTTCGATCTTTACTATCGCGTTCATTAGGCGACTGATGTTGTAGATTTCCTTATTGTTCGGTTTTTGTTTAATGTCTAGGAAGAATAAGGATAACGGGTCTTTCGAGACTCTATGCCTTATATTACTTACGTTGATGACTTCGTGGCCGAGTTTTGAGAGTTCGTATTTTAGTTCGTCTATGTCTGCTGAGTGGTGTATGTTTCGTAGGACCACCCGGAAAGGCCTTTCCTGTTTGAGTTGGTAGGTGTGGAAGTTGGCGTTCAGGGTCCTGAGTGTCTTGGTGAGTTTTCTGTAAGCTTCTGGGTTCGTCGGTAGTATTTTAACTTTATTGTTGCTTATCTTAAGGTTATATTCCTCCTTGCTGATATCTCTCTCTAGGGACTTGGTCATTGTCTGTATGTCAATGACGTCGTCCACAAATATTTGTGGGGGAGGGGGGATTCTCTGTGAGTGTTGGTTTGGTGGCCGTTCTACGATTTCCATGGCGTCGTTTGAGGATTCCAATACGGCGAACCTGTTGTGTGTGTTTATTTGCGTTGCTGTTTCTATTTTTCTTTTCTTTGTAGTGTTAGCGTCGTTAGTGCGGAGAGTTCTGCTACACTTCTGCCACGGGGCGGGGGGGTAGCGCGGGGTAGCTGCGAGTCTGCTCCGGAGAGCCTGGTCGCGGTTGCTGGGCCATCATCGAGCTAGTTAATTCGGAATGAACAACTAGTCGTGAGGCTGTGAGGCTAGTATTCGAGTTGGGGTTAGGTGCGTGGGATTTTCTTCTCCCTAAAGGGTAAGGGACACTTAGCTGTGTTCTCTTTCGACGTTTGGGCGACACGTGTTGTTTTCGGACTACGCTGGGCAGTAGAGACACGTCTGCACGCTACGGCACTCCATAGCGAACTGAAACAACGGGGGATGGCGTACGGTTATGTCACGCGACGTAACAACCATCAACGTCTTTCTTCAAACATTTACAAATCTCAAACAATTTTTAATTTCATGCTTTTTATACAAACGTTGTTTCGATCTTAATACAATTATCATCCAAGCGAATTCTAGAATAAAATTTAATGCGTAACAAGTTCAACGCGTTTGTTCTATGTTCGTTAGATTTTCTTAATCAAACCAATCAGGATACTCTTCATGAGTATATACTTTCTATCACGTCGGCAGCTTCGACAATTTCCACGAGCTTTCATAATTCATCGGCAAAATACTCACAATCAAATAATTAAATATCAACTATTGCGTTAGAGTTTGTGAATTTGATGGAAAGCGACTCATTAATTTCACATTCAACTGATGGGTGAGTTTCTGAACACGTGATATTGCTTCCTTTGCTCGTACATGTATATAAAATTCGTTAATAAAATATGTCGAAAAGCTAAGCGGTACATCGTACGTGTAGGATTTGAATCGAAACGCTGTTTTTCACGAAACTTGGAATAATTATTCTCCATAGAATCCTGATTACTTTTTTAAAACCAGGAAATTCATCACTTAGTTTATCATACAACTGAAATACACCTCATAGTTAAGGGAGAACCGAGAAAACAAGAGAACTTCTTGATTTGACTTTTACTGCAATAAACAAATTTACATCGCCAATCATAAAAATCGTAATGTATTGTACAACTGTAACAACTACCTCCCGGTCGAGGTGAAATGTTGAGAATTGGTTTACGATGTTTTCTTTCGGTAAGCTATCGAGTAATCCATTGTCTAGTAAAAATCGGTTCAAGGACGCTTTTGAGTTTCTTATCCTGCTACACTCTTCGCCAACGTTGTTATTATTACAATTATTAGAAAAATACATAAGGGTGTGAAAAGAAGGGTTTTCGTGTGTAGAAGGAAGCGATAGGTAATGATAGGAGAATTCATAACGATTTTACAGAAAGAAAGTAGAATGAAAAATGTGGATACTGAGAAAGGTAAAAATTCGTGGCTCTAAAAAAGTATGACTTTTCTATTAAATAAATAAGAAGAAAGAATTTATACCGATCCGCTACCATAAAAATGAAAGGAATATTCTACATTCTTTTGAAAGTTAACGTATGGACAGATTTTAACTTTATAGATCTCACTTTGTAGGTCTTTTCAACACCTATATTACATTCTAAATTTTTTCCTGTAAAATCATTAGGTTCCTTCCTACCTGGCTCGACCACAAAGTTTATCACAGAGTAAACGGGGATTGTCCGTTTTATATTTTGAAAATATTTTCTCTATTACTTTATCAGTGAAACTTTTATTCAGGACTCGGATACCTCCTACTTCCTTGTTCGTATTGATTCATGTTTCTCATGCGTTTTATAAATGTCAGGTAAAACATTTTTTTAACTTATATCTTTATTATTTAAAATCAGATAATCTTTTCTAAGTGGCAGCTGATATTGATTGCCTTCTGAATGATGCTCTTGATAACAAAAATATTTATTAATGTTCATAAGTAATAGTAGTTAAATTATAATGAGCGCAAAGTCGTTTCGACGAACAAAATTGCTAAATTCAAAATGCAGAATTTATGCTTCAACCCGTTTTTACTGCTATAATAAATACATTTGGCTAAACAATCAATAAAAATATATATTAATCATAACGCGTCATTAAAATTTTTATTATCTTTAAATTTTTAATATTTTTCAGACTATCTTATATATATATGTTAATTGAAAAATATGTTAATCAATACCAATCTCGTAAACAATTATCATAAGAAATGATATACATATACATGTAACGAATAAATGAAAATTGTTGACGTTAGGATAATAATAATAAATTTATAAGAAAATAACTAGAAAATAAAAGCAATAGAAAACAATTTATACTAAGCATAAATAAGTACCCCAAACTCACGTTTGGTAGTGTATGTATGTTTCCTCTGGCATTCAATCGTTTCTACCATCAGGAGCACATTGGCGGATAGTGCAATCGTTGATCATCAGAGGCTCTTATCCTCAGTGTCTATTTTTTGACTGTGTTTCCTCCATAAACGTTGATCTCTATATTTATCCTTGATTCTGTACCTTGTCGGTAAGGTTGGGATGAAGAAATGCATTGAGTGGTAATACAGACATAATACAGAATAGACCTGGCACTCAATGCTTTTTTCTTCCCAAGATTTACGAGCCCTATAATAGATCATGGTTGTATACACAGGTCTGGAAATTAGAGTGGAGGGGATAAATCACTTATGAGTCAGAAAATGTTTCTAAAAGTAAGGTGCTTCAATCGATTTGTTAGTCTGTTGGGCTTCGTTGCGTGACGTGCCTTGTGTCTGCAATCTGCAACACGGCCGTGTCTGCAACTGAACTCTGTTCTTCTTTATAGGTCTACATTTACTGAAATAACATTCTTCTGTATGTTTACTTTGAATATGTTAAGAAATGTTATAGAAAGTAGTTTAGTTTACATAATTTACCTTCAGTGGTAAGAATGGCGAAAGTAGCGTTAAATGTAAAAGCTCAACAAATCGATCGAAAACTATCCGAAAATGAAGTCGCAAAAAATGAACATGGAATGTTTTGTCTCTTGCTTTGTCAAAGACGTTTATAACATATCACTCATACGCAGAACGAGAATTTTTTTGTGCTTGTTTATATAATCGCGATCTTTCCCACTAGAATGTTCAGGCCTGTGTATGCAACCGTGCTCTAGAGTTCCCTTACCATTTTAGTGTCTTTCCCAATGTTACCGATTCAGTACAGAATAAGATTGTAGCGTTCATAGCGGTGGAAATTAAAATTAAATTTTAATATGAAATTACAAATAGAGCGTAGGACAGAACATCGTAAACGAAGTTTGGAATTCTATACTTTGATTAGTATGTTAATATGTACATATATGTTCATTCTCAAACGATCTTCTAAACCAATGATTTTAAATAGAATACATCATGCCCTTAATTTTTTCGAACTTTTATGTATTTTAACTGCCAAAACAATTTTTGATTTCCGAAACTATTAATGGTTTTCCTTTCTGCTTACTCATAAAAATTTAAGTTTCTTAAATAATTATGTATTTAATACAAAAAGTTGCTCCTATTCTTCGATTTATGAATGATTACAAATTATGAATTACCAAATACAGTTTTATTTTGTAGATTGTCAAATGAAAATTTTTTTTAAATCTGGAAATATACTATCATTTTGTTTGAAATTTATTTAGCAACATGTCAAGTTTCTACACACAAGTTGTTTGAAAATCGATACCAAAAAGAACTAATAAACTTAAATCGTCTTAAATCGTTATGTAAATTGGATTCAATAAACTTTGTAAGTAATACTACCTAGCCACTTTAAATTTTAAAAAATAGATTACTTCTTCAGATTTTTAAACATAATATTTCGTATATTTGTATATTGAAAATTTATTGTTCAAATATTGCACATCCATTTTTAGCGTTTTCGAGAAAAACGGTCTAAAAAATTCAACGGTACTTTACAATTAAGTGAATACTTCTTGCACAGCATTTATCTTTATCAATGCTATTATAAAATTGGTTACGGTTCTAAATCAATACCATCGACATCTGTACGCAAATTATAATACTGCATCATTATAATTCATTAATAGCTACTTATAAACATTATACAATTAGCATGGTCGCGAGATATCAGTCTTAGTAAGCGAGAGTAGTATGCGGATCGACGTGACTCATTTTCAACCGGTGTGCTCCCAAGTCCACTGGAGATTGTCCTGGTGACCAGCAGCCTTGTGGATGTCCCATCCTTTGGCCAGTCATCGATGTTGATCGGACATCCTTAGCGCCCATAACCATTTTTACCCCGCTGCAACTACCTGGCCAACCGTAAACAAATTATTACGGGTAATTACCTACGTCAGCGAATACAAAGTCGTAATACTGAAGCTGTAGGGCCTGATATTTCTCATAGACAATTTGTTCGACCAGTTCGCTGTGGAGTGCCGAAACGTGCAGACGTGTCTCCAGTGCCCAGTGAAGTCTGAAAACAACACGTGTCGCCCAACCGCCGAAAGTGAACACAGCCAAGTGTTTCCTACCCTTTAGGGAGAAGAAAATCCCACGCACCTAACCCCAACTCGAATACTAGCCTCATAGTCTCACGACTAGTTATTCATTTTGAATTGACTGGCTCGATGATGGCCCAGCAATAGCGACCAGGCTCTCCTGGGCAAACTCACAACTACCCCGCGCTACCTCCTCCGTGGCAGAAGTGCAGCAGAACCCTCCGCACCAACGACGCTAATATTACAAAGAAACGGAAAATAGAAACATCAAAACCAAACACGATCGACACCCGGAGCGAACAATCAACGATACAAATAAACACCCACAACAGGTTCGCCGTACTGCAATCCACTAACGACGCCATGGAAATCGCAGACCCGCCGCCAAACCAACAATCACAGAGAATTCCTCCTCCCCCACCAATAATTGTGGACGACGTCATCGACATACAGACAATGATCAAGTCCTTGGAGAGAGATATCTCCAAGGAGGACTACAACCTAAAGATAAATAACAATAAAGTAAAAATTCTGCCGACAATCCCTGACGCATACAGAAAAATCGCCAAACTACTCAAGACCTTGAACGCGAACTTTCATACCTACCGGCTCAAACAAGAAAGATCTTTTCCAGTAATTCTACGCAACATCCACCACTCAGCAGACATAGATAAAATCAAATTGGAACTCTTAAAACTCGGCCACGAAGTCATCAACGTTAGTAATATAAGGTATAGAGTCTCGAAAGACCCGTCATCCTTATTTTTTATAGACATAAAGCAAAAGCCTAAGGAAATTTACAACATCGGTCGCCTAATGAACAGTAAACTTCGAACCACCGCTTGTCAAAAAAGAGATAGTTCAATGCAAAAGGTGCCAAAGGCACGACCACACGCAAAAATACTGCAACCACACATTCCGCTGCGTTGAATGTGCAGGTACACACCCCACTGACCAATGCAGTAAACCACCGGAAACCCCAGCGAAATGCATCCACTATCAAGGTGATCATCCTGCCAACAACAAAGGCTGCTCAGCCTACAAAACCCTGTACACAAACAGGTACCCTAAACTCAGAGCAAAAGAGGTAACCAACCAAACACCCAGCCCGCCGAAATTCACGACTACCCCAATCCCCTCAACCAACCAAAGACCTAGTCCTACTAAATTCATCACTACCTCAACCTCCTATGCCCAAGCAGTACAAGGCATCCAAAATAAGCCGAATAGCCAAAGGGATCTTCCCCAAAATAGTGTCCCCAACACACCTAACACAGACAACTTCTCTAGGCTTAAAAAACTAATAGAGAAACAATCAGAGCAAATAAATAATTTGCTATCGCTACGAACGCTCATCATGGATAAATTAATACGCCCCGACGCAAAATAAAACCAAGGCGCATAGCTCTTTGGAACGCCAACGGTCTAGCGCAACACAAACTTGAACTAGAACTCTTCCTAAAACACCAGCAAATCGACGTAATGCTCGTATCGGAAACCCACTTCACCGACAAAAACTACCTGAAAATAAATGGTTACAAATTCTACCATACTCAACACCCCAGCGGAAAGGCCCACGGCGGCGTCGGAATCATAATCAAATCAAGCATTTAGCACTACGAACTTCCATCACTCCAGAAAGACTACCTCCAAGCAACAAACGTAGCAATAGAAGACTGTCATGGTACAATCACCACTTCAGCAGTATACTGCCCTCCCAGACACTCCATCGCCAAAGAAGACTTTGATAACTTCCTGGACACCTTGGGCAATAGATTCATAGCTGGAGGAGACTATAACGCCAAGCACACCCAATGGGGCAGCAGACTGGTTACAGTAAGAGGCAAAAACCTCTTAAACAGCATAATAACCAACAACCTCAACTACCTCACCACATACGAACCCACATACTAGCCCACCGACACTAACATAATACCCAACCTTCTGGACTTCTTCGTAACTAAAAGTATCTCATCAAGACACGTCCAAATCAACTCCTCGGCTGATCTCTCCTCTGATCATTCCCCCGTGATAGCAACAGTCAGTTCAACAATTATCGAGAATACACCTAATGGCTCCATTCACAACCAACACACCAACTGACAGCTCTTTAAAGAAGCCTTTACTCACTCAACTTCAGCCTTAACTTCACTAAAAACTAAGGAAGAAATCGAAGCAGCCACGGAATACTTAAACACGAGCATAATAAACGCTATCCGCTACTCCACACCGACAAAGACGTCTATCAGCAAACATGAATATCTCCATTACATATTAAAAACAATAGCGGAAGAACGTAGATTAAGAAGAGTATGACAGACCCATAGAACACGGGATGACAAACGCAAACTGAACAACGCAACTAGAAAGCTATCCAAAACCATAAAAAATTACAAAAACGACTGTTTCCAAAAATATCTCGCCAGTTTATCCCCCACAGCCGACTCCAACTACTCACTATGGAAGGCCTCCGGGAAACTCACACGCCCCCCACAAATAACCCCCCCAATCCGCCGTCAGTAAGGTGGATGGACGCGTAGCCCTATAGAAAAAGCCGACCTGTTTGCCAAATACTTGTCTAAAGTATTCAAACCACATTCCTCCAAGGCTGCCGCGGACGTTACTGAATACCTGCACATCCCCTTCCAAATGTCCCCTCCTATCGAACCCTTCACTTCTGCAGAGACTATAGAAACAATCAGTCGCCTAAATCCCAAGAAAGCAGCAGAGCACGACCTAATAGGCAATAAAGCAATCAAGGAACATCCCATAAAAGGGATCGCACTCATCACATCGATTTTTAATGCTATCCTTCGCCTTGAACACTATCCTAAGGCCTGGAAAATCTCACTGATTACCCTTATCCCTAAACCCGGTAAACCGATATACGAAACCAGCTCCTATCGCCCTATCAGTCTTTTACCTACCCTGTCTAAACTATTCGAGAAGATGCTCACGAATCGACTCCTTCCACTCCTAGAGGACTTGAAAACACTCTCAAATCACTAATTCGGCTTCCGAAGACAACATTCGACAGTAGAGCAAATCCATCGCCTAACCCATGCGATCAGCCAAACCCTCGAAAAGAAAAAATATTGCTCAGCGGTTTTCCTAGACATCCAACAGGCATTCGACAAAGTATGGCATGAAGGGCTACTTTACAAGCTTAAAAAGATCTTACCCCACCCCTACTACTCCATCCTAAAATCCTACCTAACCAATAGACAATTCATGGTTAAATGCCTAGACGCCACTTCCGCAACATTTCCAATAGAATCCGGCATACCCCACGGTAGTGTCCTCGGACCCCTACTGTACTCCATCTACACTGCCGACTTATCTATACCAAACGAGATAACAATAGCAACATTTGCTGACGACACAGCGCTATTAGCTGCCCACGCAGACCCGGTAATAGCCTCATCCACTCTCCAGCGAAGTCTCGACTCCATGGAAAAGTAGTTTCACAAATGGGGCTTCAAAGTCAACGAAAAGAAATCCTCACATGTAACCTTCACGCCCCGAAAACAAACCTGCCCCCAGGTCACCATCAACAACAAAATAATTCCTAGCAAGGACTCAGCCAAATACCTGGGCATGACCCTGGACAAGAGAATAACTTGGAAAAACACATCTCAGATAAAACGAAGCAACTAAAGGACAAACTAAAAAAAACTCTATTGGCTCACGGGCCGACGCTCCAAACTAAACATACAGAATAAAATTACCCTCTACAGGACCGTAATAAAACCTGTCTGGACCTACGGAATCCAACTATGGGGAACAGCAAGTAACTCCAACATCGAAATACTACAACGCTTCCAATCGAAAACGCTAAGATCCTTAATAGACGCACCTTGGTATGTTACCAACGAAACCATCCATCGCGACCTCAAGATACCCACAGTCGAAGAGGAAATAACAAAATACAGCGACAGATATAGCAAAAGAGTCAACAAACACCGAAATCCCATAATCACTGGGCTGCTTGATACGGCGGACCAGATTCGCAGGCTGAAGAAGCACTACCCGCTAGACATAAAGCTAGATTCAATTAGCTATCTAAATTAAGTAATATTCACTTATTTATAACACTTACTTATAAATTATACTTATCTATAATAAGTACTAACTTATTATAAATAATCAGCCATGTCACTGCGCCACGCCAGAAAAATTACTGAAAATTCTCAACGCGAGAATTGATTGTAATTTCAACAAATAAATAAATAAAAAAAAAAACATCAGAGACCAGGCCATATACCACGGACAGGATGGTACCCAGATGTCTACATATCCTTGGCGCGCACCCTCAATAGTCTTAAGTGCCCACCAGGGGCCTTGGCATTTTTATAGTTAAGGTCCTTCGGACCAAGCGAGTATTTCCTGTCGCTAAATTTCGTCCCGTGTCCTTAGACATCCCCACCCCTAGCTTTCCCCAGACACAGTATCGTCAGTAAAACTTCACTTATTCTGTATCCTTAGAATAGTCAACATATCTATATCGGTCTCTACCCTTATAAGTCGCGTACTTAATGTATTGTTGTAACTAAGTCTTACATAACGTGGTTGGAGTGAATTGTGATTTATGTTAATTCAGTGCGCGTTACATTGTGATTGCTGAATTCACAATAAAGGTTGATTAAAACAAAGTTAATAGTTGTGTTACGACTCAACTATATTTTATTTTCACCAACCAACCCTAAAAATTACGTGACACGATCGTGGTCGCGAGAGAACGGAGTGGGTTCTGAAACGAACGTTTATTGCTTGAGCACGTACATGCGAATGGACAGCGGTCGCTATGATCGCTGGTCGTTCATGTGCACTGGGAATAGCATCCGCGATTTATCCTTTTATTTTACCTTTATAAGTTATTTTTTGGCTTGTGATTAGAAAGTCTCGAGCCTAGATTTAAGTTTCAGTGGGCATCGCGCCCGAAGAAGGAAGAGGCTATGAGCCAAATAGACCCGGCAAACTGCCATTCAAGAGGGCAACTACTAATGGTTTTTCATCCTCTGGATTATCCAGAACATGGAAAGTCATTCTTATTACTACTTTGTCACTACGCTCGCTTTAGAGTTTGTAGTTTCTTTTTCAGTCGACGCATATTGCTTCACCATAATACAGGGCAAATCGCGATTTTTTATTAGTGTTGCGAATAATTAATTACGGTTGGAATTAGAGTTGCGAGTTTCAAATTTCGCGTTATGAATTAGAGTTGCTAGTTACAAGTCCTCTCGCGTATTGCCTTGAAATAGGATTGCATTTACTTTAGTATTACGAACACCCACATAGAAAATTAGTTTTTATACTTCAGTTAACCGTATAGTTTTGCGAACTAGTGTTTCCTTAATTTTCCATCGCGATTGTTCTTATTACTTTGATAGCGTTGCGTTAATTAATGATCGCGTTTTTAAGTAGCGTTGCACTCAAGAAATGCCCCAAATTCTTCCACTAAAGTGGAAGTGTATTCCTGCACCTGGATCACAGATGTGATAGTTCATCGTCAACCATTAATAGGTTTGCACTGGATCTCTGACATTAGTGTTGTGTATATTTAAACACGAATGAATAGATTAATATTTGTTAGTGTGGCGTAAATAGTTCTAATTCATTAAAATATCATACTATTGTGCTTGCTTCCGGGTATTTTCTTTTTTTCTTTTTTTTTTAATAATAAAATAGTGTTGCAAATATGACAAAACACACATCGCGATTTTCTTTATGAGTTCTCTATTTTATAATTGAATTTGGTAAATAAAATTAGTGTTGCGAAATACAAAGGTATCTTACTCGCGGTTTGTTATCCGGGTTTATGTCGAGTAAATGACCTTTCTGGCAATCGGACTGATTTCTTTTTCGGCTCCCTTAAAGTACCAGAGCGTCTGTTACAGAAAATACTGCTAAATGATATGTTTATTTGTTATTGTTAGTAGCGTGAAAGAAATTAATGAATGATTTTATTAAATAGATTTTGGTGCATTGTATTTCGAGAAAAAGAAAAACAATCTTTTAATGAAATATTTCAAATATATGTACATATATGTAATTTAAAAATTATCTAGGGCATCCAAACATGTGAAATAAATAATCGAATTGATAACACTCTGCATAATATTAACTTATTTGAAATATAGTAAAGAAATTAATGTTTTTAAAACTTTTTAAATCAGTGATTGTTCGTTACTTGAAGTGATTCTTCTTTAATAGTTCTCTTGATTTTATTATTTACAATCTTTTTAACATTCAAGTAATTTTATAAATGTTCGAATTTGCTATGTACATATCAAAATTCATTTACGATATATTTCATTCTTTATAAAAACTTAGTAGATGCACTTGGATTAATCATTTTATTGATAATAAAATTTATATTTTTATTTTTCATAAAGATTGTTGGCCCTTGAAAGGAAAGAAGTTATGCATATGACTTTAGTCACGTCCTTCATCTTGGTATTCGTAACAAATTTTCTATATTTGATACAAATTTAAATTCAAATTTGGGTTTCAAAATTTAAATTCAAAATTTACATTTAAATTGCTGTGAAGCTAAAATAATGTTTAGATAATTTGAGTTTTAGGTGGGTCTCCATTAGGTGAGATCCGGATAATCGTATTAATATTTAATATACAATTTCTAATTGCATCAATACATAATTAGTAGTCATGATACAATTATGAATTGTATAGTAAATGATAATATGAGCTGATTGGCTGCGATCGCGATTAGTTTTACATAATTATGTAGTCAAAATTTATTTATTATTACCTTTTAAAAGATAGTTAGGAATTGCCACGATTTCCATTCTAAATTCGTTCGTAAGTTAATTAACTTCTACTCTGCCCATTGTTCTCAATTACCACGAATTCGTCACACGAGTGCAGCGTTCAATCTATGGCTCGTTGCAAATTAAGCGAAAACACGAAATAAATCTAACGAGGCCCTTTATCTAAGTTAATATTAATTCGATCGACCAAACCGGTAGAATTTCAGCAAGAGATTAGGGCGATATAATAGGTCATTGAAGTGGTCATAGGAGTTGTGCGACGAGCTCTTAAATAATACTGCAAATTGACGATATCCGGATAATACAATTCTGAAAATTCATAATTCTGAAAATATAGTATATAGGTTGTTACAATAAGGAGAATATACCTATTATCATTTTCACGTATTTGTATATTCGATACTGGTCAGTATATAAAAAATGCACAGAATATTCAATGTGAAGAATTCGTTAAAAAATTGAGAGGGTGAAACAAATCTTTATTTAGATATTATTTCTTTAACTATATTCATAAAAATTTTCGACCTATCGATCGGAATTTCCAATTACCATCAACTTTCCCAACTTTCGTTCGGTTTGATAACAGAAAGCTAAGAATTCGCGAGATGTTAGATAGAATCCTCAATCTACCTGTAGCGGCTCGTGAGCAGGACAATTCAAATCCTGTTGTTGTTTTGCTTCGGAGTATCAAGACCGTTAGGTCACAAGTATTGTAAGGAGTATGCCATAGCAATCGCGTTTCGATTCTTATTCGGCAAGTAGTACTCAGATAGCATCGCATTTACTATATCGGCCAGTTTTACGCTCGCTTGAGCTTTTCGATCTCCCGACCCTCTTGCATTCTCAATTATATTCAACGCTAATCCTCCCACTTGTTGGACGGTTTGGTGCTGTCGAATTAGAAAGTTCGTTGTCTAGTTGTGACTTTTTGACTTTTGTTTTCCTTCGTCCAGCTATGCGGAAAAATGACGAGGCGATATAACGTATCACATTATGTAGTGTAACGTTATATGGTATAACGGTATTACGTTATATAGTATGACGTTATGTGGTGTAACGGTATAACTCATTCCGATATATAGTATCACGGTATATATAATTATGCTATACAGTACTACCTCATGACGTACGACATTATATAGTATTACGGTATGCAGTATCACGATATATAGTATTACGTTATATAATATTTCGTTATAACGTGTTACGCTATATTGTATCACGTTATAACGTATTACCATACACGGAATTACGTTACATAGTATTACCGTATAAATTATTACGTTATAACGTATGACGTTATCTATTATTACCTTCTAACATATAAGGCTTTATAGTATTACGTTATAACGTATGACGTTGTATACTATTATGTTATAACGTTATATAGTATTTATATAGTACGTTATATAGTATTACGTTATAACGTATAACGTTATATAAGTATAAATTTCGACGACTGTTGAGTCGAGTTAGTCCCACGATGTGTACACGACCCAGCCTCCTGCCACTACTATTTGACTCTTGTTCGTCGGCTGTGAAATACTTGTCCTAGTCGGAATTGCTAATCGAGTACAGCTCTATTTCCACGTTGCATACTTTAATTTGTCCATATATTGTAAAAACGGATGTTAGCTTTCATTCCAAGTAAGTGCCCTCTCTCCCTCCAGAATCCACAATCGATAAATCGTTGCCATCAACAATCGTTTTATAAGGATGCATCGAAGATTAGAGGACGAGGACGAGAGCGAGGATAACAAGAATTTAGGAGTGGTATTTATATTTAAATTTGGTATTATTGAGTTCTACTCTAGATAGTGGGTTGGCATTGGGATTGATTTTTCCGGGTTTATAAACAATATTCATAGTAGCCGCATTCTTTCAATCTTGAGCGCCACCTCATAATTTTCGACATTTGGATCGTTGACATAATGTGTCCAAACATGAGGCTGATGGACAGTGACTACGGTGAATCGTTGACCATACAAATACGGACGGAGATGCTTTTCTTTTTTATCGTGAAATAATGGATTTTAGGCTGATTAAGGGTTTGAAATACATATGCTGCGGGTATGTCGTTACTAATGAGACCATGGCCCAGAACGGCTTTGAGGGCAGAAATTGAGGCAGCGATGGTCACTAAGAAGGGCTGTAACAAATTTGGGAACTGAGGCAGGGCTTCAGAAGATCTGATATTTGGCAATGCTTCAAAAACAATTTGATCCTTCTCATCCAAGTTAAAAGGTACCTTCTTCTTCAGATGATGAGTATGTGGCATGGCAATCTTAGCAATTTTCGAAGCATCTAGAATACCTTATTCAACCAGGAAATAGCTTAACATTCTTTTGGGTTTTAAGTACTGGAAATTGTTTAACACTTTGACTGCTACGTTGGTCATATAACTGGTTTCTTCTGCGACGCCACGGTGGTCATTGGTGCATGTAACGGTGCACTAAGTTAAAACACTGTGACATTCCTCAGCGAAATATGTTAAAGTGTTAATTACCCCAATCGTTATCGAGCTGAGCTTAACTTCATTTGTCGAAATGTGATGCCCCAAGTATGTTAATTCTTTATAGACGGAAAGATATTTTTCCCGAAGCCAGGGGGGATCGTCAAGACAAGCTTTCCCCTTACGTGAGTTCCCTATGTACACCGCAGGGTAGGTCACCGGGAGTATACTACACTCTCTCTACGCGGCCTTTGATAGTAGCGCTCCCACGATCCCGAAGCCAAGGGTGGGCCGTCGGAGTAAGTCCCGGGACCGGACCATCGACTTTGACCAATGCCCGTTGTCTTGGGCCCTCGCTTACGTGAGTTCCATCTGGAACTGTCGAGTTCGGTTAGCAAGAACTCTGACCGGCAGTGACGTGGGTGTACATCCACACCGATAATCTCGCCAATGCTTGAAGTTGGGACCTCGAACGTCGAGTGAAGCCCAGTGGAAGTTGCAACCCCTCAGCTCGGCCAATTTGGGTTGAAAGCGGTGGTTGAAAGCCAAAGGCTGACCAGACGGCCGATTTAAGGAGTATTTGGTTCCCCCGAATAGCAGTCGGCAGGTGAGCAGCGCCCCAACTGCTCGGGAACCATCCTGAAGAGACGGTAGGGCTAAGAAAGAAGCCCCGTTCGACCTAGTCCCGAAACCAGAAAGTCCCTACAGGCCTAACTAATACAGGTAGCAGGGTATGGGTACCGAGTGCGTTGGTTGGGTGTGTTCCCAACCCCATGATCTTACGGGTGCCCGGATCCAGTATAGCTACTTCGCCGAGGTACGTGCCCGTAAACTAAACCTGCTACGGCGGCAGACACTGGATGCAGCACAGGTGCCCCCGGTCCCAGCTCCAAGTATCTGAAACACTGTAGAAGCCTCTTCGAGATGGCTCGAGCCTTGCAATTAACCAGCCCAGGAGCAATCCTTCTCGCCCGCATTAGTTTCTGTGCTGCCGCCGTTGGACACCTGATCCAGGCTAACTCCAGGCCGCCTGTGGAGGTCCTGGGTATCTCCTACTTGAACCTCCAAAGTCCCACATCCCAAGCCCCAGCAAAGATGTTCCGAAACTCCTTGGTGATCGAGATGTCGATTCCGATCACTCTCAGCTCCGCTGTCCTTGATCTAGCCGCGGCTCTCACCGTGGCCGGGTCCAGGGCATTGGCCAGCCGTGCGGTAAGTGCAGGCGTCTTATTCCTCTCCTTATCTCCGGGGACTTCCAGAATGATGGTCCCGATCATTGCCTTTCTAATTCTAACCCACTGAATGCCGACTGCGGCTAGCGGGACGTTTTATGTACCCGTCGCCAGCACCTCAGCGTAAGGTACCTCTGCCTCCTCGCTCAACGAGTCACCGCAGATGATCGCGGTAGGTGAGTGAGCACCGACCTCCTATTCGCTTGCACCGGCACTCATTTTTGGTGGCAGCAGCGCGGTTCCCGCAAACTTGGTGGCACTTGGTCTCATCATGCTCTTCATTCTGCTTCCCGACTAAGGACCGCTAGCCGGTGGAGTCGTTGCCGCATCTTTTCCTGCCTCTTTCTCTGCGTCTTTCCTCATCTTCCCTTTCCTAGGCTCGACGACCTTGCATTCACCACCCTCCTGCTCCCTCAGGAGCGATGGTAATTGGCATTAGGTTGGGATAAGGAGTTACACGTAGGAGTGGTTGCTTTCCTCGGCCATGCCTTCGAGCTACGTCGCTGACATTGTAGGCGCTCTTCTGGGGCCCTCATTAGCAAAGTCCTCAGCTTTTCTATTTTTCTCTCAAGGGCAGAGAGACGCTCACTCTTCTCACCGTCATCCTTCGTTGGGCGACCCGACTCGGAAGTGGAGGCATCGCATCGTGTATTCTCCTGAAGAACGCACACAGCCCTTCCGGATAGCTCTTTCCGAAGGGCCGCTTTCTCTTCCTCTAACATCGCTAAACGCACCAGCCTTGCACCTCCAGTGCAGCAGGCAGAGCCCGTCCTCCTGGTCAACTCCATCGTACCAGCGGCAATGGAGCTTGCCGCCTCCTTAAGGGCCTTGATATAGGTGTTCTTTCATGTTAGTCGATGTCGTCGCCACCTTTATTACCTCCTCGGCCCACCTTATTAATTCAGCACCTACGTCTGCTGTCAAAGACATCTTTATGTCTAGGACCAGCTCCAGAAGTACATCTGATGTTGTGGAGGTCAGCTTCTTTTTCCTTACCCTGAACGTCGTTGATGAGGACGAAGCCACATAGGCCAACGACTCTACGACGTCGGAACTCACACAGCGAGATTCTCACCGTGGATGATCTGGTACTTGATGTCATGACCAATATTAAACTCTCTGGCCTATCCGTCCTGTCCGCTATTCTCCTGAATCTCCAGGTCACCTTCGTGGTGTTCCTACGCCGCGATAACCCACATCTGTCTCGTGTTCCCTCGCAGGTGGCAAAAGGTAGTGCTGGATTTTTACCTGCTAAAACCTCCACGGACGGGAAAGTTATTAGCACATGGAGTCCATCTGTCGACCTGGTTTTGTCTAAATACACAAGTGCTCCACACAAACTACCCACAACTGAGCGAGGTAGCCCTCCCCCCACTTTGTTGACTGTGTGACACTTTCTGGAAACTTGGTGATTCCCATCCTTTCAGGCATCCAGGGACGGCGAGATTTGAACTCGCAACACGTTGCCATCCAATTGAAGCTCAACGAGCGTAGCTGTCTGCCCCACCAAGTAGTACCTACTACCATTAGTTACTAGTAGCTAGATTAGGATTCTCACGTCGCGCTGAGCGTCGAACAGGATGTTTATTTTCACATTCCTCTAATTCAATGGGCGGTACTGTTGCAGTGACATAGGTAGAGATAATGTTAATCGCAAAAAGCGTAAGTAATGCTTGCCCTATGTAAACGCCTGGATCAGTGATCAATTCGCTTATGTGACCTACTTTGATTTTAGATTCCTTGACGGGCTGGGCTATATGGTTTTAGTACGAGGAGGCAAATTAAAAGAAGACGACGAAAGAAGGAAGAATTCCTTTATCACCAATCAAAAGACTATTCGCCTCATCGTTTCTATATTTCAATATCGTGTTTTAGTTTTCTAAAAACGACGTTCCTAAGATGATCTTGGCAATGGAAAGATCATTAAAGTAAAGTAAAGATTATTAACAATTTGAAACTTTGCACTAATATGATGGACTTAGTGAAGTTTCATTGTAAGTAAGTATGATTCCTAAATCAATGCCTGTGAGATTTTAGACACTGTTGGTATTTACAGTATCAATAAGGAAATAAGCAACCCTTTCTCGAAAACATTGGTGACAATTATGAATTGATTGGATTGAATTAGATAACACGTATTCAAATAAGTCAATCACTGACACACAATCGAATCGTTTTATGTTGTGTGGAAGCATCTTTGTTACATTTGGGGCTAGCATTGTTTTGATCTTAAATTCTCTTGATGATAAGATCCACTTCGTCTACGAAATGAGAAATGTATTCTAAAGATTTTTGCACCCGAGACAAGAGAATGTGAAGATGAAAATGGTTTTGAATGATCTATCGATTCTGACTCGACGTCGCTCGCAATATTGATGGTAGTTGAGAGATTCAGTATATTGTTAATATTTTAACAATTAACAAATGCGAATTCGTTCGTGTGAACTACGTAATACCTCAGAAATTGTTCTTGTATACAGGAAGCATTGGCACCGAGTTCGAACACATAACGAACTGTTGTGGGACTTGGAGAGAAATCAAACAACCAGTGTGTCTCTACAAAGTACAGTTTCACTATATGTATGCGAAAAAATAAACCCTTATCTTCCGTAAACAGTTTGTCAACTGTCTGAAGTCAATGTTGCTGCTCGATGCATACAGCAACGATTGCAGAATGACAGTTTACATTAAATTGTTCTACACTGAAGAATATAACGAGTGATCGTGACAGTGTAAATTTAGAATAGTGTATACTATGCACATGTAGCGGAAAAATATAAATGTGTGTATGTGATTATGTACTTCAGCTTATGCGGAAAGGGAAGACTGGGCGGGTGCTACGTAACTACACGGATTACATTCTACGCGGTCAGTCGGTGTTCTACCCGTACGTTGTTTTAGAGAGCACTGTATATGCGTATTTGGCGATCTCTACTGCGCTATTTAATATCTCGCTGAGTATACGAATTAAAATAGAAGTATTCGAATAAAAATAGAAACGTATAAACGTGACCACCGGGATCGATGTCCTCGGCGGAAGTGCGGTCGCCTTACTTTCTTCTTTTGTTCTAGTTAGTTGTTAACCGTTCTTCTTTGCCACCATGCGGTTGTGACATTAATCACATCTCAACCTACATCAGAGATAAGACATCAACCCCCGACCTTCGGATTCCTTTGGACACATCATCACCTTATCATCGTAGCCTACACCAAGGCTGTGACGCACCTTAGTCCATATCAGAGATAGGATATCGACCCCGACCTTCGGACACTTTTCCTCATCATAACCTACACCGAGCCCCCACAACATCCTCAAATCAAAACGTATATAAACCGAGACTTCAGCCAGCTCGGGCAGTTCTTGTTCTAGCCGCTGTTCTCGTACAACACCTTTTTCAGGTTCAGTGTTATTCTTGTAAGTGCTAAAATTTATAATAAAATTCGATAAAAGGAAATTAAAAGTTGGGTTACGACTCAGCCTTCTTTTCTCTTAAAATCGAAGTATCAATTTTACGTGACACGGTCGTAGCTAGCAAGTACGCAATAAAGTGTTCTGAATTACCTAGTGTATTTAATATATTTTAATAATTTGTAATATTATACAATAGCATTATACATATATTATTCACAATATTGACAAATAACTTCATTTATCCACAGTTTTTATTCGAAGAGCATATCACATATATACTATATAGTATATAATATATAACTCTGCCGGACACCCTTTATATGTAGCGACATGTTCCTATTCCAAGGCCCTTTTCCATAATGTTCCATATACGTTGTTCTTGATTCAAGCGGGAAACATAACATTGAAGTAGTCGGTGCATAGCAATATTGTTACCGATATTATCAGAAATAAAATGATTATACCGAATCCTTTAGTTATCTGACGTATCCAGTAGAATCTAAAATAAAAGAAAATATCATATCGAGTCATTTTATCAAATATTTCTATACGTACATCGATAACCGTTGCGCTGCTGTATTTATAGATTGAGAATCTTCCTTCAGAACAAATATCTTAATTCCCGCCAAGTAATTTGCTAAATATTTCTTCCAATCCATATCCTGCAAGTCCAGTTTAACAAGATTTCCATCTTCAAAGGTTTTCACCTTGTTTATCATGTCGGCAATGTTATCTCTTTTGAAAGACCATTCATTCGAGTTGAAGTAGCCTGTCGCTGTGACCAATTTATTGTAAAATTTGCTCATATTCATTGCCCTGAAATGTCGTTTTTTGAGTATTTTGATGTGCTTGACAAATGATAGAATACTCACATTGGTTTACCACCTTGAAGCCTTAAAAAGATATCCACGGCAAATGCAGGTAAAACACTTAGAAGTATATTCAGTGCATCGTAAACATATTTGTTTGCTACTACCGTGCAACTCGGATACCACAACGTATTTTTCATCGGTATTTGTCTGCTACATTCCACGAAGATATCTATGATCTCACCCAATCTTGAAAATTGAAATGTTTACACTTGTAGAGGTAATTGAATTACATTCAAGATAACGCATATTACTATCAGAATATGTCAGAAGATATTGTGTAATATCTCAAGAAAAATTATGTAATTTTAGTTGTACTATATTTACAGCTTTCTGAATTGACTTATTGAGGACACAAGTGGACGCGAGTACAACATTCCTAGTGCAATATTTCTTTTGTTATCAATGTTACATTATGTATGTATTTGTTTATTAGTAACTCCAAATGCGACATGGGTTATATAACAAATGTAGTATTTCTATCTTTCATTATCAATCTATCACTGCAACTTCTAATTAGGTAGTGAACATTAAAAGGTTTGCAATTCTCATTACTTCTTTAAATTTAATACGATTCGTACGGAACACGGTTCAAGAAAATTATAAATAACTTTTAAGCCTTTAATATCAAGATCACATAAGAAAGATCTAATACAAAGCGAAAGACAGAGCTTCGTTGAAGGAGAGTCTAAGGAAAATTGTTAGTAATACTTGGCGTCTGCTTTTATTCTCGTAGTGTAGGTATTTCCAGATGCCATAATTCAGATGTGGATAGCCTGTTGCGCATTGACAAGCAGTTTTTATTCATTTGCAACCTAACAATTGGGCTTATCGCAACGCAATAAGGCTCGGCTTAAAAACAATTTTATTAGCAACTTGCTGCAAACTATTGTAAAACTTCATTTGCAGCTTCCGACTAAAAATTTCTTACGTACAATCGATATTTTATTTATATCTCGGCGGAGGAAATTTGTCTCAAAGTCGGTCATATTGTTCCAAATATTGTTCCGAATCAGATTATCCAAAAACATTCCTACTTTCAATCTGTTCTTGAACAAAAAATGTTAATGGACTAGAAGACTATAAGTGAAACTGTGATGCCTGATGCAAGTATAAATTTCATTTGTCGCTTCTTTTTCGAGTAAATCTAGCTTTTCATTACTAGTAATCTCAATGTAAATCCAAATGAAGTTACTAACATTCTGGTTCTTATTGCTAGTTTCAAAAGTAGCATAAATATTTTGAATTTCAATAAGCTAACTATTGGAATTATAACGGAAAGTCGATTTTCGTAATAATTTAATTACGGAATATTATTAAATAATTATTTAATTGGAAAGTCTTGGAAAATGTTACAATATATGGTTTAAGTTGCTATTCAGTAAGTGATTGAGTGATCTGAACCATTGTTACATTGATATTGAAATTATTTCATACATTTTAATACATTTCGGAGCTGGTAGTATTTTCTTTGAAAACTTTATCATTTCACATTTTTTAATACAGCGATCAATATTACACAATCAACGTAAAATGATCTTTATTGTCGTTAAGAAGACGATAATTTGTTTCTATCTATTTACTATTCATTTCAGTTCTTAATTCTTATTAACGAATGAGAAAACTAACTGTACTGCGGCACCGATATTATGTTTTGAACAGTGACAGAGAAGGATATTTCTATAATTTAATAAATATGATAGAGTGATTAAGTGTGTCACATGTCATTTCGCAATGAAAGTAGACTCCTGCGGACTCCCACCAATAAAAACAAACATCAGCTGAAGTCTACATTGGGGAACGCAAGCGTTTAACAATTTGCTGATGCAGAACAAATTATTGAAGCAACGCTCGCTCAGGCTGTTATTTTGAATACACTGTACGAAAGAGTAATTATGAAGGAGTCTATTCAATAACGTTAGATGAGAGATCATGAGTTATATTGTGTCACGTAGGAGACACAAGAATTCACGAAATTGACAGATCACCGGTGATCTCCTCGTGTCGTAATTCGAACGTTTCACAAGTAAGGTAAAAATTTGGATTTTAGACGTAATAATAAAATTTATTGTTCGAATCCAACAGAGTAACGATTCAGAGTGTTATAACAAAAAAGGTGTTGAGTGCTGATTTAGGAAGGTTCTAATATTAAGGTTTGTTACTACTGGGGGGGGGGGGGGGGATGGTTATCGTCCGGTGTATATCATACGCGGCTATCCTGTTACTATCTGGTTATTGTTTCGATGGCTGTGGCATTCAGCATGTTTTGTCTATCCCATTACTGTTTCTGAGTCTGTGTGACGAAATTGTCACTGTGTCACTATTGTGACGAAACGTAGCAATTTTTGATAGTTTAATAGATGCAATGGGAATTGTAAAGACATTTTCACGGCCAGCACTTTAAACAGATCAGCTGGAAGAGAGGGAATTGCCGGATTCGATACTCATAAAATTCAACAACGAATCTATTAGAATCAGATTCAAAGATACCGATGGCTACATCCGATATCTCCCGCAGTAGCAACATTTCAAGCCACGAAGTACAATGGAGACATTGAGCAATAAACTACATGATGAAAGAGCACTTGCCGAAATGCAAAGATAACGAGAACTTCATTTGCAAAATCAAATAAATCCGAGATCAAGCCATTCGAGGAAATACCTGAAAAAAAGATTTCTTTCAGATAGCTCAACTCAATCGATGAATATACATATAGACTGGGTTATCGCAAAAAGAAAAAAGAAAGAATAATATAGAAAAATATTATAACGGGATATTTTAGAACATGTCCTACGAGATACAAATTCCGGTTCGTTAAGCCGTTGCGAAGAAACCGGTAAACAAAAAAGAAAAAGTTACTACTCACCGAATTGAGATACCTTTCTTATTTCCGAAGAAGTATTAAAAGCGTAAAGACGTTTCTATGACACATCTACCTTCATTAGAACAAATGAATCCTATGTATATGTCGGAGATGAAAGAACACCGGAGCCTTTGGAATTTTGGATAATCCCGCAACATTGTAACCTAGAGTCTACTATAGCTGTAATTGAACAATCGTAGTTATTCAATCCGATTGTAATTGTTCGAGAGTTGTGATAATGAGCTTGGGCTCGAGGCGACAGTCAGTCGCCGAACGTAGCCGCGGTCACGGGATGAACGCTTTGTCTAACAAAGGCATGGAATAATTCTATACCTCTCCTTAAAAAGGAAATAGTTGTAACACTCGACAGTAAACATTTCAACGGTCTCTGCCCCGTAGCTCGCCACACGCAGACCCCATTCTTCGAGTAAGATGATTGCCAGATGTCGATGCGCCTCCGCAGTACATGTTCAGCTAGCCCGAGGGCCCGTTATAAATCTTAAGATTTAGTCAACTAAAGTCCTTCAAACAAACAAACAGTCTTTGTCCCAACTACGGGAAAATAGAGGAGACCTATTTTTCAACGAGCGGCGTCTCCCACTAACAACTTTCCCTCGAGGGCGGCTAGCATCTTTTTCTAACCACCGATATGGAGATTGACCAATTAGCAGCAACACCAAATTCCCTCACTTTCTGAACGAAGGCTATCCTCGACGAATCCGATGATCTCGCGTCCTTAAACACACCCTAATATAGTTTTCCTCTGTGGCATCATCGGGACGGGAAAGTCATTCCCGCTCGCGATCTCATCGATGAAAAAGAGTAACCCCTTACGACCAGTGAATATTACGCGTCCGACTTAGATTTTGTGAATACGTTCATCTATCATCCCGTCGACCGCGGATTCGTTATTGAACCTAGGATCATTGTCATTAGTTTCTCGAGTACCTAACTACCACGGTTACTTGTCCGGTTCTATAATAATCGTATTTGCACTAGTCAATGTCTTCTCTATTGCATAACGACAACGTGTAACCCAAACGAAGATTAGTTTCACGCTCCTAACCCTAATTCTAATGTAAACCCGACATATAGATATTCACAGAAAAAAATCTGGCTGGCTCTTATCCATTTGTGTTCTCAGTATCTTTTTCTAAGTTTATCATTATCTTTTGTACATTAATCACACTGGAATGCAATTTATCCATTGGCGTTTCCATTGATCGCATTGTTTAAATGAATCTGAAGCTTTTAGGATACTCTAACAATTGAGTTACGTTAATTAAACAAATTCTGTAATAAATATCGATTCCGTACTTGATAGGACGTGCGCTGCTCGTACAGTTGTAAACTTTGACCCTATTATCAATATGTAGCGTGACGTGCCACGCGGCACACATTATCACGTCGACTACATAATCAATAGGCACTACATCTGATATTACATCCGCCTTACCCAATAGTACTTTTGCAATACCATTGCCGATATTCATGAAGATACCTGCAACGTCAAATTGGTTCAAAAGTTATTAATGATTCTCAACTGTCTCGAAATATAGCGACACGGATATGGGAAGAGTAGCTGTAATTGACAGTAAAAACACAGGTTAAATAATGGCGATCTGGTAAAAATTAGTCAACTAGCTTCTCAGAAATTAATTACAACTATATTTTTCTGAATTTTTTAACTTTATTGCCTAAAAATGCTTATATTGTTCAGCTTCGCAAATAACTCATAGCGATCAGTGTATCTGTTGAAAGAAGAAGTCGTATAATCAATAATATAATCAGCCGTACATCTTAACTTGAATTTTAGGGAATAACGTTTGTAATGTCACAACTGTTTCTTCTTTTTATCGTGGAGTTGATCAGCGTAATCGCTTCTGCGCAGATCGTTTCTCATAATCAAAACGATTATGATAACTGACTACATCTGTTTTTAATTTCAAGATTATATAAGGGAATTAAATGAATTTTCATATCGCACAAGAAAACTGAGTAATTCTAAACGTTGTTTACGTCATTTCCTCCCTCTGTACGCCGTAGGTGACAAACACGATTTTGCTTCGCTTAACGTTCTGTACTCAACGGCTATTCGACGTTCTCGACGAGTAATCTCCCTTTTACTGTTAAACGATTGACTGGAATCTGAGCTAACACACAGGCCACATCAGAGTCTACAGTCTTATAATAATAACCAACCTTCTTTCATATCAGCAATTTCTTTATGATATGTTCGAAAGCATACAGCGTCAACTTCTGCGTTTCAACAACAGCAACCACAATAGTCATACGGACGAGGATGCGCTAACCACTAATACACCAACTGACAATCACTACACCATACCCAAAGCAACAGCACAAGAAATCAGAAACATAATTGAAAAAACAAAAAATAATAAAGCACCAGGAATCGACCTAATTAACGGCAAAATCTTGAAAAACCTTCCGCCAAAAGCGATAAGACAAATCACAATAATAGTTAACGCAATACTAAGAATAAAATACTTTCCAAAAACTTGGAAACTGGCACAAATCATAATGATACCCAAACCAGGCAAGGACCCACATGAAACCAAGTCCTACCGACCAATCTCACTACTTCCGGTGTTCTCTAAGATACTAGAGAAAATAATCTACGACCGGATAAAACCAATAATAGAGAAGAACCATTTAATACCGGATCACCAATTCGGATTCAGAAACAAACACTTCACAATAGAACAAACGCACAGACTCGTCAATGAAATCCTACAGGCGCTGGAAACAAAGCAATACTGTACAGCTCTCTTTATGGACATAGAGAAAGCATTTGACAAAATAAACCACGAAAGCCTACTACAATCAATCAGGAAACAATTCCCGGGGCAGATATACCAACTAATCAAATCATACCTAAGCAGCAGGAGCTTCATAGTAAAAATCAAAAACACACACTCGGAAGCTAAAGAAATCAAGGCAGGAGTTCCGCAAGGAAGCGTCCTAGGACCAACTTTATACACATTATACACGGCCAACATACCAACAACTAACAACAGCAAAATACTGACATTCGCGGATGACACAGCTGTACTAGTCAGGCATACTAACCCTGCAACAGCAGTTACATTACTACAAGAACATATCACAAAAATAGAAAAGTGGCTTCAAGCAAAACAAATCAAAGCAAATCCCGAAAAATGCAAACACATTACATTCACACTGCGAAAACAGAAACCACCAAACATTGTACTAAACGGCACACGCACAATACAAACAAGGCAAGTCAAATACCTAGGACTCCACTTAGATTCACGACTCACATGGAAACAGCATATTAAAGCAACAATAGACAAAATACAGATGGCAAGGAGTGCAAATGTACTGGCTAACAAGTCGAAAATCCAAACTAAGCATAGAGAACAAACTAAAAATATATAAAATGGTCATAAAACCAATCTGGACGTACGGAATAGCACTATGGGGAACAGCAGCAATGAGCCATATAACCAAAGGACATAACCTAACAAACAAGATAATGGTACCCCACTGGGGGTAGTCACCCACATGTTATATTAGCACACCGCTATAATATTTTACCAAATGTCCTACTGGACAAATTGTAAAATTGTAAAATAAATAAATAAATAAAAAAAAAACTTCTGCGTTTGGCCACACGTTGAATAAGTAGTCCAATGCTAATACATATCCATCGCATATATTATATAATTATTTAAAATTATTGCCTCTTAAACAGAAATATATTATATTTCGCTCATTGTTGCCAGATAAAATGTTTAATGATATTACCGTGTGCTTTAAAATTTTATGTTGTTTCACGTTAACTACATCATGTACATCGTAACAAAGCATATCCTACTGTCTCGAGGGGCGCATCGCACGTCTTATGCTTAAATTAATTCCATTTAATTCCATAATACTATACTACACTACACATTTTAGGCTGAAACTAACTGCTTGTAATTGGATTGTATGTTGAAGGTTCATATCCCCGTAATTAAGTTAATAAAAAAAGAAATAACGGTATCATGAACTAATTTTTATAGCGCAATAAGCAAAAAGTATTGTGGCGGCACTTGACAGTAAACTTCCCAACAGTTTATGTCGCGTGACGCACGACACAAAGACCCTATATCTGCGGACAAGATGATTGCCAGATGTCGATACATTCGTACCGAATATTTCCAGCTAGCCTAAGGGCCGCTATAAATCTTAGAATTTATTTTAGCTAAGGTCCTCCAAAGAGACAAACAGTCTTTATTTATCAGCCTCGAAGTCGACCACCTACCACGGGAACACACAAGAAATCTGCTATCTCGCACGTACGACGCTTCCCGCTAGCAACACCCTCTCAAGGGCAGCTAGCATCCTTTTCCAACGACCAACACGAATTAGTCAATAAGTAAACGTTAACGTACATTTCCCTCACTTTCCGAACCAAAGTTTTTCTCAACGAATCCGATGCCCTCGCATCTTCAGACACATCCCAACACAGTTTTCCTTCGCAGCAGCATCGTGACGGAAAGTCAGTCTGTTACAGTAGCGCATCTCGAATCATAGCTATCCGAGCTCTAACTTGTAACCGTGCATTCGCGAACCGAATATAATCGCGAGTCCTGCGTCAAGTGTACTCATCGACATTACAGTGAATAAACATTTATCGTTGAATAAATCTGAGTTTTCCTTCCGACCCTATCACGACATATCACTTCAGTATATTTCCATATACGTAACCTTCAGAATGTGCGAGTTAAAAATTGTCACAGTTTTATTCTATTGCTGATTTCTTTCATTCTTATGAAAATTATGGAGAGCTAAGGTCTTGTGATACGAGTGACTTGTATTATTCGGAATCACTTGGATGTAATGAAACGCTCTTATTTGCGATATGAGTGAGATATGAAGTGACGAGGGATTATCATTGTAAATATTTATAAAAATACCTGATTGTCCAGCAAAAGATACCAACCAACCAGGGTACGGTTCTTTTAGCGAGCAACAAATTATACTTGGTCGTACTATCGCAACAGTCAATCCTTTGCTATTGTTGGATATTGTCTGCTCTGCAAGATTCTTGGTGAACGTGTATGTATTTGGATACGTTTTTAAAATTCTTTCTTCGAGCAGATTAATCAATTCTTTGTCTTGTCGGTCACATATATCTATCACGAGAGAGGGATCTAGATTCGTGCTGCAAAATTATCAAGCATAAGATAACATGTTTGTCACGCTAAAGTCATTAATAAATTGCAAATTTGACGCATTTAAAGATTTAAAATGCAAAAAACGCATAGAATGTCTCATAATATAACAGAATATAACGAAATAATACACAATAATATAGAAAGAATCGAAGATGAAGTACTTGCTGTAATTTTTAGTAAACGAACAAAGTTCTGCTTAGATTCTGTTCCTCAAATCATGTTTATTCATCTTAAAATATGAATTTATAATGATATCCGCGTCTAGTTGTTATCATGTACGTGTATCAAAACAAGTTCATCATTGAATTCAATAAAAAGAAGAAATTATTAAAAGGTAAAATAATTTTCAATACGTAATTTTTATCATTGACAGATCTTGTATCATTGATTATTTCTTGTGTAAGTTTTCTTAAATTTATACCTGTTTTGACAAGTATTTATCATTTCAATGGAGTAATCATCATTACAGTCAGTATCATTTCAATAGACAAGTAAACAAATTATACTAAGTTAAACATTACTTTCATCGTTTATTTATATTTAGAAGTAGGTTATGCACGATATTGAAAAAGTTGTTTAAGAAATGACGAATTATAACAGATTCTTACGTGTAGACCTTTTCCTCGATATCTGATAGATTCGGATTACTGTAAGCTGTGCTCACATAGACAACGCTAATTACATGCTTGAGTTCCTTGCACAGTTTGATAATATTAGCGGTACCCTTCACATTTGCATTGACGATCATATCCAATGGTTGATGGAAATTTATAGTGGCCGCAACGTGGAACACTATGTTTACATTCTCTATCAACATATCTCTGTCTTTTTGCAAAAGACCTAAATCTGGTAGAGTCACGTCGCCCTCCACGAGATGAATTTTATCGAAAATTGTTGGGTTTTGTGCTCTGACACTATCGAAAATCTGAAGAATATAATATATAAGCTCGGTTCCCAATATAGAATATTATTAAGCATACTAATTTTCTCTTAATACATTTCTGACCGATCAGGAATAAATTTTTTTTTACGCAGGAAGTTAAGTTGTTAGTTTCTGTTTAACGTAGCCGGTCAACAGTGTGTTAAAAGTGTATGTCTGCAAAAATACGTTGTAATTTTTTTATACGTTTCTAGACTGCTTTAAAACTTGTTCAGTATAATTACGATACTCGCACCTCATTATAGAGCTAACGAAGTTTCAAAAAATGTATCTAGCCCAGGTAGTATATGCATACAATTTTGCAGTGCCTACATATTTTCGTAAGTCAGTATAAGCATGCATTATTATATTCAGACTATCATATCCCCATGAGACAATAATTTATATCAGAGAGGAAATGAGAGTACTCGCGTTTATGTTCCTGATTATTCCCGGACTAATGTTGCACCACGCGAACAATACTGGAAGATGAGACACGCTAGCATATAGAAGAATCTATATAGTTAGGGACCTGCCCTATTCGATTCCTCATTAGCGTAAACCAGTATCTACTTAGCTTTATGCGGCAAGAACCTATTTAATTGTACGGTTATACGGAAGAGCTCATATGTATTTGTCTGTCCGAGATAGGTAAGTATGAGAATAACAAAATCGTACAATAATTAGACTAATTCTGAGATACCCAAGAAAGAGAAAGCAATTGTTTGCAATGTTTGTTTTAGAGAAAAAATCGCTAAAGACGCAATGTAATTCGCTAATTTCACCTCACGAGAGAAAAGCTTTTCGTCGCGATGATGCTGCAGAGAAAAACTATGATGGGGCGTGTCTAAGGATACGAGATCGTCGGATTCGTGGAGAGATGCCTTCGTTCGGAAAGTGAGGGAAATTGACGTTGCTGCTAATTGGTCAATTTCCATGTTGGTGGTTAGAGAAGGATGCTAGCCGTCCTTGAGGGAAGGTTGCTAGCGGGAAGCGTCGTTCGTGAAAAAAATAAATCTCCCCTATCTTCCCGTAGTTGGGATAAAGATTGTTTGTCTGTTTGAAGGACTTTAGATAACTAAGTCTTAATATTTATAACGGCCCTCGGGCTAGCTGATCATGTACTGTGGAGACGCGTCGGCATCTGGTAACCGTCATACCCGAAGAATAGGATGTGCGTGTGGCGAGCCACGGGACAGAAACCGTTGAAATGTTTACTGCAGAGTGCCGCTACAACTATTTCTTTTTAAGAAGAGCTATACTATTACTCCACACCTTTGTTAGAAAAAACGTTCATCCCTTGACAGCGGCTACATTCAACGACTGGTTGTCACCTCGAGCCCAAGCCCACCATCATAAATCTCGAACAAATACAATCGGTTTCAATGGCGACAATTGTTTAATTACACCTAAGGTAGAATCTAAATTACGCTGTTAAGGGATTTTGCCGAAGTTCCAGACGGAAGGCTCCAATGTCCTTTCATCTCCGACATATATTTTTTTGTTAATTGCTTATTTCTTAAATTTTCGCTGAAAGATTTCGTATCCTCGTTTCATTTTTCACAATCTTTTTTCCGTTCCTTCGCCATTCTTTCGCTGGATGTCAAATGAGACGTATCGTCTGTTCACAATATAAATGTTCATCTTAATATAATCCTCCTAATTTTAACAAAGATCAAACTCCATAGGACCAAAAATTTTCGTTAGTAACGAAAGTAAGCTGAAGTTAAACTGATCAACCTCATATAAGTCATGTGCAATCCGAAACGAGGGTGGACTATGAGAAAGAATGTGAATAACGTGCAGCTAGTTCGGCTATTGTACATAATTATTATTATTTCGATTTGCCAAATACATATATTCTGCTTATTTTACACTCGATTAATTAATCCCATCAATAAGATAGATGAAAGTGTGGTCAATTACTTTATTTAATTACATCGTTACACAAATTAGTCATTACATTTTCATCTCTTTCCATTTTGCCTACAATCAATTAGTTCTTCTGTTTTCATCGTTTCTGTAAATGAACACGCATGTAAGATAGATATCAGAGATATCATACATTTCATCAGAAATATTATACTGTATGCAACGATTCATTATTAAAAGATTGATACTTAGGTTTTACTACAACAAAAACATTATCGCGACGAAATTCAATCTAATTTTAAATCTAAGACGCTATCGTGTATTGAAAATGTGGCGGATCGCTACCAACAGGACGCCGACAGATCGAGGCATCAACGCGGTTGTCACGGTGGTCGTGGGAATGCAGCGAAAGGATAATTATATCTCACATACCTTAGCCACCGAAACAGTAACTAAGCAGTAACGGAATCCCTATGTGACCGGCATCCAGCGATAACTCCCCGACAGGAACCAAACCCTTGATATAAAAATACCTCCCAAGTCAGTACTCGACATTCTATTCTGTTCTGTTATAACATTCTGTATCGTTACTCTGTCAGTTTCTAATAAATTTTGTAATGACGATCATAATTGAAATACGAATCTCTCACCTTACTTGCGGAACATGAAATTACCCCGAATCGACATGACACGGTCGTAACTCCTCCCGGGCGATCCGCGGGTACAAACCGTCAACACCAGAGGGCTACTACGACGACAACAAGTCTGTCTGTCTGGCTAGCGGTCGAATATACGGTGTCACGATACAAATACCGCACCTAGCGAAACTCCCTCTACGTCTAAGGCAGGGACTATCGGGTATAGCCTTACTTGACTGATGAGTCCACCGGTAGTCCCAGGACGAAACGCGAATTTTCTTTTCACCCGGCAGCGACTACCAACTACCGCACCGGTATTGGATAACTTATCACATAGGTCTTGGATCCTTCCTCAGTACGAGGAGATATGCATGCTAGGAGTCTTCTCGATCGTGCCCAGTTCCTGCATGCATAAAACAATGTCCATCGACGTAGATCTCCCACGGACATCTTCCAGTGCTTTCCAGAACTCCCCCTCACTGTTTTCAGGACTCTGATATCCCCGAGATACTCGGGGCGAACATGCCGGAAAATGTACACACGTGCTTTGTTATCCATTTTTATACAGTCTGGTCTCAACCTTTCTGCTGTCGTTAATCCTGACTCTACTGCATCCCAGCAGACCAGGAAAACCAACGAAGCTTCCGCATCGCCTTCCAGTATTCATAATTGCCCTTACTCAGGGTCGGATTCATATCCTTGTCAACATTACCCATTTCCTCCTGATCGAACATGGCGTGGTCTCTTCTCGGACAATTTCAGAAAAACACATAACCACAACAAATAAACGTCTTTACTGTCGCAGTTTACTGCCCAGGGCCCGTAACCTGTTATTAAATATAGGTTTGGGGTTGAGATATAATTGATTCACACAGATTCAACTTTTGCTTTCTATATTTCACCTCTTCGTACAAAACGTCTGAACACATCGGATACACTTAGATAATTAACACGTGGTCGACTCCTAAGCCAAAAGAGCATCGTTAGAAGTCGTACCAACTTAGCTTGTGGGAACTAGCGATCATACCAACTTAACGTTTCTCAACAAGGGAATATTCTCCTATTTCCTCGAGAAAAAATATAGAAAACATATACATAGTAAATATAGTAGTAATCAATTTCTCTTTCTTGGGCAACCTGCAAATAGCCTAATTATTGTACGATTTTGTTATTCTCATACTTACCTATCTCGGACAGAAAAGTACATATGAACTCTTCTGTATAAATAATGTTTCAACATCTTTAATATATATACGGCTTCCAGTCTTTTAGTATTGCGACAGTATTACGTGTTTTATGATAGTAATTCTAAATTATGAGAAGGGAAAAGCGTAAATAAAAACGTAATATTAATGATACAAAATTAGATAATAGATAACGTTCGAAATCTTAAACTGCTGCCTTGTAAACGTCTTCATCCGTAAGGAATCAGAAATGAAATAACAAATAAAAATAGATAAATGAATGAGTTGAAAAACTGCACTGATCGATTTCATAAATGGGAAAGTACGCAAAAGTGGTGATGTCAACCGCGTTTGTTGATGTGTTCGTTATTCACCTAAAAGTTCACTATTATTTATGTCATTCTTCTTGCAGAAAATGAGCCTTTTACTGCAAAAATGTTCGCAGTCAAGAAGTTGATTATCAGTTAATCAATGATAAAATAAAAATTCTGTAGGGAATCGAGTGGGCCATTCTTAGCTTCTCTGTTATCCACCGAAAAATTAACGAGTATATCCTGACACCATTCGCGCTCAAAACAGAATAGAAGTTACTGTTCCAAGTCGCGGTGTTGAACCAAATAGGCAAGAATTGAATTACACCATATTTGCATTAATCGGCTCACATGAACTTACGAAGGTAATATTATTATTGTATAAGAATATTATTTACGAACCGGATCATATATTAGCTTCTTAAATCGTTGTTCTGTCATTTGGTTACATTTCGGCCGGATCAATATAAAAATAGCAGCGATGTGTGAACACGTGCGTATCAGTTTTTCCAGAAGGCCTTTGCCCACGAATCCTGTCGCCCCTGTCATAAGAATTCCAGTTCCGGCATAGAATCCCTCGATGGAATTCACATTACGTAATTTTTCATTTATCTCGTTTTCATTAAGCTTTGTATTCATTGTACTAAAATCACAGGGCTTCCCCTCTTTCAACCCAAATATCTGCAAATGAATATGAAAAAATAAATCGGAAAAATAATAAATAAAGAATATCGTACAATTTTATATCTTAAATTTCTATATATGTGTTATGTTAAAAAAAAAAAAAAAATCTCAGGATAATCCGTACTAAAGGAAAAATGATTCAACGATGATAGTTTATTTCGCGAACTGAGCAAATGTGTAATTTTGTCACAATGCAGTTGTAGAGGATTGATCTTATCATGTATCACGAAATACAATCTAATTGTTTGTGAGCAATTTATTAAAGATATTAATGCGCCACAAAGCACAAGTCCAGGTAATAAGTCTTGCGAAATAAATACGCGCTATCTCAAGAAATTCCGTATATATGTCTGATGCGTCTGTATGCTTATGCTGCGATCGCTGAACTTCCTCGCTCGTCATTTCGTTTGTTTATTTATACTGGTCGGGGGACAGTCGGAAAGTTTGAACTCGACTGCGTTTGACGGTTGAAAGTAGCGGCGACGTTGTTTTGCTCGGAGTTCATTACTCCTTGCAATACCTGTGACCTAACGGTCATGATACTCCGAACAAAACAACAACAGGATTTGAATTTGTCCTGCTCGCGTGCCGCTACACAGTTCATTTGCTAACTACGCCATTATATGTGTAATCATTAACATTTGACTTCTGCTTTCATTAAATATCGATACTATAACAATGTTCCTATTAACATAAAAATGTTTCATTTAAAAGATTTTTCAAATGCTAATGCGTACAAAACGCTATTTAAAAGGAGGAAAAGAGTACAAAAATTCTTGTATAAGAAATATTTCATCTCTATTATCATTCAAATAGCTTGGAATGCTTTAAACGAATATTGTAATATAACTTCCAAGTCGTTTCTTGCAAATTAATATACAGGCTCAATTAATAAAATTTACCACTTTGAAATAATTCACTTTCTGTTGATTTATTCAGAAAATATTTGAAATACAATTTATTGCATTCGAACAAACTGATCAAAAGTATATATTCTGATCTTTTTATGAACTAAATTTTCTGTAATATCAATGTGACCATGAGTTTTTTAAATGATACCGCATATTTTTCTAGTGCTCTGTTGTATCCGCCAAAAACACGAATTCAACGACCTATAACGATTGAAAAACGGGGAATCTTTCATCGATGTTATGTGATATGTAAACGTGTGTGATTGGGGGTGTGCATTATTAGCGGTATGTGTTCCAAATCTTCAGTGGCATGTATGAAATAGCAAGTAAGTGAAGATAGAGCATATAAAATTTAGAAGCAGTAGAATTTCGAGCGTAAATTAGCAAGTTAAGGGCAATTATGCGTTTTTCCATTAATATACCATGGCAACACTATAATTTTAACAGGTTAGGGACCCAGAATTCAACTATAGACCGTACGTGTGAATTTTTGGAAAGAATAAAGGAAGTTAATGGAACGGTAAGATGGCTCTATTTGGATATCAAGAAATCGAAAAGCTTTCATAGATTTCAAGATTCTAATTACGAATCGTGGAAGTTGCAAATCAAAAATTTGTAACCATATGTTTTCGGAAAATAAAATATAAGCAATGGAAGCCTTAAAATTGAAATTAATAGAATAAACAGCAAGCTAAAACGAACGATGAATCAGGAAACTAGTAAAGACACTACATTCTTCGTGAAAGATAAAACATGTCGTAACGAAGAATTTCATTAGCGAGAGAGCCCTATTTTACGTAACCTTGTCACGTAATTTTTAGGGTTGGTTGGTGAAAATAAAATATAGTTGAGTCGTAACACAACAATTAACTTTGTTTTAATCAACCTTTATTGTGAATTCACCAATCACAATGTAACACGCACTGAATTAACATAAATCACAATTCACTTCAACCACGTTATGTAACACTTAGTTACAACAATACATTAAGTACGCGACTTATAAGGGTAGAGACCGATATAGATATGTTGACTATTCTAAGGATACAGAATAAGTGAAGTTTTACTGACGATACTGTGTCTGAGGAAAGCTAGGGGTGGGTGTGTCTAAGGACACGGGACGAAATTTAGCGACAGGAAATACTCGCTTGGTCCGAAGGACCTTAACTATAAAAATGCCAAGGCCCCTGGTGGGCACTTAAGACTATTGAGGGTGCGCACCAAGGATATGCAGACATCTGGGTGCCATCCTGTCGGTGGTGTGTGGCCTGGTCTCTGATGTGAATTGACGTTACAACCTCAATGTAATTCGTTTTCAAACGACTTGTTGGAAATGCAACAAGCCAGGACTACGATTGTATAAACAAGTCTCTGCGAAAGTATACGAAACATAAGTATTCTCTGATTGCGTTGATTTTCAGCTATATTGTGAATATTTTGTGTATATTTTGAACAGCATTCCTCTGTATATGTAAGGGGTGGACTCGCTTGGTTTATTTCTTCTATTTCGTCTTAAACGTTTGCCCGCTACTGTATGCATACATATGCCTTATATCGCATTTTTGAATATTTAACGATTTAACGACGACAGTTAAATTTTCGTATGGGATTAGTTCAGTTATAGATCAATTAAAAATATATTCACCAACATATATTTGCTCGTACAACGTAATAAAGCATTTCGGATCAAGCCGTTGTTGCAAAGGGGCGTGCGATAAAGCGAATTGTGAGGAGTCGTTAGTTGAGAGTCGAGTTGTGAGGAGTTGAGAGTTGAGTCGAGAGTTTCCGAAATATTATGAAATGTTATTAGTTATGAATTGTAAGTTATCCATTTCATTATCTTAGTTATAGCACATTACTGTATTTAGTTCACGTTAAATAACCATCATTTCCTGTTTAATACATTGTAAATAGATCCATCTATCAATAAACTTAACATATAAAATAGAAATCATTGGAAACCCAAATTTCTAGTATTTCTGAATAAATAAAGCCCTATAATAATACCAGTCAAACGTACGCACAAGTTGTAAAAATCTCGCATAACAGTGCATCGCGGAATCACTTAACCGACAATAATAACAATTATCTAGAACATTTATTACAAAAGTTAGCCGCTCCAATGGCAACTATCTTAAATCTCCTAATGGAACTGCTAACGCTACACAAACTAAACAAAACATAACTCATATCATTGTATGGAACTACAACAGGCTGCACGTAAGATTGCCCGAGCTAAAAGAATACGCATC
Source organism: Bombus huntii (assembly GCF_024542735.1). Classification (NCBI taxonomy): domain Eukaryota; kingdom Metazoa; phylum Arthropoda; class Insecta; order Hymenoptera; family Apidae; genus Bombus; species Bombus huntii. The sequence continues at coordinate 11,471,651 of NC_066250.1, read as the reverse complement.
GAGGAACAAAACGGACATTCTTCTTCTTGCAGATACACACGAAACAAATGAGTCATACTTCAAACTACCATATTGCACATACTGTGGCACTCCTCGCCCGAAATAGTACAGCTCACGGAGGAATTGATAATTTTATCAAAAACAATATAGACCACATACATCTGAGGAGCTGAATGACTTCCTTAAAGTGTTTGAAAATAAATGTTTGATAACTGGAGACTCCAATACTAAACATCATTTCTGGGGTTGACAGACAATAAATAACAAAGGCAAATAAAAGTACACCAAAAGATCAGTCCCTTCGACTGGAAGACTCACATTCTGACCGCGAATAATAATAAAATACTCGACATATTGAATATATCCTGCCACGTGTCACTCTCCACATGAATCGTAACGTGAGGCAGAAAAGGAATACGTCGAAACTCGCGAATAGCACAAACCACAACTCTGGGCAAGTGGAATTAAAAACAGAAAATTTGAAGGAAATAAAAGATACGACGCGTACAAATATTCTAATATCACAATAAAACAACAAACATAAAAACATAAAATTATAATATTACTAAACTCAACCTTTTCTTTTTTTTTTTTTTTTTTTTTGTACGTGGAGAAATCCTCATGGACACTCCGCTGTTGCAATAATCGCGTAACAGCAGAGTAGTGTCGGACTCCTACCGACTAAAACTCCACGATGACCATCTTATGCGCGTGACAGGGGTGCTCCAGGAACCTCTTATGAATTAACTTCAGTTGCATCCCCTTCTCGCGTTCTCTTGTTCGAGCCGGCTATTGAGTAGGTGTTAGGGGGAGGTCGTTGCCCCTAGTGCTGTCACTTCTTCTGGTCGTAGTCCGTTGGGGTGGTGGCGGGGCGGCTCTGGGTCGTCTGATTGTCATCCTTCTCCATCGTCTTATCCTGCAGGGGTGAGAGTTTTTCTTTCTTTCCCTTTCCGCTCGCTTCTTCGCGAGCATAACTCGCTCGCAGAAGAGGCGGACGGCCTCGTATTCCTGTGACCCTCTCAACATCGCTTCTACAATCGCTGAGGGGGTCAACGTTTCTCCTATGGCGTGCCGCAGAGTGTAGCGGGGCAGCTCCCACGCCGGACACAGCTCCAGGGTGTGCTGCGCTGTGTCCCTGCCCTCTCCGCATTGGTGGCAGATGTCTGTCGTCTCTCGCCTTATTCTATTCAGGAACTCGCCGAACACGCCGTGTCCGGTAAGTACTTGTGTCATCCTGAATGTGAGTGGAAGGCCGTAGCGGCTCCTCCATGCCTCCCAGTTTGGTAGGACCGCATCCGCGCCTCGGTGTTCGCTTCTCCCGTTGATCAGTTGGGATCGCCACAGATTCCATGTGTCCTCCTCGGCGGTTCCTGTGTCGTTTGGAGCCGCCTGCTCGGTGGGGTCTTCTCCCGGGTGCCATTCTCTCCAGTGGGTGTATCTCTTTTTGAGCGCCAGCGCCCGCAGCTCCCACGGGGGGACGCGGCTAGGGTGGACGCCGACGCGTGAGACACCGCCCGGTATCCCCTAATGATTCTGACGGCGGTCACTCTGTGCAGCCTTCTCAGGAGCAGAATGCTGCGACGGCTTGCCATCAGGTCGTCTGCCCATACTGGGGCCCCGTACATCACTCGTGACCGAACGACGCCCTCGTAAAGTCGGCGCACCGCGTCTCCGGCACCGCCGATGTTCGGTAGTAGGCCGCACAGGGCATTGGCAGCCGCTGACACCTTCGGGATCAGTGAGTCGAAGTGCGGCTCGAACGTCCACTGGCTGTCGATGGTGAGTACCAGATACTTCATCTGTGATCCCACCCGGACGGTTTTACCTGCCATGTTTATGCATAGGCCGGGCGGTGGTGTCCCTCGCCTCTTCCTGTCAAAGAACCAGGTGGCCTCCGACTTCGCAGGGGAGACTCTCAGGCCCAGTTCGTTCACGGCACGGGTCGCACAGGCCGTTCCGATTCCGCCAATGCGCAGTGTCTCGTGCCAGCCACGACCCTCGACCAGGATTAGGGTGTCGTCCGCATAGCATACTATGGCCGCGCCTGGGGGTAGCGGGCATCGTAGTACCTCGTCGTACGCAACGTTCCATAGTATGGGGCCCAGCACCGAGCCCTGAGGGACGCCACGCCCGACGGATCGCTTTTCCTCTCCTTCCTTACTGGATCAATCGGACAAGGTAGCTGGGAACCTCGAAGTGCTCCAGGGCCGTCACTATCCTGTCCCATGGCATGGTGTTGAACGCGTTGACGATGTCCAGGGAAACCGCCAGCGCCACGCCTTTCCGGGAGACCATGTCCTCCGCAATCGCTCGTACGCGTCTGACCGCGTCAATCGTCGAGCGTCCCTTCCGGAAGCCGTACTGGCTTTCGTGCAAACCTGGCACTTGGCCCGCTATGTGTCGTTCCAAGCGGGCGGCGACTACCCTCTCGAGTAGTTTGCCGACCTCGTCCAGTAGGCATTCGGCCGGTACGCTGACGGCGAGGTCCTCGGTCGGCCCTCTTTATGGAGCAGGACCAGCCTCGCCGTCCGCGACGCCCGGGGGTAGACTCCCTCCCTCAGGCATCTTGTGAAGAGGTGCCGGAGTCTGGGGGCCATGACCCCCATCACTTCCCCCCAGATCCGGCCAGGGATTCCGTCCGGGCCCGGTGCCACGTTGCGGGCGATCATTCTTCTGGTTGCCTCCCATATCTCCTCCTCTGTGACTTCCCAGTCGTCCCTCCATTCCAGTCGTGTCGTTTCCGGTGGCCGTTCCGCCGCTCTGTTTTCTTGTGGGGGAAAGAGCGTTCCGGTGATCCGCGTCAGCAGAGCAGGTTCCATTTCCGCCGTTGTCAGGGGGCCCTTCGCGCGTAGTTTCTGTGTCACCGTCCTGCATGGCCTCCCCCATGGGTCCGACTCGACTGTTTCGACCAGTTCGGACCAGGCACGGTCCTCCGCTTTTTTTATTTCCCTTTGTAGCGAGCGCCGTAGCGCGCGGTGCGTCCGGTGGCGCAAGGAGACTTCTTCGTAGCGTCGTCGCCAGCGGCGGGCCCTTAGGTACTGTCTTCGGACCCGGACACATCTCGTCCTCAGTTCCGCGATATCGGGGTTCCACCAGTAAACTGCTCTGCTTCGCACCGTGCCCGGTGTGGCCCGTGGCATGGATGCGTCGCAGATTGCTGTCATGGCTTGGCGGAGGTTCTCGGCCTCCTCTTCCACGTCTGCTTCGGTCGTCGTTGTCGAGGCCTCCCAGCTGCAAGCTGTTGCTATAGCTTCCGCCCGGAGTAGATCTCTATTCCTCTCTTTTATTTTCCATCTAGGTCTCCCCCTCGGCGGGCCGCGCCCGTCGTTTGTCGTCGGCATTCCAGGTCCAGGTGCGTCCACCTCCATGAATATGTAGAGGTGGTCCGACTGCGTCTCGACCCCTTCGGCCACTCTCCAGCCTGAGATCCGCCTGAATGCCTCGGGGGAGGCCCATGGTATGTCAACAATGGAGCTCCCTCTGCACGTCACGCAGGTACTGGTCGAGCCCCTGTTCACTAACAGAAGTCCAAGTCCCGCGGCCCAGTTTGATAGCGTGCGGCCGCGCGCGTTGGTCCTGGCGTTCCCCCATTCCGTGGAGTGCGCGTTGAAGTCTCCCAGGACGAGCACTTGTCGGGGGAGTCGTCGCCTGACGCAGTCGCCAACTCCGTCTAGGAATTCTTCGAACGCTGCCCGTCCGCTGTTAGGTGACACGTACACCCCCACCACCATCATCCCTGCCCACTCGACCGCGTCGTACCCGTTGCCGCGTCCCAGCGGGGCTCCGTGGGCAAACGGTCCATGTCCAGGTGACGGCAACCATTCCGTCCGTGTCTCCGACCCACTCCGGGGCATCCAGAACTCTGTATGGTTCCGCCACCACCGCTAGGGCGACCGTGCTCTCCCGGATAGTTTGGTGGAGCAGGTCTTGTGCTCGCCTTGACCTTCCCAGGTTAGTCTGGAGGATGCGCATTCTCAGTTCCTTGGTGTCCTTTCCTTGTTTGTGGCTTCCTCCGTGCCTACCTCCTTGTTCGCGGGCTTAGGGTCGCTTTGCGACGGGGAGCCTTTCTCGCTGCCTCTTGCAGCCGTGGATCCGCGGGCGGCTCCTTTCGTTCCTTTCTTCGAGGGGGCGCAGGCCGGTCCCCCCATCCTGTGCACCGACGGTGCTCCAAGCGCCTCGCAGAGCAGACATTTCTGGCTCGCAGTAGTGCATGCTCTCGCCTGGTACCCTGGTTCGCCGCATCTGAAGCACAGGTGCCCCTTGTCTTCCTTGGCGGTGCAGGTCTTCCCCGTGTGTCCTCTCCCAAGGCACCTGTAGCACTGTAACGGTCTCCGTTCGACGGCTTCGACCTTTGCCGTCGACCAGCCTATGGCGACCTTTCCAGCCTGGGCCAGTTTCCTCACTGCACTGGCAGGGCCTCGTATACATACGGTGCCAAGTCCGTTCCGGGCGGAGCGGATTTCTCCCAGCCGGATGTCCTCCGGCTTGCAGCCGCTCTCCCTCGCCAGGGTGTTCTGGATTTCCGCCTTGGTGGCCGCTGTGTCTATCAGGGACACCCTTGCCTCCGCGGCTCGGAAGGGGGTCGCCACGCGGACCTCGTTCGGGTCCAGAGCCCGCGTCAGCTGTGCTGCGAGCGCTGCGGCCTTCTCCCTTCCCTGGTCCTCAGGGACCTCTAAGATGACACCGATGCCGAGCTCGGTCAGGGAGACACTGTCCTTGGCCGCAGCCAACACCTCCGCGTAGGATTGGCTCGATTTGTCCGTCAGGGTGGTTGTTACCGCTGACGTTCGCGGTGCGCGCGGGAGGGGCCCCCTGCCTCCCCCTCTTCGTGCGTTCTCCAATCCACTCTCCGGAGTTTTCCTCTGGCTCTCCGCCCCTGTCTCGGGGATCAGCTTCGCCGGCTGCTTCTTCCCTGCCTCCTTCTTCTTTCCTCTTCTTTTCCTTCCGACGGTCTGCCATTCGGTGACAGCCGTTCGGCCTCCCTTGGGCGCTGGGGCGCTTGGGGCTCCAGGCTCCATCCCTCTCGTGTTCGCGGCAGGGGCGACCTCCTTTCCTTCTCCTTTTTCTGTTCCCTGCAGTTGTTCCTCCAGTCGGTGCAGCAAGGATCTCATCTCCTCTACAAGGTGCTCGACTGCAGCGAGACGCGCCCTGTAGCTGCTCTCATCCGCGGTGGGGCGCGAGGCAGGCTCTTTTCGGAGTGCCTCTACCGCCGCCTCCAGTGTTGCTATGCGTCCTTGCGCTATAGCGAGTGCGTCGGTGACAGGGTCCGTTCTCCTCACTATCTCTGTCACGCCCGCGGTGATGGTTCTCGCCGCCTCCTTCAGGGTTTTCCCCTGCGTGCCCTTGTGGCCGCGGGGTGCCTCGGCAGCCTTGGCCACCTCGGCGGCCCGGCGAATCAGTTCGGCTCCTATGTCCGCCGTTGTGGCTGTTCTCATTTCTTCAGCCGGGTCCGCGGGGAGTTCGGGGGATTCGTTGGCCTTCTTTCTCTTCGCTCGGGGTGCTTCTCTGGCGGGGGTTTCCTCCTCCTCTGTTGTTTCCTCAGTCCATATTCCTTCCTTGTCCAGCGTGAAGCGGGAGGGTCCCTCCTTTGGCGGCATCGCCTTCGTCATACTCCTGGTGCTAACGTGCGGCGTCTCCGCAGCCAGTTCCGTTTCCCTCCGTCCCCTAGCGTTTTCCTCTATCTCCTTCTCTTTCGCCATGGTTGCGTCCGTTTCCCCGTTGGGCGGGAAATGTCGCTCGGTCAGCACTTGCCACTCTGCCAGTCGCTGTCACTTTCAAGTGGCCCGCGCAACGCACTTCGGCTCACGCGCCAATATGGCTGCGTCTGGGTAGTTCCTCGAGTAGCCCGTGTAGCGGCGCTGTTGTCACGCGTCCTAATATGGCTACTCCACCGTCCTAACCTCACACTTGGTTGGTTTCGCTTTAACTCCTCCTTGTCCAAGCCGGACTTCTCGTATCCACACCCGTTTTGCGCTCACAGGCACTAGTCCTCCACTCTGGTTACCTCCCTTGCCCAGGCTCTCCAATTTTCCGGAGATTTCGATTACGCTCGCAGCTCCGTCCTCTCTACGTCTGCCTCCCATGTATCCCCACCACTCACCTCCATTCCGTATTACTAAACTTAACCTAATACTATCGAAATTGAAATAAGGAACGATGAGACGTAAAACGATGAAAACGCAATCTTAGATCAAAGATAGTACGACACATCATTAGCAGAAATTAAAATTGCAAGAAGAATGCAATAGCAAGGACTTCAAAAGGTGAAAAATTCAAAAACATTTCCACGAAAATCTCATCAGTGAAGGAAAAAACCCAAACACTTTTGGAAGGACACCAGCAAAAATGAAGATTGCAGCGTTCGCAAAAATAATTATGTTTTTCGAGCATTCGCAGAAAGACGTGATCGCGAGAAAGCACGTCAACGGGCAAATTCCCGTTACGATTAGATAATCGACGCCACGAAATGATCGATCCCCTGATTTCTATTACGATAATAGGGGTGGTTCAATTGAAGTTACACTGAATTAACAGGTATAAATTAATGTTTATTCCAACAACTTTGTAAAGAAAATAATTACACTGATGTGTATGTACAAGTTACGTAAGTGATTGTTTTAAGGATAGAAGCCCGGTAATGACATGTTGACTGTTCTAACGATAAAGAATACGTGAGGTAAAGTAACGATGCTGTGTCGGAAGACAGCTAGTCGTGGGTGGCTCTAATCTACAAGAAAGATCTGATTTGTCAAGGGCAAGGTTTCATTGGGAGAGTGCGGGAAAGACTTCGCTGTCAATTGGTTAATTTTCTAGCTTGGTTGGTGAGGAACGGTGCTAACCGCCCCCGAGAGAGAGTTGCTAGTGGGAAGCATCATACGCGAAAAAACTAACTTTGCTGTAGTAACAATAAGCTTTAGAAACGATTCAGTAAAGAGATGTTTGTTCGATCTGAAGGACCTTAACTAGCAAATTCCTGAGATTTATGATGGGTCCTTAAGACTATTGAGGGTACGTAGTAAGGATGTGCGGACATCTGGTTGCCTGCCTGCCCGCGGCTTGTGGCCTGGTCTACGTAAAGCGTCGCCAAACGTAACAAATTACGTGTCGAAATACCGCATATTCATAAACTTGGAGTTAGATTTGCGAATTGTCAGAGTACAGTTGTCTGAACAATATAATTTTGTTGAGAAGCGTGTCATATTGTGATTTGTCTGTTTTGCCAATTTTAGCAACTCCGTTCTGTTTGTTCGAATTGTTCCAAAAACCGTAATTTTTTGCTAACATCAGTGGCTATCGACATGCTTGTAAAGAAATTTTCCGCGATTAAATTTCATCCACGCCCTGTACACTAATGTGCTATTAATTTTACAGTGACAAACTCTCCAAACGAAAATGAAGGTTTTCTCCCTATCTTTTCCCAAATATGGAAAGCTGTTTATGATATATTTGCTATTTACATCGGATGGCAACTACTACTTAGTTAGTTATTAAGCAACTAGTTCGATACCAAATTTGTCAGGTTTACTGGGCATTTACCGAATAAATTTACACCTTGCTTTTGCCAAAAACAATCGTTCATCAACAGTAATATATGATCCTGGTTTATAATATTTTTGACTGTGCTTAATAGTTAAGTCGATTAATAACTCATAACCATTGAATTCTTCGTGATTTTATTAGTATAGAACATGTTATTAAATATCGTCGATATTTCACATCTCACTGGTTCGTGACAGTTGTAAAATTTTTCATGTTCACATACTTGTGTCACTACTACGCGGCCAATCTAGTCTAGCACACAAAATTATACACATCTCAATAATAGCTTACTCTTCTCCGCCCAATCAGACGAGTTAGTACACGTAAACAAAACTATTATTCAATTATTATTATTTCAATTATAGCCCGCTTTCCTCACACACTTTAATTTAAGAATTGTTCTCAAGCAAGCAAGAATTCTGGTGCTTTATTTTGCTATAAACTGGATGATAATTATACCTGTATATACCAACATAAACATGCATCAATATACCTGCTTATACCAATCTACAGTTGTAAATGAGGTACAAATTATTTTCTCTTTCCTCGAATTATTTAAAAACGTCTGTTGGAATACAACGATATTACACACATAGACACATATAATCTTATACAGACACCTACACGGGCATTTGAGCAGGACACTTACACAGGTCATACTCACTGCTATATAGAGAGTGAGATTCAAAATCTTCTAAGGGACCATGGGTCACTACGTACAGTCAGTCTGAGAGTAACTGGCCAACTGTCAACAATCCATAAATTCTTTACCTGTACACTTTGTTAATTATACCATATCACTCACTTATATTTTAAATACATTTGGTTCTGTAATTCTGTTTAATAAATATCACCTAATATTATTTCAACATAAACATCGTGTCTTCCACAGATTATTTATCTTAACTTTAAGATTAAATTCTAACAACGTCATTAATCAAAAAAATCTTTTAACGTGCATCATAAATATACATATGTTCTCAATTCATACATATAATTAAATGTACCATGTAGGTAGATGAAGTTGAGCAAAGTGCAACATTTATTATCTCACAGCTAATAAGCTGTTCCGTATACTTCCTTAAAGTATTCTATGTCACTGCGCTACGCCAGAAAAATTATTGAAAATTCTCAACGCGAGAATTGATTGTAATTTTAATAAATAAATAAATAAATAGCCGTCGAGGATAGCCTCCGATGTGGAGATCGACCAATCAGCAGCAGCGCCAATTTCCCTTACTTTCGGAACGAAGGCTATCCTCGAGTCATAAGTCATAAGTCATAAGTCATAAGTCATAAATAATATACATTGTCTGACGTTAATGCAGGAAGAAGAATATAGAATGATCTACAAAGGAGAATAATTTATGGCATATTTGCAAGTATAAGTTGACATAAGCATTTATAATTTTGTAACATAATTACTATGCAGTCTGTAAATGATAAAACAGAGTACGAAAGTTATTTACCGGATAAAAGCATTTTTTAATCTTTTTGTTAAATTGTAAAAAGCTGACTAGACACCGCTTTTGATGACTTTTAGATATGTTGGAAAGCTCAACATTTCGAATAACTTTTTTCTATACATATAAGAGGTAGAGTCGCTTAATAGCCGCGATATTCGTGAAGAACAACCTTCCCTACTGTAGTGAACTCCGCCGAAAGCCTGTGCCAGCGTATGTGCCGGCATTGGTTTTCAAATCTCTACAATGGATACTTTAAGGAAGTATACGGAACAGCTTATTAGCTGTGAGATAATAAATGTTGCACTTTGCTCAACTTCATCTACCTACATGGTACATTTATGTATATGTATGAATTGAGAACATATGTATATTTATGATGCACGTTAAAAGATTTTTTTGATTAATGACGTTGTTAGAATTTAATCTTAAAGTTAAGATAAATAATCTGTGGAAGACACGATGTTTATGTTGAAATAATATTAGGTGATATTTATTAAACAGAATTACAGAACCAAATGTATTTAAAATATAAGTGAGTGATATGGTATAATTAACAAAGTGTACAGGTAAAGAATTTATGGATTGTTGACAGTTGGCCAGTTACTCTCAGACTGACTGTACGTAGTGACCCATGGTCCCTTAGAAGATTTTGAATCTCACTCTCTATATAGCAGTGAGTATGACCTGTGTAAGTGTCCTGCTCAAATGCCCGTGTAGGTGTCTGTATAAGATTATATGTGTCTATGTGTGTAATATCGTTGTATTCCAACAGACGTTTTTAAATAATTCGAGGAAAGAGAAAATAATTTGTACCTCATTTACAACTGTAGATTGGTATAAGCAGGTATATTGATGCATGTTTATGTTGGTATATACAGGTATAATTATCATCCAGTTTATAGCAAAATAAAGCACCAGAATTCTTGCTTGCTTGAGAACAATTCTTAAATTAAAGTGTGTGAGGAAAGCGGGCTATAATTGAAATAATAATAATTGAATAATAGTTTTGTTTACGTGTACTAACTCGTCTGATTGGGCGGAGAAGAGTAAGCTATTATTGAGATGTGTATAATTTTGTGTGCTAGACTAGATTGGCCGCGTAGTAGTGACACAAGTATGTGAACATGAAAAATTTTACAACTGTCACGAACCAGTGAGATGTGAAATATCGACGATATTTAATAACATGTTCTATACTAATAAAATCACGAAGAATTCAATGGTTATGAGTTATTAATCGACTTAACTATTAAGCACAGTCAAAAATATTATAAACCAGGATCATATATTACTGTTGATGAACGATTGTTTTTGGCAAAAGCAAGGTGTAAATTTATTCGGTAAATGCCCAGTAAACCTGACAAATTTGGTATCGAACTAGTTGCTTAATAACTAACTAAGTAGTAGTTGCCATCCGATGTAAATAGCAAATATATCATAAACAGCTTTCCATATTTGGGAAAAGATAGGGAGAAAACCTTCATTTTCGTTTGGAGAGTTTGTCACTGTAAAATTAGTAGCACATTAGTGTACAGGGCGTGGATGAAATTTAATCGCGGAAAATTTCTTTACAAGCATGTCGATAGCCACTGATGTTAGCAAAAAATTACGGTTTTTGGTACAATTCGAACAAACAGAACGGAGTTGCTAAAATTGGCAAAACAGACAAATCACAATATGACACGCTTCTCAACAAAATTATATTGTTCAGACAACTGTACTCTGACAATTCGCAAATCTAAACCAAATAAAATAGCACAGATTTTTGGTAGAAATACAAGAAAAAATAATGTTCATGTACCGGAGACTATTAGACTATATAATAGTATCAAATTCAGTGTAGGAATGTAGGAAGAAAAACTTTCGGGGCAAGCATTTTCACTTCAGTCGAGAGAAAAACTTACCACCGAATATGAAAAAGAGTAATAGCTACGCAAAGGAGAACCAGCAAAACCAGTAAAAAATACAAGTACCGGTTCACGCGAACAGAAAATATGCATGATAAAATATGTGAAAAACAGTGAGACTAACAATATTATATAGACTAACAGTGAGACTATAATTTGTAAAAAGTGCGGCGAAAGAAAATGAAATATACATTATTTCTTTCTGAATGAAAGGAACTATATTTTTTACTGTCAAATTAAGTATTATATTCATTCTATACTAGGAAATATAGTTGCTTTAAAGACCGGTCATTTGACCGGCCACGGTTGGAATATGTACACGTGGAGTGTATCAATGTTATATAAGTTTGAAAGCTATATAATTCTAACATAGATTCCTTACAAAGAGAATCTGGAAATTTGCAATGTAAATAATTATCAATCGTTCAATTATTGCAGTTCGCGAGATACAAATATTCTTGCGATTTACTATATTTGGATATTCTTCGTGCAATTATCAACGTGGACGGACGTCAAAGTGAAACCACGCGAGTTTGGCATTTCTATATATACAGAACGAACTGTCAACGCGAGTATCTTGAACTAGTTCGATTATTTGCTTACGCTGCTGGAATAAGAAGCACGGAAGGGTCTTTTTCGCGCGGTAAGTGCCACTTGGAACCGATACGAACAGGCATGAAACGGGCTGTCTCAGGAGAAGTATTCTTGCATTATTATAAAGAAATAGATATAGTAATTTAATAAAATATCTCATACACCATGGTCCTGATCATTAATGTGAGTGATTGTATATTGTTGGGTTTTAAATGGTTACGATTCTGAAATGTTAGAAAGAACATTTAAGTGCCGGCCGGTTCAGCTAGCAGGGCCGGTCCGCAGTTCACATGTGGTAGAATTCATTTGGTAGAAGTCGGAAGTTGTAGATTTTTTCAATACTGTACCTTCACACTTTTTAATGTGAGATGTTCCGAAGAATCCATATACTTGTGTAAAAGAAATACTGTGCATAGTTTCATTTAAAAAACCAAAGTATTATTTTAAACATTTCTCAATACTCAATACTTTTGTGGATAGTATGATTTCTTGCTGTCCAGAGCAGACGTGTAATTCTTTGCGTATGTCATCGTTTCTGACGTAGCAGGGTGAATCTATTATCTCACGTAGTATTTGGCTCGTTCACCTACCATCTTTTGCACGTGCGATTTGGCTGCCATTTCCTAGAGTTAAATACCGTAGGTCTAAATTGATTTCATTATACTTTCATAGATGAGCATTTTGTTATGTGGCGGAGGAAAAGAGAGTTGTGCGTTTCGTCCCGGGACTACCGGTGGACTCGTCAATAAGGCTATGCCCGGTAGTCCCTGCCTTAGACGTAGAGGGAGTCTCGCTAGGTACGGTATTTATATCAATGGCTCGTATATTCGACCGCTAGCGAGTTAGACGGACTCGTTGTCGTCGTAGCCCTCTAGTGTTGGCGGTTGGTACCAGCGGATCGCCCGGGAGGTGTTGCGCCGCGTTGATGCCTCGACCTGTCGGCGTCCTGTTGATACTGATCCGCCACAGTTATTTATTGTGGAGCTTGGATTCTCAGCATTTGAGCGAGTTCGTCGATTTCTAACTTGTTTGATGTTTTATTTTTTGCTTAATATATTGATGCAAAGTGAGTTTGTTGTCAAAGCGAAGTGAAGAATAACGACATTTTGTTGAATTTGTTTGTGGTGCTGTGTTACGATTTAATTTCAGACTGCCTGTTTGCAGAGGTACCTTCCAAATATTTTCCAACATTTATTTTGACTTTACTTTGACTTTTACTTTGACTTTATTTACTGCCAATTTTATTCGTTAACGTTTGAGTATTTTTGTGGGTGGGTGTGAGTTTGTATAGATTATGTATAATAAACGGACAAGTAACGTTTCCTTCTGACACAGCTGCTTCAATTACGCGAATGTCAGAGGTGGTGCCTTAGATTTTCACATAGAGATATCTGTTGTTTGTGTATTAGTACATACAGTGAGGTGGACAAAAGGAGTTGTATTTTTTCTAGTAGTTTCTGATGTCTAGCACCGTTGATGTCACTCAACATCAACAAAGAGTGGAGTGCAATATTTCTTTCCATCTGGTGCTCGTAGTATTTGTTCGATCATGCGATAGGTTTGTTCAATAGTGATGTGCTATCTTCGGAATCCAAATTCATGACTTTGCGGTTGAATCCCTTGCTGTTGACAATACTACTGTAATATCGTAGAATATATTTGAATTAGAGGTCGGTTGAAAATAGAAACAAACCGTGTACGTCGTCTTTCGTGGTTTGTTTACATCCAAGAGCGCCTAGTAACAGCGACGCGAGAAAGGATAAGCAGCGTCAAAACAGAGGTACGGTTTCATATTTCAAGGAATAGCAATCGAGAGGCCAGAGTATGTGAGCCGAAAAGTGTGTATGTGTGTGAGAGGACGAGAGCAAGAACGAGCACGACCGGGCAGGAGTGTGTTGCGAGAGTCAGAGCTAATTGAGTCGTTGAAGAGTAGAGTCGTTAGAGTTTTCGAGTCGTTGAAGAGTAGAGTCGTTAGAGGTTTCGAGTCGTCGAAGAGTAGAGTCGTGAGAATTGATAGAGTTGTTAGAGAGAGAGAGTGTGTGTGTGTTAGATTCGTTGTGACGAGAGTGATCAAATAACTGTAGAGTTATTTGATATAGATACGAGTATTGCATTTAGTTTCCGTTAAATATCGTTCTCTGTCCAATTTATATTTGTATATTCAATTTAATATTAATAAATTGTAAGTAATCGAAAAAAAAATTTCTATCCTTATTTTTCGATATTACACTACTGATTTTTGTGTATATTTCCTTCTCAACTATTGTTGATAGAATTGACAATAGTGAAAGGACTTTTATTAGTGAAGACATCTTGGAGGTTATCAGCCATAACCCTTCGTTTGTTCTTCCTGTGATCTTTCCCATGTTCCTGTTGGAGTTTTGATTGGCCTTGCAGCTTGTATTGGTCTTGTTCTTTTTTGGTCGCTTTCCATAAGGAGTAATGTGATATTTCGGTGGTATTAAGGTTCAGGATGTATTTTCTAAATTCTTTATTATCGTAATTACGTATTTCCGCTTTTATGTATAGCCGATCGCAATCCTGGAATATCATTCTAAATTAGTATAGTTGTTGGAAGACTGACTATATGAATAGTTGATGATTAATAAATGCTCGATTTTACTTCTTCACGTTACTCAAAGACTGGAATAAAAACAACAACTTGGCTTCGCAAAGATTATTGTTCTTCTAAATTTGGTATTAACTCTTAAATCACTTCTTTTCTTATTCAATTATTCTTATTCAATTATTTCTTATTCAATTTCAAGAAAACTGACTGCCTCTCAACTGAAAAACTGACTAACTCCAAGTTTATACTAAAAACTATCATGGGATAATTGTCATGTGACAATCCATGAATATGCGGAATTTCTATTCCTTTTTTAATATTTATTAAAATTACAATCAATTCTCGCGTTTAGAATTTTCAGTAATTTTTCTGGCATGGCGCAGTAACATGGCTAATTATTTATAATAAGTTATTACTTATTATAGATAAGTATAATTTGTACGTAAGTATTGTACATAAGTAGATGTTACTTAATTTAAATAACTAGTTGAATCTATCGTTTAGGTCTAACGGGTAGTGTCTCTTCAGCCTGCGGATCTGGTCCGTCGTGTCAAGTAGTCCAGTGATTAGGGGGTTTCGGTGTTTGTTGATTCTTTTGCTATATCTGTCGCTATATTTTGCTATTTCCTCTTTGACAGTGGGTATCTTGAGGTCGCGGTGTATTGTTTCGTTGGTGACATACCAAGGTGCATCAATTAGGGATCTTAGCGTTTTCGATTGGAAACGTTGAAGTATTTCAATGTTGGAGTTATAGTTCTGCCCGAGCAGCCGAGCTAAACGGGCGTGTAAAACAGTGCTTCAGAGAAGAATTAGACGACGACCCAACAAGCAATACCACAACTCAATCAACACACATTACAAAACCTCCACCAATATTTGTTGAGGCGCAAATAATAGACTCGCTTATTGATCAACTTAACAACATTGTTGGAAAGGATAACTACACAATAAAACAAACAAAATTAGAACAGGTAAAAATCCAAACAAACACACCAGAAAATTATAGGAAAGTTATAAAAGAATTAAGGGGAAAAAATGCTATATACCACACCTACCAACTCAAAACGGGAAGGAGCTACAAAGTAGTTATCAGAGGACTGCATCCAAAAATTAACACAAAAAAACTATGTGACAAATTAGCAAATATTGGCCACCAAACAAGATATATAAACAATATTACAAGGTACGATACGAAGCAACCACTACCGCTATTCTTAATAGAATTAGAACCTAAAAATAACAACAAGGAAATTTTCGATATTAAAAAAATTTTAAACACATTAATCACAGTCGAGCCACCCAGGCACAAAAAAGACATACCACAATGCATGAGGTGTCAACAATATGGACACACTAAAAATTACTGCAACAGGAATCCCGCGTGTGTCAAATGCGCAGGAAAGCACCTAACAGCGAACTGCCCATACACGGGAAAAATAAATGATGTAAAATGTTACAATTGCGGTGGAAATCACCCAGCTAGTTACAAAGGCTGTTTAGCAAGAAAACAACTTCAAGGTAAACTTTTTCCGCCGCTTCGTAACAGGACACACAACAATTTCCACACGCAACAGAACAACACAGAATCTATGTCAACACCAAATGCACAGCATGTAATGAACAATAACCACACTAATACCAACACAGTTAGAAACCGAAGCTACGCGCAAGCAGTCAACCGGTCGTCACCCTTAGATAATCAAAAACAGAATAACCACAGCAACGGCGCTACAGAAATCAAAGAGTTAGTAAAACATCCCATAAAAATCACCGAAATACTCACAAAAATGATACGCGAACAAAACGAACTCCTCAGACAGCAAACACAGCAGATAACAGTCATGTTACAATTACTTACTAACGTGATGAGCAAAAAATAAAAACAGCCACGCTTAAAATAGCAGCCTGGAACTCTAACGGCCTACGACAAAGGGCCCTAGAAACTAAAACATTCCTGTATAGCAATAACATCGATATACTACTCGTTTCAGAAACACACCTCGCAATAAAAAGCTATATAAAAATACCGTACTACACCATATATGATACCAAGCATCCCTCAGGGAAAGCACACGGAGGGACGGCAGTAGTAATAAAAAACGACATTAAACATCACCTACACAGCCAGGTCAGTAAGGAACATATACAAGCAACCACCGTTACCGTACAGTCTAACAGCAACCAACTGCAGTTGTCAGCAGTATACGTACCGCCGCGACGCAAAATCACAACGCAAATGTGGGAAGACTACTTCCGACACTTAGGTGACAAGTATATTGCAGCGGGAGACTATAACTCAAAGCACACACTATGGGGATCAAGAATCACCACACCTCGAGGCAGAACCTTGGAAAAATACATCAGAAATTATAACCTCAATATATTATCCACAGGAAGACCGACACACTGGCCGACAGACCTGAGCAAAATACCTGAGCTGCTAGACCTTGCAGTTACAAAGGGACTAAACGCAAATAAACTAAACATAGCACCCAGCCTCGAGCTTACCTCCGACCATAATAATTACATACCGAAACAAACCAATACTTTACAGCAGCACAGAGACGCTATGCAATAAAACCACCAAATGGCAAATATTCAAAGAAATAATAGAGAGCAAAATCAGCTGCAACATCCCACTGAAAACACCTGAACACATCGATCAAGCAGTAACAACACTCACAGAAACTATCCAAGAAGCAGCAAGGGCAACCACTATACCTGAAACAACCAACAGACAAACAAAAACAGTTCCACTAGACATCCTCGAAAAAATTAGAGAAAAAAGAAAAGCGAAAGCAAAATGGCAAAAACACAGAACAAAAGAAAACAAAAAACACCTAAACAAACTCGCAAAACAAATATAAAACAAAATAAAAGAGCACAACGAGTTCACAAAGTTCATAGAGTCACTATCTGCACACGAGAACTACAACTACTTCCTATGGAAAGCCACAAAAAAAAAAAAAAAAAATAAAGAAGACAATAAAAATGGTACCAGCAATCAGAAGAGCAGATAACACATGGGAAAGAAGCAACGAAGAGCAAGCTGAAGAATTTTTCAACCACCTATGCAACACATTCACCCCACATAACATCAACAACAGCAACCACAATAGTCATACGGACGAGAATGCGCTAACCACTAGTACACCA
The DNA here is from genome assembly GCF_024542735.1 of Bombus huntii. Classification (NCBI taxonomy): domain Eukaryota; kingdom Metazoa; phylum Arthropoda; class Insecta; order Hymenoptera; family Apidae; genus Bombus; species Bombus huntii. Next base: position 11,454,420 of record NC_066250.1, on the reverse strand, counting down.
ACTGACAATCACTACACCATACCCAAAGCAACAGCACAAGAAATCAGAAACATAATTGAGAAAACAAAAAATAATAAAGCACCAGGAATCGACTTAATTAACGGCAAAATCTTGAAAAACCTTCCGCCAAAAGCGATAAGACAAATCACAATAATAGTTAACGCAATACTAAGAATACAATACTTTCCAAAAACTTGGAAACTGGCACAAATCATAATGATACCCAAACCAGGCAAGGACCCACACAAAACCAAGTCCTACCGACCAATCTCACTACTTCCGGTGTTCTCTAAGATATTAGAGAAAATAATCTACGACCGGATAAAACCAATAATAGAGAAGAACCATTTAATACCGGATCACCAATTCGGATTCAGAAACAAACACTTCACAATAGAACAAACGCACAGACTCGTCAATGAAATCCTACAGGCGCTGGAAACAAAGCAATACTGTACAGCTCTCTTTATGGACATAGAGAAAGCATTTGACAAAATAAACCACGAAAGCCTACTACAATCAATCAGGAAACAGTTCCCGGGGCAGATATAACAACTAATCAAATCATACCTAAGCAGCAGGAGCTTCATAGTAAAAATCAAAAACACACACTCGGAAGCTAAAGAAATCAAGGCAGGAGTTCCGCAAGGAAGCGTCCTAGGACCAACTTTATATACATTATACACGGCCAACATACCAACAACTAACAACAGCAAAATACTGACATTCGCGGATGACACAGCTGTACTAGTCAGGCACACTAACTCTGCAACAGCAGTTACATTACTACAAGAACATATCACAAAAATAGAAAAGTGGCTTCAAGCAAAACAAATCAAAGCAAACCCCGATAAATGCAAACACATTACATTCACACTGCGAAAACAGAAACCACCAAACATTGTACTAAACGGCACACGCACAATACAAACAAGGCAAGTCAAATACCTAGGACTCCACTTAGATTCACGACTCACATGGAAACAGCATATTAAAGCAACAATAGACAAAATACAGATGGCAAGGAGTGCAAATGTACTGGCTAACAAGTCGAAAATCCAAACTAAGCGTAGAGAACAAACTAAAAATATATAAAATGGTCATAAAACCAATCTGGAAGTACGGAATAGCACTATGGGGAACAGCAGCAGTAACCAAAATAGAGGCAACGCAATCGAAAGTACTCAGAACAATAGTAAACGCGCCATGGTACGTCAGGAACGAGGACATTCGAAAAGACCTGGGAATACCAACGGTCAAGGAGAAAATAACAGAAGCGCAAGAAGGTACGGAGAAAGAATAGCAACGCACCCAAACCGGCTGGCAGCGGAAATGGTCAACACATCAAGCATAAAAAGAAGATTAAAAAGGAAACACCCAACAAATCTCACAAGGACATAACCTAACAAACACGATGATGGTACCCCGCTGGGGGTAGCCACCCACATGTTATATTAGTATACCGCTATAATATTCTGTCAAATGTCCTACTGGACAAATTGAAAATTCAAATAAATAAATAAAAAAAAAATCTGTCCGAGTTATGTTTTTATTACCGGAAGTAAGTGCATACAGGGGTTTCATTACAACTGTGATAAACTCTAGACTATAGTATTGGGGATTTTCCCAAAATTTCCAAAATGAAGGCCCCGGTGTCTTTTCATCTCCGACATATATAAGCGCTTGTGGTTTATGATTACGTGGACATTTCTGAAAGGAATGTAATCCTAGCTTTTTTTTTAAATAATAGATTCTGAACCTCATAATAGATAAATAGACTTTGCAGGCGCATAATTGGAATTACATTTAAGCTACAAATTATCTACATGTATAGGTTACTTTGGTTTAAACACACAGCCTCAGTAAGGTATACTTTAGATTGCATATTTATATATAAATGTATCTTGCATTAACACTTCAAGCAAGGAAAATAAAGTAACAAGTAAAGATATTCAAGATTTACTGCCAAGGCGATCAAAAAGATCAAATAAAGGAGTTCCTCCCGATAGGTACATGGGAGTACTAAACATGACAGTTAGCCTAGGAGAGCCAAAGGATCGAAAGGATGCATTATCAAGGCCAGATGCAGAACTGTGGATAAAGGCGATGGACGAGTAAATGGATTCACTAAAAAATAACAAGACTTGGAGCCTTGTAATTCCACCTAAAGAGCGAAAGATTATTGGATGTAAATGCGTATACAAGATAAAAAGAAACACCGAAGGCAAAATTGTAAAATATAAGGCAAGACTCATCACAAAAGGTTTTTCACAAAAATTTGGAAAGGATTACGACGAAGTGTTTGCGGCAGTAGTAAGGCATGCTACATTCAAAGCGGTGATTTTTAACAATTGCTGGTTTTATTAATATTATGCGAACATTGAGTCTAACCTATGCTCATGTCTGCGAGTTATCGAACGTTCGAAAAATCACGCAACGTAACGATTCGTTTGAAAATGTTTCTCTTTCCTTCGCATGACTGCTGCCAGCATTATCAAAAGACTTTCAATAAAGGAATTGTGCAAACATCATTTGTCTTCGTTAGTTGTAAGCACTGACTAATGATACCTGATTGTACGATTTTAAGGCGTCAGTTATTTGAAATTTTTCATTTTATTTAAATTATCTTGACGTACTGGATTAGCGATGTTACTTCTATGGAGACTGTATAATATAAGTAAAAAAGGAAGTGTTAAATGTATCATTGTTATTAAGCAAACATAAGTAACATTTATCTGGTATAATGATGATTAAGTTGTCCTAGAAAAAATATGCTTTGTTTAGTAACTTGATAATGTTTTTGGCGAAGCAATTCGTGTTGAGTTTCACCTCAATTTCATATACGAAAATAACACAATCTGTATTTTAAGAGACGTGGACGATTTCAAATGATTACATGCAATTACGTATACAAGTTGCTACATAGAACAGGAAGCTCATGATAAATTTCGAAAGTAGCTAGTTACAATGTTCTATCGCAAGAAGGCAGACAATGGCTCGACCCATGTGAACGGGCAGCTTTTTTTCACATGTTTATCCAGTCATGCGATAAACCTCGTGCTACCATGTGAAGTGTGAAATACAGGTTAGCGTGTATACCGCGGCGTATACTTTAAACACTGATTAAAATCTAATATAACAGTTTCAAAATTTTCGTTGAAATCACAATACGTTAATAGTAAATTTATAATCATGGCGGTATGTGTACAGTTTGAAAATAACAACGAAGTTGGAGTGTTTTCCAGGTTAACAAATTCTTATTGTCTGGTAGCAATCGGTAGTTCCGAGAATTTTTATAGGTATCAATAAGAATGAGTCATTATCACTTTATCTTCAACCATACTTAAACTTATGTTGTGCAATACAATAATTTTTACCAGCAACTTGACATAACCTTGACATAACCTTGCATTGTCAACATGCGTTGACATAATACGTATTATGTTTCTATAATTCATAAAACAAATATTATTGTTAATTACAGTGAATTTGAGGCAGAATTAGCTGAAACCATACCTGTAATTCACGCGTCAGTTGCAAGATGTCGTATAATTGGTCGATTATGCGTAGGTAAGCACGATATGAGGGTTCTAATCTCTAAAGTGAGGTGTATGTGTTGTCCGTGATAATTGTAGATGCTGGCTGTAGATGTCGCTGATGGGGTACTGCTGATTTTCTTCCGTTTTTGATGCGTAAAAGAAAAATCGGATTCCGGTCGCCGGGATTCGAACCCGGGTCCCGAACGTTTGTAATCTAAGACGCTTTTTTTTACAATGTTTATTGACCAGTAGATTAGTGTTACATTGGTATGTTGTTCACAATAAACAATGAACTTCGGTTGTGGGATGGTTTAGGTAAAAGTACCGATACATGACAGTACGATATTTTGTGTGTCGGAATTACATTTTTTTAGCTTTGCAATATATAAGTTATATTTAAGTCACTGTAGAGCGGTGCTTATATACGATATTGTTTTCTTCTTTCTATCTCTGTCCTGAAAACCTGGTCGCAAAAACAGGACAGTCTATTTGGTTTCGGAGGGGCTGTGGGATTTTGGGAAGGGATCGGACAGGGTGGACGGGGAGGGAAAGAGAGGGGTGTCCTGTAGAATTATTTACAATATATACAATGTTTACAATATTTACACTATTTTACATGGTAGGAGATTTGAGCGTTGTCGTTTTGAGGCTCTTTCTCTTGTTATCTTTTTTTATTATGGTTTCGGTATTCACCAATATTTTTTTATGTTTTATCTGTGATTGTCTTCTGTGTCTTTTTGGGGAAGGGCCATGTTGTATCTCCACCTAGTGTCTACGGTCTGTTCATTTAAGTTTTTCTCGCAGAGTATTGTTCTAATTCCTATTTTTCTTTTTATATAGTAGATTATTGGGATATTATTTTGGTCTTAGAGATAGTTTCTTTCGTCTAGGAATAAAAATGTTTCGGGGGGATGTAACCTGTTGTCAGTATATTTTTGTAATATGAATCGTTTGGAAATAAGAAATCGAAAATTAAACTATTTTCTTTTATCTTTGCAGTTTGCGCGTACTGGTTTCTTGTTAGTTTTAAGGTGTGACAGTCGATGCGGTGAATGTTGGCTAGGTCGTATATTGTTTCGTTTTTTACATATTTTTTGAATCCGCTGTGTTCGGATCTGTATGTGCTCAGGCAAGCCCTGATGCATTTTCTTTCTAATATGCAAATTTTTTCCATTAGGGAAGCTGATATGTTGTACCACATTGGGCAGCGGTAGATTATGATCGGTCTAATTAGTGCTTGGTAGCACAGGATTTTTACTTTGCCGTTGAGATGTTTGGAGTAGAATAATCTTTTTGTTTTCCAGAATATTTTGCTGGCTTTGGAGAGTTGAATTTCGATGTGCTGTTTGTAGTTTAATTTTTCGTCTATATTTATACCTAGATATTTTAAGCAGTTTTTGTGTGGTATGAGCTCCCCTTCGTTTGCTTTTTCTCTTAGTTGAAATTTTTTACAGTGTTCTCTTTCTATTGGACCGATTTCACTTGACTTGGGTCTAAACAGTATGGTTTCGTATTTGCTTGCATTAATTTTTAGTTTCCATGTATAATAGTAATCGTTAATTTTGTCAAAAAGTTCTTGGAGTTCTGTTCTTATTATTCTGGTTTTGCGGCCTGTTACGTAGATGATTAGGTCATCTACGAAGGCTGTGGAGCGTTTATGGGTGGATGTATTGAGATTAGAGAGGTTTAGTATGTCGCTGTTGTAAATACTGAAAAGTAGCCGAGAATTTACTGTTCCTTGTTGTAGACCGTTTTCTATGGAGAATTCTTTGCTTGATGTGTGTGAACCTTCGGTCATTACGAATGTTCTGCTTGTGATCATGTCCCAGACTATTTTAAATATATATTATGGAAAGTTTTTCTTAATCATTTTGTATGTAAGACCTGGGATCCAGACTGTGTCGAAAGCTTTTTCGAGGTCTATTAAGCAGGCGGCTACTCGTTGCTTTGCGTTTAACGCCCAGAAAATGTCCGACGTTAGTTTATTTATTGCGTGGATTGTAGATTGTTTGTGCCGGAAGCCGAATTGATATCCTGGGATTACATTATTTTTTGCGCAGAAGGAGGCTAGGGGGTTGCTTATGACTATTTCGAATATTTTGCTTATGTTGGGAAGAAGGCTTATAAGTCGTAGGTTTGCAGGTGATGAACCGCCTTTATTTTTTTTTTTTTTTTTTTTTTGTAATGGCTATTAATTTGGCTTTTTTGCATTTCCTGTGGAAATACGTGTTATTTAGCGCATTGTTGAATAGTACTGTGTAGTACCATTTTAGTTTGTCAGATAAGCGTTTCAGCAAATGTTTGGTATGCCATTGAAGCCGGAATATTCTTAGTTGTTTATTTTGGAGAAGATTATACTTAGTTGGTGGAATTTGTAAAGTAGTTTGTTTCTTGTTCTGGTTATTTGGGGGTGTTCGAGGTGTTTTCGTTTGAGAATGTGCAGACTGTTTTGTTTAGCGCTATGTCTTCTATTTTATTTTTGAGTTTGTTTGTTTCGGCGATGATAAATCTGTTCAGTTGTTCTCGACCCATGTGATCGTTTTGTGTGTGTGTTTTGGAAAAGTGGGTGCCGATAATGTCTAGTTTTTCCGTTGTTTTAGATATTACGAAGTTATCCTCGGTGTCTTTGTTGGTGTTGTGTATCGCTATACCTGCTTCTTGGATGAGGGAGGCTTCTTCTGGGGGCAGTTTCAGAGGCGGGATGGAGTTTTGTTCTTTTGATCTGAAAATTTGATTTATATGCGGGAACATGCTAGCAGAATCTTTTTTGGAGATATTTTTTATTTTGTTTGTCCAATATTGATTTATAGAGTTTGCGAATTCTTGTTTCAGTTGCGATTTTATTTTGTATAGCAGGTACTTTAGGAATTCTAAGTATTCCCTTTTATCGCAAGAATAGTTGTATATTATATTGTTTAATTCGGATGGTATGTAGCTTTTGTAGCTAATTTTTTTATTTTATTGTTGATATAGGGCTCGCAAGAATTTTTTTCTTTTAAGTTTGGTATGGATTCTTGAAGAGCGATTTGTATGTGTTTTTCTATTTCGTCTATGAATGAGTCGATTTGTCTGTTTGTTAGGTTGACGTTATTGTAGATTTTTAGGTCGCAGTTGTGTTCGAGTAGATTTTGGAACGTTTCCCAGTCTGTCTTTTTGTAATTTAACCTGGGTGTTTCGGTCTGTGTTTCAAGTGTTAGGAAGTCAGATGTATTCTTATTTATCTGAAATGCTATGGCGTTATGGTCGCTGTCATAATCTAGGGTTTTGAGAGTGTTATTTGGTCGTAAATTTTGGAATTTTAGTCGCGCGTCTGCTAGGTATATGACCAGGTATGAGCCTCCTTTTGGATAAGAGGGTAGCTCGGAGCTGTAAAAGTTTGTTTTGTAGTGTATGCTCTTATTGTCTAGCCAGTTTCTAAGGAAGTTTCCTCTCGTGTTCTTTAGTTCGTTTTTCCAGCTTGTATGTTTTGTATTAAGGTCGTCAGCTGTTATATAGTAGTTTTCCTGTTCGTCGAGCTGTAAAAATTCAAAGAGATTGTTGAATTCGTAGTTAAATTCTTTCTGGATTCCATAGGTTACGTAGGCTGGAGATTGTGTTGGAGGATACATGGGAGGCAGACGTAGAGAGGACAGAGCTGCGAGCGTAATCGAAATCTCCGGAGAACTGGAGAGCCTGGACAAGGGAGGCAACCAGAGTGGAGGACTAGTGCCTGTGAACGCAAAACGGGTGTGGATACGGGAAGTCCGGCTTAGACAAGGAGGAGTTAAACCAAACCAACAAGTGTGAGGTTAGGACGGTGGAGTAGCCATATTAGGACGCGTGACAACAGCGCCGCTACACGGGCTACTCGAGGAACTACCCAGACGCAGCCATATAGGCGCGTGCGCCGAAGTGCGTTGCGCGGGCCACTTGAAAGTGACAGCGACTGGCAGAGTGGCAAGTGCTAACCGAGCGACATTTCCCGCCCAACGGGGAAACGGATGCAACCATGGCGAAAGAGAAGGAGATAGAGGAAAACGCTAGGGGACGGAGGGAAACGGAACTGACTGCGGAGCCGCGGCACGTTAGCACCAGGAGTATGACGAAGGCGATGCCGCCAAAGGAGGGACCCTCCCGCTTCACGCTGGACAAGGAAGGAATATGGACTGAGGAAACAACAGAGGAGGAGGAAACCCCCGCCAGAGAAGCACCCCGAGCGAAGAGAAAGAAGGCCAACGAATCCCCCGAACTCCCCGCGGACCCGGCTGAAGAAATGAGAACAGCCACAACGGCGGACATAGGAGCCGAACTGATTCGCCGGGCCGCCGAGGTGGCCAAGGCTGCCGAGGCACCCCGCGGCCACAAGGGCACGCAGGGGAAAACCCTGAAGGAGGCGGCGAGAACCATCACCGCGGGCGTGACAGAGATAGTGAGGAGAACGGACCCTGTCACCGACGCACTCGCTATAGCGCAAGGACGCATAGCAACACTGGAGGCGGCGGTAGAGGCACTCCGAAAAGAGCCTGCCTCGCGCCCCACCGCGGATGAGAGCAGCTACAGGGCGCGTCTCGCTGCAGTCGAGCACCTTGTAGAGGAGATGAGATCCTTGCTGCACCGACTGGAGGAACAACTGCAGGGAACAGAAAAAGGAGAAGGAAAGGAGGTCGCCCCTGCCGCGAACACGAGAGGGATGGAGCCTGGAGCCCCAAGCGCCCCAGCGCCCAAGGGAGGCCGAACGGCTGTCACCGAATGGCAGACCGTCGGAAGGAAAAGAAGAGGAAAGAAGAAGGAGGCAGGGAAGAAGCAGCCGGCGAAGCTGATCCCCGAGACAGGGGCGGAGAGCCAGAGGAAAACTCCGGAGAGTGGATTGGAGAACGCACGAAGAGGGGGAGGCAGGGGGCCCCTCCCGCGCGCACCGCGAACGTCAGCGGTAACAACCACCCTGACGGACAAATCGAGCCAATCCTACGCGGAGGTGTTGGCTGCGGCCAAGGACAGTGTCTCCCTGACCGAGCTCGGCATCGGTGTCATCTTAGAGGTCCCTGAGGACCAGGGAAGGGAGAAGGCCGCAGCGCTCGCAGCACAGCTGACGCGGGCTCTGGACCCGAACGAGGTCCGCGTGGCGACCCCCTTCCGAGCCGCGGAGGCAAGGGTGTCCCTGATAGACACAGCGGCCACCAAGGCGGAAATCCAGAACACCCTGGCGAGGGAGAGCGGCTGCAAGCCGGAGGACATCCGGCTGGGAGAAATCCGCTCCGCCCGGAACGGACTTGGCACCGTATGTATACGAGGCCCTGCCAGTGCAGTGAGGAAACTGGCCCAGGCTGGAAAGGTCGCCATAGGCTGGTCGACGGCAAAGGTCGAAGCCGTCGAACGGAGACCGTTACAGTGCTACAGGTGCCTTGGGAGAGGACACACGGGGAAGACCTGCACCGCCAAGGAAGACAAGGGGCACCTGTGCTTCAGATGCGGCGAACCAGGGTACCAGGCGAGAGCATGCACTACTGCGAGCCAGAAATGTCTGCTCTGCGAGGCGCTTGGAGCACCGTCGGTGCACAGGATGGGGGGACCGGCCTGCGCCCCCTCGAAGAAAGGAACGAAAGGAGCCGCCCGCGGATCCACGGCTGCAAGAGGCAGCGAGAAAGGCTCCCCGTCGCAAAGCGACCCTAAGCCCGCGAACAAGGAGGTAGGCACGGAGGAAGCCACAAACAAGGAAAGGACACCAAGGAACTGAGAATGCGCATCCTCCAGACTAACCTGGGAAGGTCAAGGCGAGCACAAGACCTGCTCCACCAAACTATCCGGGAGAGCACGGTCGCCCTAGCGGTGGTGGCGGAACCATACAGAGTTCTGGATGCCCCGGAGTGGGTCGGAGACACGGACGGAATGGTTGCCGTCACCTGGACATGGACCGTTTGCCCACGGAGCCCCGCTGGGACGCGGCAACGGGTACGACGCGGTCGAGTGGGCAGGGATGATGGTGGTGGGGGTGTACGTGTCACCTAACAGCGGACGGGCAGCGTTCGAAGAATTCCTAGACGGAGTTGGCGACTGCGTCAGGCGACGACTCCCCCGACAAGTGCTCGTCCTGGGAGACTTCAACGCGCACTCCACGGAATGGGGGAACGCCAGGACCAACGCGCGCGGCCGCACGCTATCAAACTGGGCCGCGGGACTTGGACTTCTGTTAGTGAACAGGGGCTCGACCAGTACCTGCGTGACGTGCAGAGGGAGCTCCATTGTTGACATACCATGGGCCTCCCCCGAGGCATTCAGGCGGATCTCAGGCTGGAGAGTGGCCGAAGGGGTCGAGACGCAGTCGGACCACCTCTACATATTCATGGAGGTGGACGCACCTGGACCTGGAATGCCGACGACAAACGACGGGCGCGGCCCGCCGAGGGGGAGACCTAGATGGAAAATAAAAGAGAGGAATAGAGATCTACTCCGGGCGGAAGCTATAGCAACAGCTTGCAGCTGGGAGGCCTCGACAACGACGACCGAAGCAGACGTGGAAGAGGAGGCCGAGAACCTCCGCCAAGCCATGACAGCAATCTGCGACGCATCCATGCCACGGGCCACACCGGGCACGGTGCGAAGCAGAGCAGTTTACTGGTGGAACCCCGATATCGCGGAACTGAGGACGAGATGTGTCCGGGTCCGAAGACAGTACCTAAGGGCCCGCCGCTGGCGACGACGCTACGAAGAAGTCTCCTTGCGCCACCGGACGCACCGCGCGCTACGGCGCTCGCTACAAAGGGAAATAAAAAAAGCGGAGGACCGTGCCTGGTCCGAACTGGTCGAAACAGTCGAGTCGGACCCATGGGGGAGGCCATGCAGGACGGTGACACAGAAACTACGCGCGAAGGGCCCCCTGACAACGGCGGAAATGGAACCTGCTCTGCTGACGCGGATCACCGGAACGCTCTTTCCCCCACAAGAAAACAGAGCGGCGGAACGGCCACCGGAAACGACACGACTGGAATGGAGGGACGACTGGGAAGTCACAGAGGAGGAGATATGGGAGGCAACCAGAAGAATGATCGCCCGCAACGTGGCACCGGGCCCGGACGGAATCCCTGGCCGGATCTGGGGGGAAGTGATGGGGGTCATGGCCCCCAGACTCCGGCACCTCTTCACAAGATGCCTGAGGGAGGGAGTCTACCCCCGGGCGTCGCGGACGGCGAGGCTGGTCCTGCTCCATAAAGAGGGCCGACCGAGGACCTCGCCGTCAGCGTACCGGCCGAATGCCTACTGGACGAGGTCGGCAAACTACTCGAGAGGGTAGTCGCCGCCCGCTTGGAACGACACATAGCGGGCCAAGTGCCAGGTTTGCACGAAAGCCAGTACGGCTTCCGGAAGGGACGCTCGACGATTGACGCGGTCAGACGCGTACGAGCGATTGCGGAGGACATGGTCTCCCGGAAAGGCGTGGCGCTGGCGGTTTCCCTGGACATCGTCAACGCGTTCAACACCATGCCATGGGACAGGATAGTGACGGCCCTGGAGCACTTCGAGTTTCCCAGCTACCTTGTCCGATTGATCCGAGCCTACCTCGACGACAGGTGGGTGTGTTACACCAGTAAGGAAGGAGAGGAAAAGCGATCCGTCGAGCGTGGCGTCCCGCAGGGCTCGGTGCTGGGCCCCATACTATGGAACGTTGCGTACGACGAGGTACTACGATGCCCGCTACCCCCAGGCGCGGCCATAGTATGCTATGCGGACGACACCCTAATCCTGGTCGAGGGTCGTGGCTGGCACGAGACGCTGCGCATTGGCGGAATCGCAACGGCCTGTGCGACCCGTGCCGTGAATGAACTGGGCCTGAGAGTCTCCCCTGCGAAGTCGGAGGCCACCTGGTTCTTTGACAGGAAGAGGCGAGGGACACCACCGCCCGGCCTATGCATAAACATGGCAGGTAAAACCGTCCGGGTGGGATCACAGATGAAGTATCTGGGACTCACCATCGACAGCCAGTGGACGTTCGAGCCGCACTTCGACTCACTGATCCCGAAGGTGTCAGCGGCTGCCAATGCTCTGTGCGGCCTACTATCGAACATCGGCGGGGCCGGAGACGCGGTGCGCCGACTTTACGAGGGCGTCGTTCGGTCACGAGTGATGTACGGGGCCCCAGTATGGGCAGACGACCTGATGGCAAGCCGTCGCAGCATTCTGCTCCTGAGAAGGCTGCACAGAGTGACCGCCATCAGAATCATTAGGGGATACCGGGCGGTGTCTCACGCGTCGGCGTCCACCCTAGCCGCGTCCCCCCTTGGGAGCTGCGGGCGCTGGCGCTCAAAAAGAGATACACCCACTGGAGAGAATGGCACCCGGGAGAAGACCCCACCGAGCAGGCGGCTCCAAACGACACAGGAACCGCGAAGAAGGACACATGGAATCTGTGGCGATCCCAACTGATCAACTGGAGAAGCGAACACCGAGGCGCGGATGCGGTCCTACCAAACTGGGAGGCATGGAGGAGCCGCTACGGCCTTCCACTCACATTCAGGATGACACAAGTACTCACCGGACACGGCGTGTTCGGCGAGTTCCTGAATAGAATAAGGCGAGAGACGACAGACATCTGCCACCAATGCGGAGAGGGCAGGGACACAGCGCAGCACACCCTGGAGCTGTGTCCGGCGTGGGAGCTGCCCCGCTACACTCTGCGGCACGCCATAGGAGAAACGTTGACCCCCTCAGCGATTGTAGAAGCGATGTTGAGAGGGTCACAGGAATACGAGGCCGTCCGCCTCTTCTGCGAGCGAGTTATGCTCGCGAAGAAGCGAGCGGAAAGGGAAAGAAAGAAAAACTCTCACCCCTGCAGGATAAGACGATGGAGAAGGATGACAGTCAGACGACCCAGAGCCGCCCCGCCACCACCCCAACGGACTACGACCAGAAGAAGTGACAGCACTAGGGGCAACGACCTCCCCCTAACACCTACTCAATAGCCGGCTCGAACAAGAGAACGCGAGAAGGGGATGCAACTGAAGTTAATTCATAAGAGGTTCCTGGAGCACCCCTGTCACGCGCATAAGATGGTCATCGTGGAGTTTTAGTCGGTAGGAGTCCGACACTACTCTGCTGTTACGCGATCATTGCAGCAGCGGAGTGTCCATGAGGATTTCTCCACGTACAAAAAAAAAAAAAAAAAAAAGGTTACGTAGGCTGCAGTGATGAATAAATTTTCCTTATTGCTTATTTTTATTTTTATGATCGTTGTTTCTAGGATTTTGAAACTTGTTGCTTTGTCATTTGGTATTGTTTTGAACTTCAAAGGGTTTTTTATGAGGATTGCCATTCCTCCTCCTTGGCTAGCGTTCGGTCTGTCGTGACTTATCATAGAGTAGTTTTTGAAATGTACTTTATGTCTTTTGTTTAATTTTGTATCTGAGATAAGTGCGATGTCGGGGGTTTCTTTATTTATTAGGGTTAGCATATTGTATCTTTTTTTGGTTTGAAATTATTAAGTTAGCATTTATTGAAATTATTTTCAAATGTTTTACTTTTGTTAGGTAGGTGATATATTTACAATGTACATGTGAATGTGTGTGTAAGCGTCAGAGGACGTTCAAGTCTTAGTTGAGACAAAAGACTGTTGGTAGATGTTAGAAGCATCTAGAATAGTCGTAGTAGTAGTAGTAGTCGTAGTAGTAGTAGTAGTCGTAGTAGTAGTTTAACAACAAGCGTGCATGTAAGAAGGGTATCGAGGTATTCAGATGTATCGATGTTGTGTGCAAATAAAGCAATTAATTTATTATACCTTAACATTATAGCAGAGCGTGGTTCCTAATTTTGCAAGCTTTTTTTTAGAGTGTGCGGTTTGGTCTTGCGAGTTAGTTCGGGTGAGTTTAGTGTTACGTCGTCTAAAACATCTGCATTCCAGCCCTCGCGACCGGACAGCCAACGGCCTGCGTAACGTCACTCCGACCCTCAATAAACCTAAAGTCCCACCATAGCCTTTCACTTTCACTGTATTGTATCAACATGTGTCTTCAGCCAATCCGTCTGTTCTGAAGAATTTCTTAAGCCAAAAAATATTTTCGAAGCACATCTAGTTTTTTAGAGAGGTCCTTGGGTTTATTAGGCGCACTTAAAAACACGGAGAAAGTGGGTAGTCACCTACTGGGAAAAACCGAATATTTGTCTAACAAAAAGGCTGGTTTTTCCCATGAACAAGGTCACCCACGAGCCAAGTTGGTAGGAGGCTTCCTACTCATCCCTTCAAGCATCAGCGTAGGTCATGACCAATCGACATCGCGGATCGTTACCCTCACTTTTCCTAACGAAAAGTGTGAACAACGAATCCGCGTTCTTCATGCAAAGGGGCACACCCACACCGAACTTTCTTCCGTATTAGCATAAGAGCAACAAGTCAGTACAAAATCTAACGCCTGACGTCTAAGTCTAGGCACAACACTAGAGGAGCGTGATTCACGTCAACTATCTAAGTCGGTTCTCGGTAATGTCGAACATTCACCTCCTCTATTAAGTATCTTACAGTGCTACATCTACTAACATACTAAATTCAATTATAAGAGCCTTGCTCAATCCTCAAAGAATATTGTGCCAGTGTATCACGTCTCTATACGCTAACTCATTGTCGACGATTTATATGTCGGAGATAATAGGACACCGGCGCCTTCCCTCTGAAACCTCGGGAAAATCCATAAAAACATTGTAATTAAAATCTACAGTTGTAATTAAGCGATTTGCCGTCATTCTACCCAATTGTATTTGTTTGAGATTTGTGACAATGAGCTTGGGCTCAAGGCGACAATCAATCACCGAACGTAGCCGCGGTTAACGGGACGTACCCTCCGTCTAACAAAGGCATTGAGAAATTCTATAGCTCTCCTTTTTTTTTATTTATTTGTTGAAATTACAATCAATTCTCGCGTTGAGAATTTTCAGTAATTTTTGTGGCGTGGCGCAGTGACATGGCTGTTTATTTATAATAAGTTAATGCTTATTATAGATAAGTATAATTTATAAGTATTATAAGTAAGTGCATATGCTTAATTTGGATAACTAAATGAATCTAGCGTTTAGGTCTAGCGGGTAGTGCCTCTTCAGCCTGCGAATCTGATCAGTCGTATCAAGTAGTCCAGTGATTAGGGGGTTTCGGAGTTTGTTGACACTTTTGCTATAACTGTCGCTATATTTTGCTATTTCCTCTTTGACTGTGGGTATCTTGAGGTCGCGATGGATGGTTTCGTTGGTAACATATCAAGGTGCGTCTATTAAGGATCTTAGCGTTTTCGATTGGAAGCGTTGCAGTATTTCAATGTTGGAGTTACTTGCTGTTCCCCATAGTTGGATTCCATAGGTCCAACGGGTTTTATTACGGTCTTGTAGAGGGTAATTTTATTCTGTATGTTTAGTTTGGAGCGTCGGCCCGTTAGCCAATAGAATTTTTTTAGTTTGTCCTTTAGTTGCTTCGTTTTATCTGAGATGTGTTTCTTTCACGTTAGTCTCCTGTCCAGGGTCATGCCCAGGTATCGGACTGAGTCCCTGCTAAGAACTGTTGCATTGTTGATGGTGACCTGGGGGCAGGTTTGTTTTCGGAGCGTGAAGGTTACATGTAAGGATTTCTTTTCGTTAATTTTGAAGCCCCATTTATGAAACCACTTTTCCATGGAGTCGAGACTTCGCTGGAGAGTGGATGAAGCTATTACCGGGTCTGCGTGGGTAGCTAATAGCGCTGTGTCGTCTGCAAATGTCGCTATTATTATCTCGTTTGATATAGGTAAGTCCGGCAGTGTAGATGGAGTACAGTAGGGGTCCGAGGACACTACCTTGGGGTATGCCGGATTCTATTGGGAATGTTGCTGAAGTGGCATCTAGGCATTTAACCATGAATTGTCTATTGGTTAGGTAGGATTTTAGGATGGAGTAGTACGGGTGAGGTAGGATCTTTTTAAGCTTGTATAGTAGCCCTTCATGCCATACTTTGTCGAATGCCTGTTGGATGTCTAGGAAAACCGCTGAGCAATATTTTTTCTTTTCGAGTGTTTGGCTGATCGTATGTGTTATGCGGCGGATTTGCTCTTCTGTTGAATGTTGTTTTCGGAAGCCGAATTGGTGATCTGGGAGTGTTTTCAAGTTCTCTAGGAGTGGAAGGAGTCGATTCGTGAGCATAGTTTAGACAGGGTAGGTAAAAGACTGATTGGGCGATAGGAGATGGTTTCGTATATCGGTTTACCGGGTTTAGGGATGAGGGTAATCAGTGAGATTTTCCAGGACTTAGGATAGTGTTCAAGGCGAAGGATAGCATTAAAAATCGGTGTGATGAGTGCTATCCCTTTTGTGGGAAGTTCCTTGATTGCTCTATTGCCTATTAGATCGTGTCCTGCTGCTTTCTTGGGGTTTAGGCGACTGATTGTTTCTATAGTCTCTGCAGAGGAGAAGGGTTCGATAGGAGGGGACATTTGGAAGGGGGTGTGCAGGTATTCAGTAACGTCCGCGGCGGCTTGGGGGGAATGGCGTTTGAATACTTTTGACAAGTGTTTGGCAAACAGGTCGGCTTTTTCTATAGGGCTTCGCGCCCATCCACCTTACGGACGGCGGATAGGTGGGATTATTTGTGGGGGGCGTGTGAGTTTCCTGGAGGCCTTCCATAGTGAGTAGTTGGCGTCGGCTGTGGGGGATAAGCTGGCGAGGTATTTATGGAAACAGTCGTTTTTATAGTTTCTTAAGGTTCTGGATAGCTTTCTAGTTGCGCTGTTAAGTTTGCGTTTGTCCTCCGGTGATCTATGAATCTGCCATACTCTTCTTAGTCTACGTTTTTCTGCTATTTTTTTTTAGTATGTATTGGGGATATTCTTGTTTGCTGATAGACTATAGCTCTCCTTAAAAGAAATATTTGTAGCGGCACGCGACAGTAAACATTCCAGCGGTTTCTGTCCCGTGGCTCGCCACACGCAGATCCTATTCTTCGGATATGATTGTTATCAGATGCTGACGCGTCTCCGCAGTACGTGATCAGCTAGCCCGAGTGTCGTTATATACATTAAGGGCTAGTTACCTAAAATACTTCAAACAGACAAACAGTCTTTTTCCCAGCTACGGGAAGACAGGATAGACATATTTTTCCACGAACGACGTCTCCCACTAGCAACCTTCCCTCGAGGGAGACTAACATCCATTTCTAACTACCGATATGGAGATTGACCAATTAGCAGCAACGTCTATTTCCCTTACTTTGCGAACGTAGGTCCCATTCTCTACAGGCACTGGGCTTTCGGTGTTCACTTCGGGCGTCTGGTACCTTTCTGCAGCACCTGGTAACGGATTGGCGGGCCGAGAGGTGGGGTGCGCCGGCTGTACGCCGGGGTGGTGCGGTCGCAGCTCCTTTATGTGGCTCCGATCTAGGCAGCGGACTTGAAGGCCAACAGTCGCAGTCTCCTGCTGGTCAGGAGGTTCCATAGAGTGGTGGCCATCAGGGCGGTGAGAGGATTCCGCACCATTGCGACGACGGTAGCGGCGGTGCTAGGAGGATTTCCAAGGTTCGAGCTGCAGGCCCTGACAACACTCAGTACAACACTATTTGCAACACTGCTCGCAACTGACTGATGGCTGCCTTTATACTACGGTTTCGGTATTCTTACCACACACATAGTTACGAGTAACCCATGGTTAAGTGCACGTTATTTAATTACCCCGTGTCATAAATGACCACGGGTATATGGCCCATTAGGATCTCCCATCATCAACACTTTTATTGCTTTTTACCTGAAGTACATCGGGATTCTCCTCACGATTTTATGCCCAATACTACATATATATATAAGATATAATTACAACATACAATTAGTAATTGACAAATAATATATAATCATATATATAGTATATGATTCTTATTTCTGCGAATTATAAATAACTGCGTCATGACCGGAACAAATCACGGAGAATACCAAGGAAGCTGCTTTGAGCGATTAGTTTCATTTAATTCTGTAGACAGCTTTCATCGTTCGCCGAATAGTCTAAATCCATATACTGCAGGTTGATGGGCAGGGGATCTGATGAGAAGTGGATATAGTCTACTCTTGCTGAGGAGGCTTCATAGGACAACCGAAGCTCTGGCGGGAACTCTCTCCCCGCCGAGCATTCGGCCCGAGACGTTCGGGGGGATGTTAGACGTGTAGCGGCACGCGAGCAGGACAATTCAAATCCTGTTGTTGTTTTGCTTCGGAGTATCAAGACCGTTAGGTCACAAGTATTGTAAGGAGTAATGAGCTCCGAGCAAAACAATGGCGCCGCTACTTACAACCGTTAAACGCAGTCGAATTCAAATTTTCCGGCTGTCCCCTGACCAGTATAAATAAACAGACGCAATCACGAGCGACGGAATTCATCAATCAGAGTCGAAGCATTTTGACGCATAAACAAGCATCGCAGTAATCTACGAAGTTTCTCTGAGTGTTTAACGGGTATTTATTCCGTGACTTAAAATTGTACCAGCGGACTCGCAATTTGTCCGTAATTAATTATTCAATTGAAAATATATTTAACGGATTGCGACGGCTCCGAAACGCCGCCTAAACGTGCCAAAGATTCGTGGACGAAATCACGAGATGCCTTGATTTCATCTACGCGTATATCGATGATTTTTTAATCGCGTCCGATTCCGAAGAACAACACCGCGAACACCTGCGGGTTTTGTTCAAACGCCTCGACGAATACGGGGCCTTTGTGGCGAATCGAGTGGCCGAGATACAGACCAAGACCAACATCTCCGACTGACGTCATGTGCCTACCGATGATAACCCAGCGGATCTCATCTCCCGAGGTCAGACGCCCGAGGAATTCCTGCGTCTGTCTATTTGGAAAAACGGGCCAAGTTGGCTCCTGCAGAGCGGAAAATATTGGCCGATCTGGAGCCAGACGCCGTTGATCGAAATCCCGGAAAAAAAGGGGACGACCTGCCTAACCACGAACACCATCGACATTTCCCTATTAGAAAGGTATTCATCCTGGACAAAATTAATAAGAGTCGTCGCTCGGTATCTTCGATGGAAACACAAGCAAAACCGAGCTGCCCATCGAACAGTAGACGAGTTGACTACGGCACATAATCGATTAATACGGTTGATACAAACCATTCATTTCTCGAATGAGATTCAGACGCTCCAAAAAGATCAGACCAGGGATGTTGGGGGAAAGCTTCAATCACCAAATCCCTTCATCGACAAAGGGGGGATATTACGAGTCGGAGGACGACTCCGTAACTCACCGATGCGTTTCCCGCAAAAACATCCCATTATTTTGCCGAAGTCTTCGATCACAGAAAGCATCATACACCAGGAGCATCGGAACAACCATCATCCAGGGACACACGTCACATTGTACGCGGTCAGGTAACGCTACTGACCTGTCGACCGTCGTAGTCAAGTATGGCGCACTATCAAAAGGTGCGTACGATGTTTCCGGGACAACCCACCACCAGTGGAATACCGGATGGGAGATCTACCAGAGACACGCACCGAGTCGCGTCCGTTCACTAACATCGGGATCGACTATTGCGGCCCATTCTTTATCAAGGAAAGAAGGGATCGTAACCGATGAATGGTCAAGGTTTACCTCGTCATATTTATATGTCTGTCAACCAAAGCTGTTCACATTGAATTGATGAGTGATCTCACAACCGACGCATTCCTCGCCGCTCTACACCGATTCATCTCTCGGCGAGGACATTGCGCGACAATTCTTTGAGACAATGGGACAAATTTCGTAGGAACTAACAGGGAATTGAAAGAATTCCGGAACCTCTTACATTCCGACGACCATAAAGAAAAGGTGCAAGGTGCTTTTTATCTGATCGGCAGATAGAATGGCGTTTCAATCCTCCTAATTCACCACACTTTGGCGGCTTATGGGAAGCCGCGGTGAAATCATTTAAACGTCATCTTATCCGCGTCGTCGGCACGCAGCTTTTAACCTTCGAACATCGCAACACCCTTATTATTGAGATAGAAGCCATCCACAATTCCCGCCCACTTACTCCGATATCTTCCGATTCAAATGATCTCCCTGTCCTCACTACAGGTCACTTCCTAATCGGTGATGTCCTGACTAGTATACGCGATCGAGATTTCAGGGCTACTCCATCAAGTCGGTTAACCAGCTGGAAGCGTATCAACCAACTCAAACAGCATTTCTGGAGTCGTTGGTACCGAAAGTATCTCACCGAGTTGACCAGCCGTAACAAGTGGAACAAGGGCGGCTATAAAATACGCGAAGGCACCATCGTTATTCTCAGGGAGGATAACGTCCCAACAATTCAGTGGCCCTTAGGCCGTGTAATCAAGGTCCAACCCGGAGCTGATGGAATAATCCGGACCGCCACCATACAAACAGCAACGAGCATCTTGGATCGCGACGTCAAACGATTGGTCCAGCTACCCTGCCAACCAGATTCGAACAATCACGACGAGTGACGGATGTGGAGGAGATCTGCACCTGAACCATCACGAAAAATTTTGATCGGTGCCCTCTCAACGGGGGGAGGATGTTACGTCGCGCAAAACATCTGCACGCCATCCGGCGCTGCTTGACCGCCGACGGTCTACGTACCGTCCTTCGCCCCTCAATAAATCCAAGGATCCCCGTAAAACGCCAGCATTTTAACGCTATTGTCTCCTCGGATTCCCAAAACTCACAGACTGCTTCCTCAAGCGACTAATAACCTCGGCAGAGCCCGTCGACTTGGTCGGGTACAACCAGACGAACTTTGTGAAAGCATCAACCACTACAAAGATATGCCAATAACTCTTCTTCATAGTGGATAATGGTCCAAGGTGGTCAACATGGTAAGTGTCGAACGGCAACTCCCCCTTGTTGATGGTGTTCAGCAACCCCTTCTGTTTTCCCTGCTTTCTCTCCGCAAGGATACAGTCGATGTAACTCTGCACTACCTTTTCCACTTTTTTGCGCATTCCCTTGAACCAATTCTCCTTTACAACGCTTCCGTTTTGGTGGTGCCGAAGTGGCCACGTTCGCACGACCAATAGCGGTGTATCCTTTATTTCCCGGTATAAAATATCATTCTTTAGGACGTACCCGTCGGTCTCATGTTGCTCGATATTGTCTCGAATCCATCGCAGGTCGTCCTCTTGCAACTGTGCTTCTTCTCAACCGTGCAATAATCCCTCGTTCGTCCTCGTCTATCAGCATGACCTCGGGTAGCGGATTTCGACTCAACGCATCGACATGCATCATACTGTTCCCGGGTCTATGCTCCACCTTGTAGTCGAATTCCTCTAAAAGGATCACCCACCTCGCAACACGTACGCATAAGTCCTTTTCCTGTATCGTTAATGCGAACGCCTTACAATCTGTAACGATCTTAAACGGAATACCGAGCAGGTAGACACGGAATTTCTTCAATGCTTTCACGATGGCCAGAACTTTAAATTCGTAACTGGTGTATTTCTTTTCAGCCGGTGAGGTCTTTCCGCTCAAATAATATATGGGGTGAAAAGCATTGTCTTGGTTGTCGCGCTGCAGTAAAATCGCATCATATCCCACGCTACACGCATCCGTATGCAACTGAGTCTCCGCTCCAGCGTGGTACAATTTCAGCACTGGCTTCTCACTTAACGCTGCTTTTAGCCTTCCAAACGCTTCTCGCTCGCGCGACTCGAATCTGAACGGGACATCTTTTCTTAACAAATTCGATAATGGTCTCCGCAGTACGTGATCAGCTAGCCCGAGGGTCATTATAAGCACTAAGATCTAGTTACCTAAAATACTTCAAACAGACAAACAGTCTTTGTCCCAGCTACGGGAAGACAGGAGAGACCTATTTTTCCACGAACGACGTCTCCCACTAGTAACCTTCCCTCGAGGGCGGCTAACATCCTTTTCTAACTACCGATATGGAGATTGACCAATTAGCAGCAACGTCTATTTCCCTTACTTTCCGAACGTAGGCTACCCTCGACGAATCCAATGATCTCGTGTCCTTAGACATACCCCATCATAGCTTTCCTCTGAGGTATCGCCGGGACGGAAAGTCATTCTGTCTTGCGATCTCGTCGACAAAAAGATTAACGCCTTACGGTCAGTGAATATTAAGAAAGAATCCGACTTAGATTCTGCGTGTACGTACGACTACCATCCCGTTGTCCGCGGATTCGTTAGCGAACCTAAGACCATTGTCACTAGTGTCGCGAGTGTGTGATCATTGTGAGTTTGCGTCAACTTTGAAACATTTTTGTGTGTGTCAATAAAAGTAACTTCAGTGGTGTAAGAAAATGGATAGCTTCAGTGAAGAATACTTACCTGTCTCAAGCCCCTGCCACGAGGACGACTCGGGCCTAGACTCGGACTCTGACTCGATATATATTATAAGCAACGGTGTAAATTAAGTGGAAAAGTATACAATTTATAATTCTGTGAATCACAGTGTTATACAAACTGAATCACCTCTATTATCTCAACGGAAATCAGGGGATCGATCAACTCGTGTTGTCGGTTGTTATAATCATAACGGGAATTTACGACTCCCGTTGACGCCTCTCCTCGCAACTGCGTCTCCCCGGGATTGGTCGAAAATCCATGGTTCTTCGAGCCGGATTCAGTGTCAGTGAAGAGTGCACTCACCAGTGATCATATAGTGACAAGTGAATCCACACAATCTCCGCCGCCGTTGCATCATCGTCAACAGAAGTAAGTTTTAACAATTTGATTCTCAATTACATAACAAATAATGGCAACCGGAAACGAACTGACCGCCTTGCGTCGACGCCGGGGCCACTGTATCAGCCACTTTACACGCCTATCAAAAAAGCTGGATGAAATCGAACAACCGGCTGTCCGCAAGAGAACGAGTTAATCCAAATTAAAAATCGTCTGGAAACATATGAGACGGAATTCCGCGCCATTCAAAACGAGATTATAAGTCTAGATGAGGAGGAGACCGCGCGCGGCTTGGAAATAGCAGACGAGTACGAAAAATTAGAGCTCCGAGTAACTAATCAATTAAACAACATACGACTAACTACGCCGTCACAATCGACAAACGGCGAATCAGCCGCCGGTCGCGAGTCTGCTTCGCTTAAACTACCGGAGATTCGGATACCTACCTTTGATGGCACCCTCGAGAATTGACAGTCATTTTACGATTCCTTCTCGTCCACGATACATCGAAATGAACAACTGACATCATTCCAAAAATTCTATCTCCTCCGATCGGCCTTGATTGGAAAGGCTGCGCGAACCATCCAGTCCTTGGAAGTCACGGATTCTAACTATTCTATCGCCATCACCATTCTGCGCGACAGATTTAACTGCCATCATCAACTATGCACCCGTCACTGGCATGCACTCCTCCACTATCCCAAGATGGCGAAAGAAACGCCCGAAGCCGTAGAAGACCTCATCGAAATGGTCAAGATAAATTTGAAAACGTTAGAGAAATTAGGTGATCCGCTAACGTCGAATACCGTGATATGCGACCTGATCGCCTCAAAGTTACCACAGTCCACCGTACGCCAATGGCATCGCACGTTGCCGAACAAAAGACTATCCGATTATACCCATTTGATAAACTTCTTACAAACAAGGGCAAACGGCGATCAGACGAGCGCTCCAACACCAACGATGAAAGGAGATTCCTATCAACGCACTCGTCACCGAAAAACCATACCTCACGGGCGAACCTTTACCACAACCAGCAGGACGCTGGCGTGTCCGACCTACAACGGACCCCACGAGCTCAGAGATTGTAAGGTCTTCAAAGCCAAATCGGTTACAAAACGAGTACAATTCGTAAAAAGGGCATCACTATGTACAAACTGTCTAGACAGAGGACATTCGACGATACAGTGTACAGCGAGTTCGTGTCATATCTGCGGGCAGCGACACCATACCTACCTACACCGAGAACAAATACAGACAATTTCGTCGAGCGGTCGGTCGGTGAACAGTCAGTCGTCGAACGGTCTTTCGTCGAACGGTCTTTCGTCGAACGAACGAGCCTTTCACAGACGAGCTCCATCTGGATCGCCGACATCGCGTTCCTCGCATCAATCGAGACGTTCGGAACCTGCTCGGAAATAGTATTCGTCAGCCACTAAGAGTCGGAAAACTTCGCAACACCAATCTCGATCATCACGAATCAAAGGCACCGAAACGAGCTCATCGTCTAATCCGCAGCAATCCGGAAAGCATTGACTATATGAAACAACGACAGCAAAAGGGGTCGGTTTAACAAACACATCTTCATCCGAGCCCGAGCTTTACTCGACACTGGGTCGAGTATGAACTTCATGGCCGAAAAACTCGCAAATTCCCTCGGTATAAAGCAAAGGAGATGTGCAGTCCCAATCGGAGCCCTCGACAATCTAAACGCTATCACAAAATGATATAATACCACGGCCACAATCACGTCGACGGACAGCACGTATAAACAAACATTAAGGTTCCTTGTTATCCCGGCCATATCGACCTTCATTCCAAGTGAACCCATAGATCCCTCGAGTCAGAGATTACCCAGAAATATCCAATTAGCCGATCCACAATTCCACTGTCCAGCCCCGATTGATGTCTTGCTTAGTTCAGGGTCAACACTTGCGTCGCTGTGCATCGGACAAGTCAATTTGACGCAGCCAGACAAGCCTGAACTGCGTTTGCAAAAAATACGGTTCAGTTGAGTAATCGGGGGGAGTCCAACGTCCCAAACCGCGATAAATACGTTCCACGCAACCACAACTGCTTTGCAAGCGGATCTCGCGCGGTTTTGGGAGATAGACGAGGGACCGGCCACTACTCATCTTTCGGAATCTGAACGACAATGTGAGGAACATTTCCGAAACCATGTCCGACGAACCAAGGAAGACAGATACGTCGTTGCATTACCATTCAACGAAAAACTTTCCTCACTAGGGTCATCGAAGGCCGCTGCAATGAGCAGGCTCGCCTCTCTTCATCGTCGATTCCAACGCGATAAACAGTATGAAACCGCGTAAAGTACGGTGATCCAAGAATATTTAGACTTGGGTCACATGTCGAAGATCAACACGGATCACTCCGCCGACCATGGGTATTATCTACCACATCACGGCGTGATCAAGGAGTCGAGCGCCACCACTAAACTCCGGATTGTATTCGACGGATCAGCATCAAGTACCATTGGAGTTTCATTAAACGATGCCCTTCATACTGGCCGGAAATTATAAGAGGACTTGAGAAACATATTATTGAGATTCCGGTCATTTCAATATGTCCTTACCGGCGATATCGAAAAAATGTATCGGCAATTCATCATACGTCCAGAAGATCATACTTATCAAAAGATTTTGTGGCGTACCGATAACGGAGAGATCGAAACTTACAGACTCAATACCGTAACATTCGGTCTATCCGCAGCCCCGTATCTAGCCATTCGATGTCTTAAGCAATTGGCAGAGGACGAGGGACCTCGATTTCCGATAGCAGCGCAGATCCTGCAGCGAGACTTCTACGTCGACGATGCGTTGACCGAAGCCGATACGAAGGACGAAGCCCTATCAGTGAGAAATGACCTAACGAAACTACTCAAGCCAGCCGGCCTAAATATCCGCAAATGGGTATCAAACGATCGGGATTTGCTACGAGGATTACGTGAGGAAGATACCAACAAGACATTACATTTCGGTGAGTCATCAACATTAAAAACATTCGTGGATCATGATGAAGCATCGTGGATCGTTACCCTCACTTTTCCTAACGAAAGGTGCGAACAGCAAATCCGCGTTGTTAATTAAAAAGGGCACACCCACACCGAGCTTTCCTCCGTAATGAGACGAGAACACCTAGATAGAAAAATACTAAGCCTACGAATAGTGAACATCTCTCCGATCAGTTTCGATTATTGTAAACCTGTGCTGTGTTAGTAAATAAAGTTAGTTAGAAAATAAAGACAGTAATTGTGTTACGACTCAACCTTCTTGTTTTATCATCTAACCCTCAAGTTTACGTGACATTTTGGCGATCCTGCCAGGATCCATCAGCTTCAAATAAACGAAATTGCGCATTTCGGGTCACGGTCAACTTTGAAGATCGAGGATCAGCAGACTACTGCAACAGAGCAAACACTCTTGACGTTTCGACAAAGGAACACCGCGACTGAACCTTTCCTACGGGCTAAACGATCGAGGTGAGCGAGCTCTGGATTCTTTTATCAAACACAAATAGCACAGACAGTACAACCAATATAATATTGGCAACGCCACGAGAAGATAAAATCGAGACTGTTAACACCGCTTCAACTAGTAGTGGGGTAGACCCAATATTAAAAGCTATATTAGACGGAATACGGGACAAAAGGAAGCTTTTCGATAGTTCTAAACGCCAGAGACTAAACTCTGGATGGCTTTTGTAATATCCTCCATAAGAATTTCTCTTATAAGATCATTTGTTCGGATTCCGATATAAAAAAAAAAACTTGCATTGAGCATGTTGACTACTTTAACCGTAATCCCCCCTCCAAAAATTACTGGGTGATTGTAGCTTGTGAATAATCGTAGATAGAAATAGCACGAACAAGCGACGAAGAAACCGAACCTTGGGGGGGGGGGAGGGTGTCCCTTAGAAATAATCGGTGCGTAGTAACTTTGAAACAAGAGATAGCATTCTTCATAGAAGGGTCCGATAGGACCCAGAAGGGACAACAGCCGCATGATGTCTTAATGTCATGCGGCCGTAAATGAACAAATGTCGCTCAATATCGTCCTATTTTTAATTGTCAATTATGCATATCAACTTGAATACATAAAGTTGAAACTACGTGAGAGTGTAGTTTTTTACTCTTAAGAAGCGTAAAATTCAAATCCCCAAATATTTATTAGTTTTCGCAAAAAGTATTTAGTAACTAAAACTGTGTGTCTTAATTTATACAATTTTCGGACTGTACACAGCAATTAGCGGTGGCTTCATCTATTCTTGAAGAATTGCACTATCATGTACAACTTGAAACCAATCAATTTTGTAATGGTAAACTTTTCAAAAATGATGCCAAAATTTGCATACCATTTTTTATCATAAATAAATGCAATAACTTCTGCAATTGTAATCGGTTTGAATTTCCACGTGGGCCATTGAAAAGTTAACGTTTCTCTATGAAATAAAAGAAAATTTTTCCTTCTACTCCAATTAGGAGCCAAAATAAATTTTTTAGGAAAAATCGCTACAGCCCCAATTTTCAATAACAGCAGCTAAGAAAATACAGTATACGGAAATATAGTCTAACTGATAGCAGAAATAATTTCAAGCATATGGAGCCAAAAATGAGCCAATAAAAATCTGATAAAGTCGAAATATGTATGATCCGATCACGTGGTGGAGGGTCACGACCTCAGTCCACGACCGGATCGAAAACTTATGGGACATTTTTGTATAACTTTTCAACTACACGAGACATCGAAATGTAACTTCATTTTAAAGCGTTGGAAAATAATCCGTATTAAATTAAATATGATGTAAATAGTATATTTTATGTCAGACAGATCTTTCTTTAATTTTTTGAATTAAATAACTTTAGACAAATTTGAAAAACTGTTTCTTTAATATCGTAAAAAAGATATTGAATAGCACTAGAAATGGTACAAATAGTACTAGGAAAATGTCTAAATGAAATGTAATACTAAAATTGTATCAATATTATATTATCTTATATCAATATTATATCGTATAGGAGAAATCTTACCCCTAGTGTTTGATCTCTACTAAGTTACTTGTTCTAATATGATTTAAACAAGAAGCAATGGTTACTTAATATGAACTTAATGCAGTGCTGTGATATAATTATGACAATTAAAACAATTATTCACATCTCAACTTGCAACTTATAA
Organism: Bombus huntii; assembly: GCF_024542735.1. Classification (NCBI taxonomy): domain Eukaryota; kingdom Metazoa; phylum Arthropoda; class Insecta; order Hymenoptera; family Apidae; genus Bombus; species Bombus huntii. The sequence continues at coordinate 11,427,065 of NC_066250.1, read as the reverse complement.
TGAACAACTCAACAACTTACTACTTATTGCTTGCAAAGACTCGACTCTTCTTGTACCCGCTTATACGACGCCTATCTCGACTCACGGAGCTCTCTGCTGCGGCCATTCGGGGAGGCGAAGAAGCGAAAAAACAAACAAAAACTCCGACCCGTAGGGGCATCCTTATGAGGTGATGTTGAAAAAACTCCGCCCTCGGACGCCTCATGCACAGGAGGCGATGGACCCTCAGTTCCTGGAAAGAGTCGTCGATACTATTTCCCAGGGTGGGAGAGAAGGCGCGACCCTTAGGTTCCCCGCGCGTTGCGGAGGACTGGAACCCGGAACTGGGGGTGTCAGGAGAATAGTTGGAAGAGGCCGCAGGCAGGATCGGGACGCGTAAAGCTCCGCGTTCCGACGAGTCCCAGCCTGTCCGTACAGGCAGGGACGGATAAACCTTTTTCCGAAGTCGGGGCAATCTCCGGATTCACCCTCGGCCTTTAGGTCTGGTGTGTCTTCTGGATGAGGCGGGCAAGTTGCTCGAGAGAGTAATAGCTGCCCGCCTGGAGGAGCACCTATCTCCTGGAGGAGGGTTATACCCGGACTGCAGAAGGGCCAATACGGTTTCCGGATGATGCGGTCTACGACCGATGCTATCGTTTGGCTCCGCTCTCTCATTGAGGAGGTCGAGCGACGGAGAGGGGTGGCGGTGGCACTGGACATCGTGAATGCCTTCAACAGCTTGCCCTGGGGCAAAATGGACGAGGCCCTGGAGTTCCACCGCATACCTCCCTATGTGAAAGGCGCAATTCGGGCATATCTCCGGGACTGAGGTACCGACCGGAGCGGAGGTATGATTAGGAGGGCCGTAGTCTGTCTCCGCTCCACTCCTCTGGTATCTCGCGTACGACGCAGTGCTTTGAACAACAATACCCCTGGAATCGTCACTGGCGTGTAACGCAGATGATACGTTTTGTAGCAAGGGGGATCACGGGGTACCACCTCAGACTGGGAGAGTAACGGTCGAGGTGGGAATCCAAATAAAATATTTGGGTCCCATTCTCTACAGGCACTGGGCTTTCGGTGTTCACTTCGAGCGTCTGGTACCTTTCTGCAGCACCTGGTAACGGATTGGCAGGCCGAGAGGCGGGGCACGCCGGCTGTACGCCGGGGTGGTGCGGTCGGAGCTCCTTTACAGGGCTCCGATCTGGGCAGCGGACTTGAAGGCCAACAGTCGCAGTCTCCTGCTGGTCAGGAGGTTCCATAGGGCGGTGGCCATCAGGGCGGTGAGAGGATTCCGCACCATTGCGACGACGGCAGTGGCGGTGATAGCAGGGTTTCCCCAGTTCGAGATCCAGTCTAGATCCAGTCTATATCATCTCTACTTCAACTCTACTTCTCCTTACGCTCTAGTCTATATTCAGTCAAATCTCATTCAGTCTAAGTTAAGAACCAGTCAAAGGCTAGTGTAAGGAACATCAAGAGTCAGAAGTCCAGCAAGAAACTACAAGTTGAACACATACATAATCATCGTCAACACGAAAAGTGTCTCATACACTGTATACACTGAAGTTGTTGGATAAGTCAAAATATACAAAAACCTGTTAATATCAGTGTTATTTTCAATCAACTGACCTTATTATCCCACAAGAAATAAGGGATCGGACGATTCGTGGCGTCGATTATTCAAATCGTAACGGGAATTTACGACTCCTGTTGCCGCGCTTTTACATGGCGTGCGAATTTACATGGTTCTTCGAGCCGGATCAGGTGCCAGTGAAAAGTGTACGCATCAGTAACCACACAGTGCCACGTAATCACATCAAGTCCCAACAGCGGAAGTATATCATTCCATCGAAGTCAATTACGTCAGAAGCGTCACCTTTGAAGAGATATAGCCCATTGGTCGAGGCACACACCCAGTCAGCGTCCCGACGAAGCTGAGCTATCAACTTTGAGAAGGTTCCAACCTCTTAGGTCGGTCTACATCACAAATCATGCCGACCCCGTCAAAAGTCAGCATCTTGCGACAGAAACGTGATAAGTACAACCATCAAATCCATGGAGAGCGACATCGATCAGTATCAACAGGCTGACGAGTATGACGGTTGCCTCTTGGAAAACTATCAAGCTTGAGGAAGAGTGGAGACGGTTCCGACTCGCCCAAGAGGATTTAGATGACCACGGCGAAGGAGAATCCACGTTGGAAGCAGATACGTTACGCACTTACGTATCTCTGGGAGCTCGCTTGACCAAACTGATACTGGCTGAGCAACCATCAACCCGGTCGACTCCCAGCGATGAGTCATCTGTGATCTCGAATCCAACAGCGATTAAATTACCAGATCTTCGGCTCCCCACTTTCGATGGAAACTTTGAAAAATGGAACACATTTTACGACACCTTTTGCTCAACTGTAGATCAGAACATTCTTCTCACGGACGTACAGAAGCTTCATTACCTACGGTCTGCTCTCAAATGAAACGCGGCGAATTGCTTAGATGCGTTACCCGTTAACAATACAAATTAAGATGAAGCTATAAAGCTTCTCAAAGAGTGTTTCGAATACCCACGAGACACCGCCGTTAACCACTGTCTAGCAATGATCAGTCATTCGAAACTTACCAAAAACTCGTCAACGGAATTAAGCCACTTAGTCCATGCGTCGAACAACACATTTGTGCATTAACTAAGTTAGGAGAATCCTATTCCGATACAGGTGCGATGATTTACAGCCTTCTGCTTTTAAAGATATCGAACATCCAGACTCAGTGGGAAATAACTCTCCCGAACAATGAATTGCCCAAATACATTCAGTTCCTGAACTTCCTCCAAAGATTGGCACGAAGTACCAGATCCCCCCCCCCCCCCCCCAATCAAACAAACAGGAAAATCACAGGAACATCCCAAGCGACTCCGTCAACACGAGCCACGCGGACACGCATTTACCGCATCCCAGGTTCAAACGTGTCATACCTGCAGAGGATAACACACCATTCGGCGATGCGTCACATTCAAGGCCAAAACTGTCAGCGAACGCTCGAAGAATGCTGAAAGAGCATCCTTATGTTCGAATTGCTTGAAGAAGGGACACACAGTGTGAGATTGTCACGCCGGATCATGTCGGCTGTGCGGAGGACGACATGACACGATGCTACATCAGGAAAGGCAGCAATCAAGGTCGAATTCCTCCGCGTCAAATCGAAGTACTTCCTCGTCGAGCAGGAATTCAGCATCGTCCCCGTCAACCTCGCGGTCGCAGAAAACGGCTAGAACGCGCAAATCAAGAACATCACGGACGAAATCGCTTCCAAGTCCACCCGTCAGTCCGAAACGGACACATAAGGAGTTACGCCAATAAGTCTTTGGTTACGGCTGCTTTCCTCGGCGTCTATTTATCGCCACACAGTACCCAGGCACCCCTAGGGCCATAGGGGTTGGGATTACGCCCAACCATCGCGCAAGGCACCCAGTGCCTTGTTACCTCGATTAGCTAAGCCTGCAGGGGTTGTCGCTCATCTCAGATCGAACGGGGCGCATTCTAAGCCCTTCCGTCTCTCCAGGACGGTTCCGGAGCAGGTGGGACGCTGCTCACCCGCCGAAGGCCATTCGGGATGAGCCATTACCCCTTAAATCGGCTCTCTTGCCAGCATCTTGGCCATCAGCCACTGCCACCATGAGTCCAAGTCCATAATTAGCCGAGCAGAGGGGTCGCTACTCCCTCCGGGCTTACACTCGACCCCCGTGGTATCATGCTAAGTCATTGGTGGGACTATCGTGTGGATGTACGGCCACGTCACTGCCGACCGGCGACCTGCTAACCGTGCTCGGCAGTTCCAGATGGGTCTCACGTAAGCGGGGGCCTCAAGGTACAAAGTACCCAGGAACTTATCACGACGATCCCATCCTTGGTATCAGGATTGTGGATGCGCTACTACCCAAGGCCACGGAGAGAGAGTGTAACCGTACTTAAACGCCTTACACTCCCGACAACCTTCCTTGCGGTGTACATAGAGGACTCACGTAAGCGAGACGCTTGTCCCGACGGTCCTCCCTGGCTGCGGGAACGTGAGTTTGCCAGCCCCCATAGACTTACATAAGCAAGTCCTCCCTGCGGGAAGAGTTACGCCAACAATCCAGAATTCCCATCTAGCGACCAGCTCCCATTGCTCGGATCCTCCAAAGCGCTAGCGATGAAACGCCTCGCATCACTCAACTGCCGATTCCAACGCAACCAACGCTTTGAAGCCGATGGAATGGGGACGGTCATGCCCCGATGAACGCTTCCAGTACAATCGCTACTCTACTCCGCTACTGCTCGACTAACTCTGTCTATCGATTCACATTCACTTCTCGATTCGCACACTCTGACCTCTCGGTCAACGCTCTTTGAACCCAAAATCGTTCCTGTCTCTAGCGTTCTTTTCTTTTTTCTTTAATCTCACTACGCCCATAATTAGGCCTTTTTTTCATGGTACTACAGTACAAATTTCTTTTCTGTAGGAATATCATTGATATTATTTCATAGGAAACAGAAGAAATTTTAACTGACACATTGAATTAGGCAAACTGTGTGTTACGTCGCGTGAAATGGTCCGTGCGACATCATTGATTGTCTGACCGTCAAGGCCCAAGCCCCCTTAGACAGACCCTCAATAAACCTAAGGTCCCACCATAAACCGAATCTTATTAGCTTGCAGAAACCTTTAATCCTGAACGTATTTTCGGTTTATAGCTGATATTTAAATCAGTCCTTAGGTCTATTGCGCGCTCTTACAAACAACAGAGAAAGCGGGTAGTCACCTACTGGGAAAAGCCGAATATTTGTCTAACAAAAAGGCTGGTTCTTCCCATGAACAAGATCACCCACGAGCCAAGTTGGTAGGAGGCTTCCTCCTCCTATTTTCATTCATTAACGCTGGCCATAACCAATGGGTTTCGCGGATCGTTACCCTCACTTTTCCTAACGAAATGTGTGAACAACGAATCCGCATTCTTCGTTCAAAAAATACCTACACATCGAGGTTTCCTTCGTAATTACATGAGAGCGAAGGTTCAGTTATCTCTCAATTCTGACAGACTCAACACCTCAAGACTTCTTCGACAACATATCTACCAGGACTCGAGCTCTGTCTTCAGATCAGTCATCATCTCGACACTGATTCTCTCATCTAAGAGTAATCCATTTATTCTTCACCTACATCTCACGCATGCAGTTGCAATAGTTTTTAGTCATTAGTTGCTAATTTATAGTTCCTAATTTTTAGTTTTTAGAGGTAGAATAAGTAAGGTAGTGCAATAGAATAGAGTGAAAAAGAGGGGAGGTAGACATATAAAAAGAGAAATAGACATAAAAAATGTAAAACCGAAAGTTCATCCAATGCCGAAAGGCACGGACTAAGCAATAATAATAATAATAATAATAATAACTAAGCGCTCTGAATATGCGTAATTGTATTTTCCCCTTATGTAAATATGAAACCGGAATTTTTGTATAGAAAATGCATGTTTATTGTATGAAAATGATTGAAAATATTTTATTCGAAGTATTGCCCATCGCTAGCTATACATTTTTCCCACCTGTCTGGTAATTGGCGGATGCCACGCCAAAAACTGTCGCTCTTTTGAGGCAAACCAGTCATCGAGCCATTTTCGTACATTTTCGTACGAAGTGAAGTGCTGGTCAGAAAGTGCGTGTCCCATCGATGCAAATAAGTAGTAATCGGACGGAACCAAGTCTAGTGAGTAAGCCGCGTGTGAAAGTATTTCCCAACTGAACGCTTCAATCGTTTCCTCCTTCCTTGGCCGGTTTTTGCTGTATGTGATGGTGCATTATCATGAAGCAAAATTACTTTGTGTTGCCTTTTTTGATATTCTGGTCGTTTTTCGCGTAAAGCTTGATTCAAATCGATCATTTGTTGTCGGTAGCGCTCAGTATTAACGGTTTCGCCAGGTTTTAACAGCTCATAATAGATCACACCCTTCTGATCCCATCAAACACAGAGCATTGTCTTCCGTCCATAGCGATTTGGTCTTCGGTGGAGAAATGATTTTCTTTTGTATCTAGCGAGCAGCATTTCGCAAGTGGTTTTTCGGTTTTCCTGCTGTCTTTCATTCAGTTCATGTGGAACCCATTTTCCCACTTTCTGGATTTTTCCCATGGCTTTTAAACGTATGGAGACGGCTTCTCGTGTCACGTTTAATTGATCAGCGAGTTGTTGTTGCATTTGAGCATCATCCTCATCCAACAATGCTTGCAATTCGCTGTCTTGAAACTTTTTCGGTGGTCTTCCACGTTCTTCGTTCCTCACGTCAAAATTGCTACTTCTGAATTTTTTTAAACCACTCAAAGCACTGTGGTTTACCAAGCGCATGCTCACCTTAAGCTTCAACAAGCATTCGATGCGATTCTGCAGCAGTTTTTTTCAAATGGTAATAGAAAATCAATGCTGTCCGCAAATCGTAGTTTGCAGGCACAAAATTTGACATGTTCAACGCTATTACAAACTATGCTGTTGTATGAAACTTGTATTGTTCTAAGTCGAAAATGTTTGCGAGATGTCAACAAAGATTTTTGGCATCAATGACGCAGTTTAGTAATAACTACATTATCAGCTAGAGTCATCTATAGGCAAATTCCGGTTTCATACTTACAGACCTGATAAATAAAAAAAGGGCCCTATTTCCAGGTTTTCTCTTCCAGACTAAACCGATGAATCAATTACAACAGCAACAAGCAAATGATATTCAAAATAACGAGGATGGTGAAATTACATTAACGCTGTAATTTCAGAGGAAGATCTGGAAGTAGCAACGATAAAGATACCTAACCTCAATAAAGTCGTTGGGGTGGATGATATACCAGGGACAATAGTTAAATTAACAGCAGAAAAGAGAACAGGGAGACTCTACCATATTGAATGAGGTAAATAAAACAGGTAAGATCTCAGCAATATGGAAGACGACGAGGGTAATCCTCATACAGAAACCGGGAAACACACATTTAAGATCTTGATAGAGAGTTGTGTAAGTCTCGACTTTTTCCATATCAATCAATATGTGTGTTTCTGATACGACCAGTATGTCAATATTATTGTTGTACAGGAATGTTTTAGTTTCTGGGGCCCTTTGTTGTAAGCCGTTAGAGTTCCAGGCTGCTATTTTAAGCATATCCATTTTTATTTTTTATTTTTTGTTCAGCATGTTTGTAAGTAGTTGTAGCATGACTGTGATTTGTTGCGTTTGCTGTCTGAGAACTGCATTTTGTTCGCTTATCATTTCTGTTAGCATTTCGGTGTTTTTGATGGATTGTTTTAGTAGTCCTTTGATTTCTGTAGCGTCTTCGGTGTTGTTGCTTTGATTCTGGTTATTTGTGGGCGTTGCTTGTCTAATGTTTTGGATTACTTGCTCGTAACTTCGATTTCCTTGGGGATCTGTGTTTCTGTTTATAGCTTTTTGTTCATTTTGTGCTTTCAATGTTGCTTCATTATCCATTATACTTTGTTGTGGTTGGTAATTATCGACTGATTTATTGTGAAGTGGTGGAAACAGTTTACGTTGTAGTTGTTTCCTGACTTCACATCCTTTATAGGTGGCTGGGTGGTTTCCATTACAGTTGTAACATTTTGTCTCGTTTATTTTCCCTATGCAGGGACAGTGTTAGATGATTCTTTGCACATTTAACACATGCCGGGCTTCTGTTACAATAATTTTTAGTGTGACCGCATTGATGACACCGCACGCATTGTGGTATATCATTTTTGTGGCGTGGTGGTTCCACTGTTACTATCGTATTTAGAATTCTTTTGATTTCGTAGATTTCCTTGTTGTTGGTTCTATGTTCCAGTTGTATGATGAATAAAGGTAGTGGTTGCTTCGTATCGTATCTTGTCATATTGTTTATTGCTCTTGTTTGGTGGCCAATTTTTGCTAATTCGTCACTTAGTTTTTTTGTGTTAGTTTTTGAATGTAGTCATCTTATAACTATTTTGTAGCTCCTTTCCGTTTTGAGCTGGTACGTGTGGTATATAGCGTTTTTTTCTTTTAATTCTCTTATCACTTTCCTATAATTTTCTGGGGTGTTTGTTTGAATTTTTACCTGTACCAGTTTTGTTTGTTTTATTGAGTAGTTTTCCTTTCAAACAATATTGTTTAGTAAATCAATAAACGGGTCTATTATCTGGGCCTCGACAAATATTGGTGGTGGTTTTGTAGTGTGTGTTGATTGGGTGTTTTTGGTTGCTGGGTCGTCGTCTATTTCTTCCGCAAGTGAGCTGAAGGAGTTTCTTAATGGTAATTCTTGCAGCCATCGCTGCTTTTCTGTATCTGGATTTCCTGTTATTTCTCGTTTCTTGTTATAACTTGCCACCTTCCAGCTTCCATCCTGTTGGGTTAATTCGTTATTGGTATTATTCTCTTCATTGTTTGGTATTGTTTCTATTTCAACTTCATTTGTAGCTGAGTATTCCTGTTCTTCGTTTATTGGTTGGCTTGGTTTTGATATGTTTGTTGTTTTATTTATGTAGTATTGTTCATCTTTGTTAATTATTTTTATCGGTGGAATGTGCTTTTTCATTTTATTTTTGCTTATAGTCTTCTTAGTAGAAGACACGGGTTTCCACCATTTAGCTATGGGCGTTGCCGTTCGTAACTTTCTCTTCCCCACTTTCTCTGAAGCACTGTTTTACACGTCACTTTAGCTCAGCTGCTCGGGCAGGACTGCTTTTTCCAAGTAACCACTTTTGTGTAGGACCGCGAAAATATCGATAGGTCACGTAGCCCAGCCCATTCGAATTTCCCGTCCGCTCTGGGCTGTCAGCACTTCCACTTTCTATTTGGACTGCATTTCATGGGGTTTCCGTCAAGTAACATTTTCATGATACTACAATATGGGCAACGTTAGTCAATGCATATCAACATACTGTTTCCTAAGAAAGTCTTTCAAATGATCCCTCCAGGAAACGGTGTAGTAGGAACACAACGTTGTTCAAGCTATCTGGTGGAGATTCTCTCCAGCAGGGACGGGTTCCCGGCGTAACATGTAAGCTTCCTTTGGTAGAAATCGTTTAATCCTGGTACTGTGCTGACGATCTGCATATTGGTAACGTTAACCCACATTCGTTAAATGCAAATCACAGCCGGCTTATGTATGCTCTGCACGTCGGCCCTATTAAATATAAGCTCATACTATGAGTGCGAAATTTACACTGAATGACGTGCCTGGTTGTCTCGGAAGACGAGACACGAGGTATCCTGTGAAAGGCACCTCGCTCCCTACGACGTTCTAACGACCGTCGGAAGGGCGCTAAGGTGTACTTGGACGTGTTGGACAAAGTCAGCGCCAACCCACCGCGACGACGGGGGCCATCTCCAGCACTTCCGCAATTCGTGTCCATCAGCGTTGGAATGGAGCCGAGGGACCTCCACCTGTCCCGCAAGTGTTTCCACTATAACAGAACGCTACACAGTCGCCCTCATATCGGGTGAGTGCGATTTCTGGATGCTGAGCAGACGGTCGCGCATCAAGACGGGGATGGTAATGGTCAAAGAGAAAATCCCAGCGAACAGAACAAGTCAGCACATTTTTTGACAATTTCAACCAAATTTTGATAGCCGTTCGCATCAAGATGTCCAGAACTTTGAGTTCTCTGACTTCTTCGAAACCCGTTAATAGCATGCACGACCTTCAAAACGAGTGCCCTTAGAGATATAAGTAAGGCAAGGTAATATAGACCATGGATGAGCCAATTCAGATCTCGGCTCAGGTGTTGTGCAAGAGGCTTGGTCTCTGGTTGACGTACGACTCTCAATATCTCACGATAAACCTGGCATCAAGGACTGACACGCCCAAATTACCTATGCCGTCATCTCACGAGAGCACAGGACATCTGCCAGCTGAGAGGATGGAAAATTTCCAGCCTCGATAGTTCTAAACGCCACAGACTAAATTCTGTATGGCCTTTGTAATATCCTCCATAAGAATTTCTCTTATAAGATCATTTGTTCGGGTTCCGATATAAAAAAAACTTGCATTGGGCATGTTGACTACTTTAACCGTAATCCCCCCTCCAAAAAATACTGGGTGATTATAGCTTGTGAATAATAGCAGATAGAAATAGCGCGAAGAAGCGACGAAGAAACCGAACCTTGGGGGGAGGAGGTCCCTTAGAAATAATCGGTGCGTAGTAACTTTGAAACAAGAGATAGCATTCTTCATAGAAGGGTCCGATAGGACCCAGAAAGGACAATAGCCGCATGATCTCTCAATGTCATGCGGCCGTAAATGAACAAATGTCGCTCAATATCGTCCTATTTTTAATTGTCAATTATGCATATCAACTTGAGTACACAAAGCTAAAACTATGTGAGAGTGTAGTTTTTTTACTCTTAAGAAACGTAAAATTTAAATCCCCAAATATTATTTAGCTCTCGCAAAAAGTATTTAGCAACTAAGACTGTGTGTCTTAATTTCTACAATTTCCGGAATTTCGGTCAAAAGAACAGTTGGCGGAGACAACAGGCAGGATCGGAACGCGTAAAGCTCCGCGTCCCGACGAGTCCCAGCCCGTCTGTGCAGGCAGGGACGGATGAACCTTCTTCCGAAGTCGGGGCAATCTCCGGATTCAGCCTCGGCCTTTAGGTCTCGTGTGTCTTCTGAATGAGTCGGGCACGTTGCTCGAGAGAGTAATAGATGCCCGCCTGGAGAAGCACATATCTCCTGGAGGAGCGTTATACTCGGACTGCGGAAGGGCCAATACGGTTTCCGGATGGTACGGTCTACGACCGATGCTATCGTTCGGCTCCGCTCTCTCATTGCGGAGGCCAAGCGACGGAGAGGGGTGGCATTGGCGGTGTCATTGGACATCGCGAATGTCTTCAACAGCTTGCCCTGGGGCAAAATGGAGGAGGCCCTAGACTTCCACCGCGTACCTCCCTATGTGAAAGGCGTAATTCGGGCATATCTCCGGGACTGGAGTATCGTCTGTACCGTCCAGAGCGGAGGTATGATTAGGAGGGCCTTAGTCTGTCTCCGCTCCACTCCTCTGGTATCTCGCGTACGACGCAGTGCTTTGAACAACAATACCCCTGGAATCGTCACTGGCGTGTAACGCAGATGATACGTTTTGTAGCAAGGGGGATCACGGGGTACCACCTCAGACTGGGAGAGTAACGGTCGAGGTGGGAATCCAAATAAAATATTTGGGTCCCATTCTCTACAGGCACTGCGCTTTCGGTGTTCACTTCGAGCGTCTGGTACCTTTCTGCAGCACCTGGTAACGGATTGGCAGGCCGAGAGGCGGGGCACGCCGGCTGTACGCCGGGGTGGTGCGGTCGGAGCTCCTTTACAGGGCTCCGATCTGGGCAGCGGACTTGAAGGCCAACAGTCGCAGTCTCCTGCTGGTCAGGAGGTTCCATAGGGCGGTGGCCATCAGGGCGGTGAGAGGATTCCGCACCATTGCGACGACGGCAGCGACGCTAGGACGGTTTCCCCAGTACGAGCTGCAGGCCCTGACAACACTCAGTACAACACTATTTTCAACACTGTTCGCAACTGACTAATAGCTTCCTTTATACAACGCTTTCTGTATTCCTAGCATACACATAGTTACGAGTAACCCATGGTTAAGTACACGTTTTTTAATTACCCCGTGTCATAAAGGACCACGGGTGTATGACCCATTGGGATCTCCCAACATCAATCGTTTTATTGCTTTTTACCTGAAGTACATCGCAGTAGTAGACTTAGGCCTGTGTGTGCCAAATTTCCCGTTATTGTTATTAGGAAACAAAGGCGTTCTGTCAGAATTGTACAGTGTCAAACTATCAAACAACGGTCATTGCTGAATAATTTGGGAACCCAGTAACATAATATTATCGATCCTTCTAATACTTAATTTTTATGTTATGTTCGTGGCATGCGTAAAATTGTAACGACTGCTCTACGCCCAAGAAGAGCACAATATCGCTATTGGTGCACTTGCAAAATGTGAAGAGCTTTCCCCTAAGCTGCAGCACCTTCAACGTATGATTTCGTGTATCGTTCGAGGAGCTCGGCTTTTCCGGATGTAACCTCTATCGGTGCGACAGGTCTCGTCTTGTCAGTTTTTTGAGAAGCAGTGGTGTGCCGATTGAGGTTTAGATCCATTTCAAATGCGTCGTTAAAGTTACGAACTAGTATCCTGGTAAACATTTGCATTTACATTTTTGGCAATTTCAATTTACCCCGTGTTATATAGGATAGTAATGTTCCATCATTAAGATTCTGACTGTGGTCTGAATGAAGTTATGTCGTTTGAATATTTAGTGAAAACTTCTTTTTATTGCTGTTTGGCTCAAGAAGTCCATGTCTGTAAGAAGTTTGGTTCTTTACTGAATTTATGCTTTTCTTTCGATATTGATGATTCATTGCCTTTTTCTGTTGATAAACAGCGCTCCTGTGATTATTTGGATTCCATTAGATGGGATGTATCGTGAGTAATGTAGACAATGGTATCGATTTATTAATTTCGAACCGTTGCGTAACAATTTTCACATTCCTCGTATGCTTTTCTCCTTGGTTTCTTAATCTTGTACGGTTAAAGAAACGCTCTCACCGTACTTACAAACGTACCAATGCATATGGTGATTGTTTACTTGTCAATAACTTACGTACTAAATGCAAAAATGTATCAAAAGGATGCTACACTCGTTGTATTAACAATACCGAGCGGCTAACCTTAGATTATAATAACATGAAGATATTCTCGAATTTTGTGAACAGTCATCGCACTGTAAATTCCTGAACAATATGTATTTGAATGATGTTAAAACTGATAATCCTTAATCGACAACGAATACGTTAATCTTTCATTTCGCTACTGCACATACTTTTCGATCTGTTGCGTCTCCGGTATTCGAATCAGTCCAAAGCATTCTGTTATCTAATCTAGATGTTAGCATTGGCGACATATTCCCCGAATTGAATAAATTAAACACATCTAAAGAACATGGTATCGAAGGAATTTCTTCAAATTTTCTCAAGTTTCCTGTAGTTTCATTCTACGTCAGGCTTTATGGATTATTTTTGGCGTCTCAAATCCCCGAGGCTTTTTCGAGTGAGTGAGAATTCAGTTACGTAAGACCTGTATTTAAATCCGGAGATTAAACCGTCTACAGGTCAATATGCATTATCGATGCAATTCCTATGCTGTTCAAGAATCTAACAGTTGATTCTATTAGAACTTTCATTAGGTTTATTGTCATTTTGATGTTCTCGAATAATATTACCAAATCGATACTGTGCACGTTGATTTTCAAAAAACGTTTGACATCACATTCCGTTCTTAACGCGATATTGGTTTCAATGAGATTTAAGGATCCAGTGTTATCATGGACAGTAAGCTATCTGAACAGTAGCGAACAGCGTGTTCGAATTGGCGGTCTGTAATTCGCACCCATAGTTAACGTTCTCAGACGTTCATTGGGAATCCCGCCTGAGCTTATCTACAATTTTTATTAATGATTTTTCGGACGGTCCGTAATATCGTCGATCTCTACTATTTGCCGACGATTGTAAGATTTTTGAAATAATTCATGCATCCAGCATTGCTTCCAAGCCTAACTTGATCTCCGGAGCGTAGATCGACGGTGCCGTGCAAACTGAGCTACAACAAATTTTACTTCGTGCGTTCCGCTTATAAGTTATGTCCTATAATGTTTAATTATAGCCTGTGATGGGATTCCTTGCTTCTAATGTCTCGGGTGTGTGATTTGAATGCCCACTTTACGTCTCTCTTAAATTTCTTACCTCATTTTCAATATATTGCAAGAGGGTCATATAAGACGGTAGATTTTATTAAGCGATGTGCTGCGGAATTTAGGAGCATTCAGCTCATTAAGCTGGTTTAATATCGTTTGTTAGGCTGCTTTTAGAATACGTTTTGTTAATCCGATTTCCGGACGAGGTAACGTACAGGCCGCTGTTGGAGAGAGAGCAACACAGGTTTCTCAGATTTTCACTGCTCTTCTATAGTTTAAATTTAAATTCTCTTGAACCTCGTAGGACTGTAGCGTTCTAAATCTGTCTTTTCAAATTGATTAATTGCTTCATATATGTCGGGTTAGGATCGGAATTTTGGGCGCGTGACAACTCTTCGCGTGGACTAGCCATCGTTTCACAAAGCCGAGATTTTATTTACACGTATATACAAGACTATCACAAAGCTTAACAAATGATAAGTCTAATAAATGATAAGTTTGATAAACAACGAAGTTAGTGAATAATACATTGTACGAATAATTAAGTTTAACAGATAATAAGCCTAATGAATAATAAGCTTAACGAATAGTAAGTTTAATGAATAATACGATTTACAAATAATAAGTTTAATGAACACTATTAACAATGTTTTTGGGTTCAAACAAATCCACGGTCAACGAGATGACTCTTTACTAGGCGTGAAATAATCTTGAGCGCAAAATACAATTGACGAAAATGCTCGATGTGTCACTCTCCAAGGCAATCGCACGAATGCCAGCTTCGTCTGGAATTCGATACGAACTCGTTGCAAGCATCGAGAAAGTTCCAAACGTCGTTGCTAGGCAGTTTCTGCCTGGAGTTTGATTATTGATACAATGTATGTCCCATTGTATCGGCACCTCCGAGGCAACCTCACACGTGGCTAGGTCCGCTCTCGAAGCCGCATGCCGCCATAATCACACTTCTCGGAAAACCCATACAGCCACTCCAGACCTCCGTTAGGCAAAACGTTTATCTCGTGACCGTGGCTACGTTCGACGACCAATTGTCACCTCGAATCTAATCTCGCTATCACAAATTTTAAACAATTACAACTATGATAAAATCTAGGCTAAAGTACTAGAGGATGTTCCCAAAATTTCCAAGGAAAGGCTTCGACTTTCCTTTCATCTCCGACATACATTATCCGCGATTCTTGAAGTTGATTAATATTTTCTCACCTTCGAGATTTCGCACCGGCTCATTTTAACTAACTTGGGAAGATGGCAACATAAGCTACATGTATATTTGTTACTACAATCAAACATGACATTATGTGCCATTTATGAGTTGTCCAGTTGCAGTGACTTCTCCGAAGCATATGTATAAATATTCCTTGCAAAACGCCAATCCCATGCCCAACAATTAGTCGCGGCACGAAATGACCAAGTACCCCCCTCCAGGAAACGGTGCAGTAAGAACACAACGTTGTTCAAGCTATCTGGTGGAGATTCTCTCCAGCAGGGACAGGTTCCCGGCGTAATATGTAAGCTTCCTTTGGTATAAATCGTTTAATCCTGGTACTGTGCTGAGGATCTGCATATTGGTAACGTTAACCCACATTCGTTAAATGCAAATCACAGCCGGCTTATGTATGCTCTGCACGTCGGCCCTATTAAATATAGGCTCATACTATGAGTGCGAAATTTACACTGAATGACGTGCCTGGTTGTCTCGGAAGACGAGACACGAGGTATCCTGTGAAAGGCACCTCGCTCCCTACGACGTTCTAACGACCGTCGGAAGGGCGCTAAGGTGTACTTGGACGTGTTGGACAAAGTCAGCGCCAACCCACCGCGACGACGGGGGCCATCTCCAGCACTTCCGCAATTCGTGTCCATCAGCGTTGGAATGGAGCCGAGGGACCTCCACCTGTCCCGCAAGTGTTTCCACTATAACAGAACGCTACACAGTCGCCCTCATATCGGGTGAGTGCGATTTCTGGATGCTGAGCAGACGGTCGCGCATCAAGACGGGGATGGTAATGGTCAAAGAGAAAATCCCAGCGAACAGAACAAGTCAGCACATTTTTTGACAATTTCAACCAAATTTTGATAGCCGTTCGCATCAAGATGTCCAGAACTTTGAGTTCTCTGACTTCTTCGAAACCCGTTAATAGCATGCACGACCTTCAAAACGAGTGCCCTTAGAGATATAAGTAAGGCAAGGTAATATAGACCATGGATGAGCCAATTCAGATCTCGGCTCAGGTGTTGTGCAAGAGGCTTGGTCTCTGGTTGACGTACGACTCTCAATATCTCACGATAAACCTGGCATCAAGGACTGACACGCCCAAATTACCTATGCCGTCATCTCACGAGAGCACAGGACATCTGCCAGCTGAGAGGATGGAAAATTTCCAGCCTCGATAGTTCTAAACGCCACAGACTAAATTCTGTATGGCCTTTGTAATATCCTCCATAAGAATTTCTCTTATAAGATCATTTGTTCGGGTTCCGATATAAAAAAAACTTGCATTGGGCATGTTGACTACTTTAACCGTAATCCCCCCTCCAAAAAATACTGGGTGATTATAGCTTGTGAATAATAGCAGATAGAAATAGCGCGAAGAAGCGACGAAGAAACCGAACCTTGGGGGGAGGAGGTCCCTTAGAAATAATCGGTGCGTAGTAACTTTGAAACAAGAGATAGCATTCTTCATAGAAGGGTCCGATAGGACCCAGAAAGGACAATAGCCGCATGATCTCTCAATGTCATGCGGCCGTAAATGAACAAATGTCGCTCAATATCGTCCTATTTTTAATTGTCAATTATGCATATCAACTTGAATACACAAAGCTAAAACTATGTGAGAGTGTAGTTTTTTTACTCTTAAGAAGCGTAAAATTCAAATCCCCAAATATTATTTAGCTCTCGCAAAAAGTATTTAGCAACTAAGACTGTGTGTCTTAATTTCTACAATTTCCGGAATTTCGGTCAAAAGAACAGTTGGCGGAGACAACAGGCAGGATCGGGACGCGTAAAGCTTCGCGTCCCGACGAGTCCCAGCCCGTCTGTGCAGGCAGGGACGGATGAACCTTCTTCCGAAGTCGGGGCAATCTCCGGATTCACCCTCGGCCTTTAGGTCTCGTGTGTCTTCTGAATGAGTCGGGCACGTTGCTCGAGAGAGTAATAGATGCCCGCCTGGAGAAGCACATATCTCCTGGAGGAGCGTTATACTCGGACTGCGGAAGGGCCAATACGGTTTCCGGATGGTACGGTCTACGACCGATGCTATCGTTCGGCTCCGCTCTCTCAATGCGGAGGCCAAGCGACGGAGAGGGGTGGCATTGGCGGTGTCATTGGACATAGCGAATGTCTTCAACAGCTTGCCCTGGGGCAAAATGAAGGAGGCCCTGGACTTCCACCGCATACCTCCCTATGTGAAAGGCGTAATTCGGGCATATCTCCGGGACTGGAGTATCGTCTGTACCGTCCAAAGCGGAGGTATGATTAGGAGGGCCGTAGTCTGTCTTAGGTCCTCTGGTATCTCGCGTACGACGCAGTGTTTTGAACAACAATACCCTCGGAATCGGCACTGACGTGTAACGCAGATGATACGTTTTGTAGCAAGAGGGATCACGGGGTACCACCTCAGACTGGGAGAGTAGCGGTCGAGATGGGAATCCAGATGAAATATTTCGATTCCATACTCTACAGGCACTGGGCCTTCGGTGTTCACTTCGGGCGTCTGGTACCTTTCTGCAGCACCTGGTAACGGATTGGCGGGCCGAGAGGTGGGGTGCGCCGGCTGTACGCCGGGGTGGTGCGGTCGCAGCTCCTTTATGTGGCTCCGATCTAGGCAGCGGACTTGAAGGCCAACAGTCGCAGTCTCCTGCTGGTCAGGAGGTTCCATAGAGTGGTGGCCATCAGGGCGGTGAGAGGATTCCGCACCATTGCGACGACGGTAGCGGCGGTGCTAGGAGGATTTCCAAGGTTCGAGCTGCAGGCCCTGACAACACTCAGTACAACACTATTTGCAACACTGCTCGCAACTGACTGATGGCTGCCTTTATACTACGGTTTCGGTATTCTTACCACACACATAGTTACGAGTAACCCATGGTTAAGTGCACGTTATTTAATTACCCCGTGTCATAAATGACCACGGGTATATGGCCCATTAGGATCTCCCATCATCAACACTTTTATTGCTTTTTACCTGAAGTACATCGGGATTCTCCTCACGATTTTATGCCCAATACTACATATATATATAAGATATAATTACAACATACAATTAGTAATTGACAAATAATATATAATCATATATATAGTATATGATTCTTATTTCTGCGAATTATAAATAACTGCGTCATGACCGGAACAAATCACGGAGAATACCAAGGAAGCTGCTTTGAGCGATTCGTTTCATTTAATTCTGTAGACAGCTTTCATCGTTCGCCGAATAGTCTAAATCCATATACTGCAGGTTGATGGGCAGGGGATCTGATGAGAAGTGGATATAGTCTACTCTTGCTGAGGAGGCTTCATAGGACAACCGAAGCTCTGGCGGGAACTCTCTCCCCGCCGAGCATTCGGCCCGAGACGTTCGGGGGGATGTTAGACGTGTAGCGGCACGCGAGCAGGACAATTCAAATCCTGTTGTTGTTTTGCTTCGGAGTATCAAGACCGTTAGGTCACAAGTATTGTAAGGAGTAATGAGCTCCGAGCAAAACAATGGCGCCGCTACTTACAACCGTTAAACGCAGTCGAATTCAAATTTTCCGGCTGTCCCCTGACCAGTATAAATAAACAGACGCAATCACGAGCGACGGAATTCATCAATCAGAGTCGAAGCATTTTGACGCATAAACAAGCATCGCAGTGATCTACGAAGTTTCTCTGAGTGTTTAACGGGTATTTATTCCGTGACTTAAAATTGTACCAGCGGACTCGCAATTTGTCCGTAATTAATTATTCAATTGAAAATATATTTAACGGATTGCGACGGCAATAATTTGTCTTCGTTATTTCGCTACACCAGAAACAGACTTATCCTCCACCTTGGTGACCCCGACGTGATCTTGAGATAGCGAAATTAATTTTGAGAGGTTGAGAGCGTAAAGATGTTGAAGCAAAACACTACAGTTATGGCCTCGCAACCAATCCGCGTGCCTTCGATGAAGCCGCGGAAGATCACGTTTTGGTTCTTCTTATTAGAGAGACAGCTCGCGGCAGCGGGAATCGAATTGAGGATGTTGCACTGGATCTCTCGGTCGGCAGTCAGTATGACCGGTTAAAGGAGGAGCTGATACGGAGCCTGGCCGAATCCGACAGCGAAAAGGTAAAGAGGTTGGTAGAAAACGAGGTGATGGGTCACCGGAAGTCGTTCCAATTCCACCATGATCTGAGGAAGCTGGCCAGTCCCTTGGCGTCGGAGCAGTACATCCTTACTCTATGGAAAAACCGGCTACCCGATCGCAGACGGCGAGTTTTGGCGGTGATGGACTATACGAAACCAGAAAGAATAAACCAGGCTGCGGATAGAGCGGTGGAAGCCTGTGCTGGAAGTAATCGGCGCGAGTCAAGCATTTCAGCCGTGAGCAGACGAGAGGTACAAGACGTCGCATCGCCCGGTTTTATCAGTGAATTCCGTGAAGAAATGAGACTATTGCATTCGAGAATCGACGCGCTGAGCATTAGCGACCGTCGACGAGAGCGTTCGCGTTCTCCATGAAGACGTCGTTCGAATTCTTGAGACGGCCTATGTTATTACCACGAACTGTATCGCGAACGTGCGCGAAAGTGTAGATCTCCGTGTCGGTGGAAGCAGGGAAACGGGTCCAGCCGTCCGTAAACGCGACGAACGACGACGGCTTCGGGAACCGCCGCATTTTCATACGGGACCAGCGAACTAATGTCGCTTATCTAATAGATACTGGTGCGGACACGTGCGTTTTTCCGCTCAACAAGATACGAGGACCTGCGAGCAAAAGCGATTACGAACTGTTCGCGGCGAATGGAACCCGTATCGCGATATATGGGACTATCACCTTGTCCTTCGATCTGGCCTTGCCTCGAGACTCCCAGTGGCGTTTTTTAGTAGCGGCGTCGATTTCTTGAGCCACTACGGGTTACTCGTCGACCCACGGAACAAGCGGCTACTGCAGAAGACTACGCAGCTGTCCACGAGGGGATTCGCAGCTGCGACCGGCGTAGGATCCATAAAGACCATCGACTAGGAATTCCCGTACCATAGGTTGTTAGCAGAATTCCCTGCGTTAACTCGACCACCCGTCTTCCGGCGAAGTTCTGTAAAGCATGGAGTGCAGCATCATATCTGCACGACACCCGGAACCCCCGTCCACGCTAAACCACGCCGCCTAGCCCCCGATTGACTCAAGCAGGCAAAGGCGGAATTCGAAGTTATGATTGAACAAGACGTGATGCGGCCATCGCGAAGCCCGTGGGCATCACCACTGCATATAGTACTCAAGAAGGACGGAGGAATACGACCGTGCGGCGACTACTGGGCATTGAACGCCCGCACTATTCCGGATAGGTACACACCGCCGCACATAGAGCACTTCGCACAGAATCTGTACGGTAAGCGCATTTTTTCCAAAATCGATCTCGTGCGCGCTTACCATCGAATTCCCATCGCGCCGGAGGACGTACCGAAAACTGCGATTACTACCCCTTTCGGTCTTTTTGAAGCGACTAGTATGATGTTTGGGCTCCGAAACGCAACCCAAACGTGCCAAAGATTCGTGGACGAAATCACGAGAGGCCTTAATTTCATCTACGCGTATATCGATGATTTTTTAATCGCGTCCGATACCGAAGAACAACACCGCGAACAACTGCGGGTTTTGTTCAAACGCCTCGACGAATACGGGGCCGTTATAAATCTTGCAAAATCTCAATTTCTTGGCTATACCGTTACCGCGGAGGGGATAAAACCTCTGGCTGAAAGCGTTGAGGCGATAATCAAAGTACCGCGACCCGCTACTGTTAAAGAACTGCGAAGATACCTCGGTATGATCAACTTTTATCGACGTTTCATACCGGGGGCCGCGAAAATTCTACAACCGCTCAACGACTTATTAAAAGGCACAACGAAGTGCAACGCGACTATTGAGTGGTCCGATCAAACCGAAAAGAGATGTTCGCCAAGACAATTCCGTCAGCTCGACTACGTTGGACAATTTACAATCGATATCCGACATATAAAAAGAATGAATAATACCGTAGCCGATACCTTATCACGAATAGAAGCGATCGGGTGCTCGCAGGACATGGAATATTCGGGAATCGGAAGAGAGGTGACGAGCACCTATCACCACTGCGGTAAGGACGAGGACACGGACCAGTACACGTTAGAATTTTGTCCGGCGTGGGAGGCCCCACGTCGTATTCTATAACTAATGATTGGCGAAAGATTTAGACCCCTTGTCAGTTGTGAAAGCGATGTTGAGGGGGCGACAAGAACTTCTCGCAGTACGCTCATATTACGAAGAGGTAATCCTCCCCACGTCGTGGGGTTTTAGTTGGTATAGTCCGACACTAGCCCGCCGCTTCCAAGCGGGGGAGCGGGGGGGTGTCCATGAGGATTTCCCCATGTATAAAAAGGAAACAAAAAGGTACGAGGGTTAAATTAATTTCTACTGTTTTGAACTGGTCTATCTAAATATGAATTCTGTGAGATGCCTAGCTGTATTTCCTTGTTTGTTTCTGTTGCATTCGACCTATTCACGGCAGAGCAATTCAAACTCAAGTAACATTATTCAATTTGTAAAAAGTAATCTTTAGCAAATTTTGAAGTACCATCTAGAAAAAAATGTTTAATACGTTGAAAACGAAAATTATCCTAACGATATAGAAAATGCGCCATGATATTTGCAGCAATGTAAGCAATTTCATTTTAATTCACTAGTAACTCTGGCTGTGGAATGCAATTTTAAATTTAAAAAATTACATTGCAATCACACTTCAGGTAAGTACAGTACAAGATATCAGTTATTTAAAAAAAAATGATCTATGTATGGGAACAGAATTGGATGGCCTTGCTCGCCTCGAAACGGTATTCTCCTTACTGTGATGTGAAATTTAATGTCTTTTGGCGACGACCAAACCTCAGTTCATAGATAGCGATCAAACGACATACGATTGTGTAGCGACTGTGGTAAAAATACGTGCCGGACTGTGTATCAGAAAATAGATCCTTCACTTCTATGTGAAAACAGAATTAATTATCGGTCGCTGCAAATATATGTTGCACATAATTTTAATTTAATTTGATTAAAATTATTAACAGGTCTTCGTTCTTCTTTCGTTCAATTGCTGTTGTAGCGATTAAAACACCGGTATCTTCTTTTGCCGCTCTAATTTAAAACCGAGTTCTTCGTAAATCCAGTCGTAATATAGCAATTTATCTTCTCTTAGTTTTGTCATAATTAGATGAAAATTTTTCTTGCGATATCGCCATTTTCATGGTTTTATCAAAATTCATTTCGCAGCCAACATTTATTATTTTACGGCGTAAAGTCCAACCGATTTTGTACCGGAAAAGATAATGCAGTCAAAATAATCATCAAAAACTACATAATTGCTTTTTGAACAATGTTCTTTTTATGTATATAGCACTACACTCTATGAAGAAGAAAACCGTCATCGATGACCTGTAAAACATGTTCGGCCGGACGTGTTACTCTCATACAGTCAAAGTTGTTAAAAAATACAGACTTTGGTTTACGCGTATCACCTTCTTCGAAAAGAGAAAGAAATAAAGCTACAAGTTCGAATCTTAAGTATTCTTTCGCGTCGATTTTTGTTTTTATATTAAAAGAAATCCTTTGAAATATTATAATGGATTAATTGCTACTATCTTTCGAATTTCATTTTTAATCATTTCTGTAAAACCGTGAAACTCGTGAAATTCTTGTATCGACGCGTTGTTTGGAAGTTGAATAAGGAACATTAGAAAAATCTTTCATTTCTTTGCATATTTCTACAAATGAAATGATAGAAAGGATCTATTTCGTCGATACGCTTTCTGTTATTCCACGGTCGTAAGTTAGGCCACCCTGATTTTTCATTGATTTTATTGACACTTGTTCGACCGCCGTACCTGACCATTTGCCACATCAAGATTTCTCAGAGCGCCACATTGCGAAAAATATTTCGTTTAATAACTGATCATTACATAGCGAGTCTTTATGCAAGTGTATATTTCTACAGGAAATAGGTAAAGCTGCGGAACCTGGACAAAAATTTGTTTTGCCATTAGGAGATTCTAAAAATATATTTTTTAGTTTACATATTTTGCATATTGCATATTTTTGCATATTTTTTGCATATTTATGTTTAAAAACATACGCAATAATATATCTTGAAAACATTGAGTTGATAATTGAACATTCGATGTAGTTGTTGGTATTTCGGATTCGACCAGTTCAGTTTTACTCCTGGAACGACAAAGTGAATTTCATCAAAGTAGAATTTCATCAATGAAGAGCTGGCTCGAAGACGATCCCAATTTCATCATTGATGAAAATAATGGAAAATGTATTTATCGTTAAACGAGCAAAAAAGTGTAAGTTGTAATCAAAAGTCGCAATTAGTTCAACACGAAAATACTTCTATGCACAAAAGAAAAAGTGATGAAACAGATACTACACTCAAGGCAGAAAATTTAGAACAAGTAACAAGTTCAAAAAAGGTGAATTTTATGCGGATTTAACAAGAGCAATGGGTTGGGCGGCCATTTTCGGCATATAAAGTAATTTTTACCCACAAACACCATCAATTAACGTCATCAAATTTTGAAACAATACCTGTATTTTACTGTAATTCTAAGTATAACGCATCAGAATAACTGTAAAACATTTGTCGATACTAAATATTACTCTTAACATTTAATACAATATCTATTTAATATTGTACGTATTAGCATATTTTTCGTGCATAAACGTCATATGCTTTTTGTATATTTATTACTCGTGACCATTCACTGTACTAATAAACATTTGGGGATAAATTTTGAACACTTTTTCAGAATGACGAAAACTATATTCTCACAAAGTTTTAACTTCGTATATTACATTTCAGATCAAAAATATGATAATTAAAAATAGTGCGATTTTGGATTGTTTCCATTTATTTATGACGCTTCGTTTGATACGTATTTTTCATACCCACGATTTTTATTCGAAACCTTTAGCGATTCGTTTATTAGGTTCGTTGTTACATGCAAAAAATTTGGAGATTGTGTGGCGGCACTCGACACAGTAAATGCCACCACTCGACACTAACTAGTATCGGACGACGGCAGCGCTGTGGTTAGCGCCTTAAAGCATAACTGGCAAATATGTATCAGTTTAGATAATGCTACATACAACAAATCTATGTTGAACATTACTCACACACCACCTATTTTTATTATTTATATTTGCATGTTTTTCACGCGTATTTACATACGCAGTTTGCATACCACACGTGGAACCCGTATAAACATCCGCAGTCTAAATAACGACGACTTATTTAATAAATAATAACATTTCTTTACAAATTCTTGATATTACATACTGTATAATTATTATTTTCAGATGATAACACTGCAATAGAACGCGATGTGGACGGTATAAGTGGCATAGATAATGATAATTTCCAGAAGGAAACGTAGACAGAGAAAATGAGAATGACAATTATCAGAGTTCGATAACATACGTTTATAACGTTATACGTTAACCCCTTAACCTACGATTTACGTTCGAGAATTTTGGGCCGATTTACGTTTGGTCCGATCATCTACTACGGGCTATGCCCGTAGTTATAGGTTAAGGGGTTAATAGGATTATTAAAAATTCTATAATTAATGTTCGAAACGTATTATCGGGACAAGAACGGTGCGTATCAAGAAACAGATGTTTAGGTGATCGAATGAGACGAATAAACGGTCACGAAAGAATCGCAACAAAGTGTCCCCTCGAAACGGATGATGTTAAACCTTCTGCATCAGAAGGTCGCAGGTCTATGCCGTAACATTTCCAATAAAAGCATCAGTACCAATAGGACTGACCATCAAGACTGAGTATTCAGGGAGGGTTCGACGAACCCCACGGAAGGAGCTACAGGATACGGTAGTTTCGTTGCGGCATGCGATGTAGTGTTCTCCGCGGATTTCGACGCTGAGAGCCGATAACGGATAGTCTTGGGATCCCAGTGCCGCTGGAGACTGCTGGAAGCACGCAAAAGGACACCTTGGACTCTCTGACAGAAACAAGGAAAACACGTGATCGATTAGACTACGGCCGATATTCAGGTCGAAACTATAAGACGGATGGAGTAGGTGGAGCGAATGACCTCCAAGAACCTGAAAGGGGCCTACACTCGTAACCCCCGAAGGAGAAACTAGCTGTGGAGAAAGAGAGGGCGCTGGCAGCAATCAGGGAATCGAATATTGTGTACGGTTACAGGACTGTTCCCCGTGTTTGAACTCATACTGGCTGGGCGCTAGCAGCAATCAGGGAATCGAGTATTGTATACGATTACAGAACTGTTCCTCGAGTTTGTACTCATACTGGCTTAGCCAGACAATAGGAAGGAAACCGGTACCGACAACAAGAGAAGGAAAACGGCGGGGGGGGGGGGGGGAGGTGGAACCCCGGGCACCCCCTCGTACGGTAATAGCGACTGGGGCTAAGGCGAATGGTAGGAGGTTGGTGGGCAGTAAAGAAAAGCCGAGGATGGTGTCGGATGTAAAAATAGGTGATAACGTCACTATTTCGGTTGTACCGAGGAGCAGGGGGGACAAGGAGAGCGACCCTTTTAGGCCCAGTAGGAAGATCCAGAGGAGCCTCACGAGTGGTGCTAGGCCTGATATAGAAGTAGTCGAAGATTCGGAGGGTTCCGCTGGGATGAGGGACAGCGACCTCGATACGCTAGTGACGACGAGAGGAATGGCCTACGCCAAGCAGCTGGCGAGAAGAGTGGTTGAGAGAAATGCTGGAGCGAAACAGGCGAGTGCAATCATACCTGGCGAAGCGGAGGACAGTGCCAGGGATGACACAATGACGAGCGACGTCGACGATGAAGACGTCGTGATATCGAGGGCGAAGCTTAACGTGCTCACGCAAGCCCTCACTGGCGTTGTCAAAATGCTGAGTGTCCTTGTAAAGAAATTCAAGGTAGACAAGGACAAAGGCGAAGATATCAAGGAGGTAGGTAACCTGGTAAAAGGTATTTTATCGTCCCTGGAGCGATGCGGAGAGCACAAAGATAGGAGGAGGAAGAGGAGGAGGGATTTTGTTGGTGGAGCGGTCAATACGGTGACGGCGGCCAGTGAAGGTGAATATCCCAAGAGGAAAGGGATATCGCCGGCTGAGTTGACAAGGACGGAGAAGTGTAAGAGGCCTAGAAAAGGCGAGGTCTCTTATGCGGAGGCCCGTGGGAGTATACGCAGTAAGGCCAGGATGGAGGAGGAGTATAGCGACGACTCCGAGGTTTGGATGAAGGTCGAAAGAAGAAGAAGGGAGAGGAGAGCTTCTTTGATAAAGGAGGCTCCGAAAGTGCGCCCGACGAATAATCGAGAGGTGGCCCCGGAGGAAGGAGTGCACCGAGGGATAGAAGAAGGAGGGAAGCGCTCTTGATAAAGGTGGAGGAAGGTTCGGAGTGGATCCAGGCGTATAAGAAGATAATGGCTGCCAGGAGCACTCTGGAGGGAGCCACGGGGGTCCGAAGAACGAGGGCAGGGCACATCCTGATAGAGTTCGACAGGACGGTGTCGGTGCATGAGGCGGGGATGAAATTGAGAGCCGCGTTAAGCGACAGCACGGAGGTGGCAGCGCTCGTTAATAGGGCGATGTTGCAGATCAGAAATGTCGACCCCCTCACCAGCAAGGAGGAGCTGGTGGAAGAGATAAGAGCGCAATGTGGGATCAAGGACAGTGTGAGCGTGGAGGTGAAATCTCTGAAGATGGCACCATGGGGCACGCAGGTGGCGGTGGTGGTCTTCCCTACTAATGGGGTGCCGAGTGAAGATAGGGATAGGAGGCTGAGAACGGGGCTAACCATAGCCTCGGTTAGGTTGCTTATCGGCGCACAGCGCTGCTATAAGTGCCACATGCTGGGGCACATGGCAGCGAAATATACTGTGGTGTGCCCGGGTAGGAAACTTTGTAGGATGTGTGGTAGTACGGAACACACCATGAAAGATTGCGATAGAGAACCTAGGTGCGCAATGTGTTCGGGGCAGGAGAGGATCAGCGCAAAACCCATCACCGGTTCGCTGGCGTGCCCGATAGTGCGCATAGGTGTTAGGAAATTTAGACGGGAACTCAATTAGAGTCCTACAGATTAATTTGAATAGGTGCACACTACCGCAGGACCTGATGATGCAGTACGTATGTGAAAGCAGGGTGGACATTGTGGTCATCTCTGGGCCCTATAGGCAATTGCCTTATTGGTTTAATGACGAGGGCGGGGACGCATCCATATGGGTCTATGTTTAACGGTAGATATGCGATGAGTGAGACCCTGGTCCAAAAGGCTGGGATCGTAGGAATCAGGGTCGGTGACGTGTTCTGTGTCAGTGGGTACTGTTCCCCGAATACGACTAGGCGCGTTTTTGATGCCTTTTTGAGGAAACTAGAGGGTGTTCTGAAGGAGGGGAGGAAAAGTGCATCGGCGCTAATGGTTGCCAGAGACTTTAATGCTAAGTCTAGAGTGTGGGGTGACAGTAGGACCGAACGGAGGGGAACATGCCTGCTGAACGTGATCACGAAGCGCGGTTTGCTACCGATTAGGACGACGGGAACTATTCCTTCCTGAGAAATGGAAGGACGAGTTTCCCGGATGTGCTGAGTATCGATCGACGTATGAGGCTGAGTTGGAGGAGGAGTGCTGTCTTGGATTGGTACTCAGCCTCTGATCATTTTTATATCTTGTACAAATTTACGAGCAGCGTTAAGAGGGCGGTTGGTGGGGCATTCGTATACTCGACGAAGCAGATCGACGCGGATAGGTTTTTTTAGCAGATTTGATGCTATTTATGCGGAGCACGTTTTAAAAATTGACGAGTCGGCAAGCGGCGAAAGACTACAGAATAGCTTGGAGCGCACGTGTGCCGAGGCTTTGAGGAAGAAGTTCCCGTCGCGGGCGAAAAGAAGAGTCAACTATTGGTGGAACAACGAGCTAGCCACTTTAAGGAGCGTAATGTATAGGAGCAGGAGAAGAGCCCAACGAGCGGTGGCGGCTCACAAGGAAGATGCTGAAGCCCTGGTGGCCGAATTTAAGGCTGCACGAAGGAGCCTAAAGAGGGTGATCGAACGCAGTAAGGAGGAGTGCTGGAAGGGGTTCTGTGCCACCTTAGATCAGGACCCGTGGGACAGGCCGTATCGAGTTGTGAGGAGTAGATTGATGTGGTCGGCACCATCTGAGCCCCTTGGAGGTGACAGGGTGGCGAGTATCCTGGACGACCTCTTCGTTACCGAACAGCAATTGCGACCGGGTAGGCATGAAATTGGACCGGCCCCACCTGCCGTACCCGACGAAGATGAGGATTTATATATCGATGAAGAAGATTTGAAGTCGGAAAATATGATCCTAGGAAGGCTACAGGGGTGGATGGGATCCCTGGTGCTTTAATCAGATTGTTGGCGGAACGAAAACCGAGTGTGCTCCTAGCTGTGCTCAATGGTGTTAACAACAGCGGTAGGATACCGGCAGTATGGAAGGTGGCTAGGGTGGTGTTAATACCCAAGCCCAATAGAGACCTGACACTGTCATCGGCTTACAGGCCGATCAGTATACTGCCGGCATTGAGCAAGGTCTGGGAGCACACGCTGAAGATACTCATCGAGAGGAGCATCGGGCGAGATCCCTTTCACAAGGACCAGTTTGGCTTCAGGAGGAGGAGGGGGACCCTTGAAGCCCTGAATAGGATGGTCGCGGTTGCAGAAGACTGCAGAAGAAAGGGCCTGGTATGCGTTCTGGTCGCCCTCGATGTAAAGAACGCGTTTAATATCTTGAGGCTGGAGTGTATTCTGGAGGAAGCGCGAAGGAGACGGTTGCCGGGACGACTTCAGGAGCTGATCGGGGATTACCTGGCCGATAGGAGGATTATAGCGCACTGCCGGGACGGCGTCGTAAGGAGGAATTTCGGTGCGGGGGTTCCGCAAGGATCGGTCTTAGGACCGCTACTGTGGAACCTCGTGTACGACGGAATACTGGAGACGCTTGACCGGGAGAAGGACATTGAAGCTGTGGCGTTTGTCGACGACCTGGCGGTACTCTTTAAGGCTAGGGAGTTCCTCGGCATCGAGGACAGGATACGGACGGTTATCAGCACGGCCACCAGATGGTGCAGCGACGTGGGACTGCATTTGGCAAAAGAGAAGACGGAGGTTATCCTCCTAACCAGGAAGAAGATACCGACGAGTTTTAACTTTGACGTGGGGGCGGGGGGGGGAGGAGATCTCCACTAGTAAGACAGTGAAGTATTTGGGAGTTGATTGGATAATGCTAGGGGGTTCTCCCCCCACCTCGAATCGGCGTGTGACAAGGCGGAACGATTCTTGGGTGCCATACGGGGCCTGCTTCCCAACGTGAATGGGCCTGGGGTTCGAAGGCTCTACTATGGGGTGTGGGAGTCTGTGGTCCTGTATGGTGCACCTATATGGGCCTCATCCCTTGTTAAGGTGATTAATAAGAAGATCATTAAGAGGGCACAAAGGACGGCGATGATCCATACGTCTATTGCCTACCGTACAGTGTCACATGGAGCCTTGTGTGTGGTGATGGGTAACATGCCCACACACATAAAGGCGTGATTACGGTGGAGGCAGTACGGCGTGAAGAGGCGGATTGTTGAGAACTCAGATGGAATGGAGCTTGCATCGTACGAAGAAATGGAGAAGCTGAAGACCGAAGCCGAGGACACATGGAGAGTGGAATGGACGTTCCATAATCCCTACAACTGGACTAAGAAGCTGATTGAGGATCTGTTAATCTTCTACAGAACGAAGAGGGGCGTCAACTACCATGTCATGCAGATTCTTACTGAGCACGATATCTTCAATTGATACCGTCACAGAATTGGGAAAGAGACGCACACCAGTTGTTGGAATTGTGGAGCCGCCATGGATGATGCCGAACATGTGCTTTTCTGGTGCCCTAGATGGACAGGGGAGCGCGTGGAGTTGGAGGCCGAGATAGGAGAAGAATGCAGGATAGAGAACCGGATCGTGGAGAAGATGGCCGCCGAGGAGCGGCTATGGTTGAAATTTTGCAACTTTTGTACAAAGGTTATGACAAACCGGCTTAATAAGGAGAGGGAGGTGGAGGCTCTACGAAGAAGGGAAAGTAGGAGGAGAAGATAGTAAATGTAGGATGATTGTTGATGAAGATAGGTACGTGTATATAGAGGCCAACCCGAAGTAATGTTGAATGATTGTACCGGGTTGGTACCTCGAGTACCGCAATACAGGGAATATGAGGAGGGGCTTTTAGTGGACATGGCGACGTCATCTGCCGAGTCCCACATAACCTGGTGAGACGGGTCACCGGGTATGCGTAACAGCATTTTCCCCGCCTCATTAAAAAAAAAAAAAAGTTCCTCGAGTTTGTACTCATACTGGCTTAACCAGGCAATTAGAAAGGAAACTGGTACCGACAACAAGAGAAGGAGGCAGGTGGGGGCGAAAAAGGGAGAGCCGCGTGAGGAAAGCCCAAGGATCCGCTAGAAGATCTCAAGAGAAGAATCTCCCTCCGAAAGATCGAGGAGTTCAGACCAAACCTTCAGGAGGTGGGTTTAGCTCCTCCACCGGCTGTCTAAAAGGTTCAGCGGATCTAACAGTGGAGATAAGCCATCTCTGCTGGGATTGGTGGAACATTTCATAAAATTTTCCAAAAGAAGTTTATTAGGTAACATTGTAACTCATGTTTTACTAGAGCCACACGAAATATGAAAACAAAATGGAAATACAACGCAGCTACTTGGTTTCACATCCTATTCGCTATTAAAATTTGCTTCTCGTCTTGGACGTGTCCCTTTCATGAAGAACTGAAGAAAAACAACGCCTTTATAATTTGGCCGAACTTTTTAATAATGCACATGAAAGGGTACCTGCCATGATCATTTCCGATCGCATCTACAAGAATTTATACAATCAACTCAAACATTTTCACCGATGATGATTTTATTACTACTGACCGAATTTACGAAATAGAAGAAAGAATTGTAGTGATTGAAGACAATGAATTTCGAATCGAAGAAGTAGGTAATTGTAACAGCCCTGCTTTAAAAGAACATATAAATACATATGTACATTTAAGTATGAAAGATATATAATATGTATATAAATAATAATAAATTATTTCCCCCATATTTAAATGTACATATAATACAAATTTTGTACCTTTGTATTATAAAGTTTGTGTGTATGAATAGACTTATTTTTTTCATATAATGGCAACACTACAAAATCTGCTTGTCTTCAAATGCGAAATACGTATATTTTTTGAAATGTGCAAAAACTATACCTTAAATATATAGTATATGGTATATAAATACCTTAAGTTTTTAGCGAAAAATAAAAAAATTATAGCACTTTTTCTTCTTATTCTTTTATTTCTTATTCTTTTATTTCTTATTCTTTTATTATGCTTGTAAAATAATGGTAAAACAAAAACAGAAGCTACAATATAAGCAGCAGTGGAGATGATGTTTATACGGATATGCTACAAAAAACAAGTATAGATGATGATAGTGACATCGTGCCATATAAAAGACAACGTTTGAATATAATATCGTTCTTTATTATTTCGCAAGAGATGTGTTCGTATTGCCGGCAGACGATGAGAGAAAACATCTCTGAATGCAAAAAGTTAAAATTCGATGTGCCACCGGTATTAGCGTTACTCGATGTATATATACCATGATAGGATAATAGTACTATAGTATGGCATTGCCAGCACACAGGGTCACAGTTTTCTGATACGATCAGTTAATTCCAGACATCATGATTATTATAAGACAAATTTTTAAAGTTATAGTATAAGAGTTAATACCTTGAATTTTAAAATGTTGGTTACGAATGTTATGAATAAATGATCTAAATCTTTTAATTATTGGTAAACATTATCAATGACAGATATTTTATTTTGCTTACAAATAACTAGTGTCGACGAACTCAATTTTATTTTGATCGCCGACTATCGCAAATATTATCCCGTTTCGTCATTTAAAGCAACACGATTAAAGTCCACCACACGATCAAGGTATAAAAGTGCATTTTGTATTAGCCAAGTAAAAGTACTTGAGAGACGGAACAAATTTTCGTATACGAAAAAATTAAAAAAAACAAAGGAAGGGATCTGATTTTTCTTCTGAGCGAGTTAGGCGTATTTTGCGCTAGTTCTGTTTGTTTTGATTCTGGGTGATCGTACGTGTAGATTGTTATTTTCAAGATCTGAAACTTCTCAAAATCGTGTTTGTTTATTCCTATTTGAAATGTCTAAAGCAATAAAAGATGCTACGTTAATTTTTTGTAAAGACTGTGGTAAATTGGTGACAAATCCGACTACATGCGACTTGTGTGGAGTTTCATCGCTCACTCGATTCAGATGTTTACCTAAAATCTCACTAATATTACGTCTGTATTTGGTCTTTTGCACCTTGTTACCAAAAAGTTCAAAAAACTCGGTGAAACTTTGACTACCAAAATACACGGCAATATTGAACAAATTTGTGCTTTCTTTAAAC
The DNA here is from genome assembly GCF_024542735.1 of Bombus huntii. Lineage (NCBI taxonomy): Eukaryota > Metazoa > Arthropoda > Insecta > Hymenoptera > Apidae > Bombus > Bombus huntii. Next base: position 11,394,606 of record NC_066250.1, on the reverse strand, counting down.
TCAAGGTAACTGAACTTGCCAGCACTGTACCTACATGAGACTAAAATTTATGTATGGAAAAATGGATGGAAATATTTTGCGTCTTTCGCTTGGTATTTACAATTAAATGTCACTCTTTACATAAGTGATCACGCTTCTGTTCTAGCTTCAAACTTTAGTTTTATATTCTGTTTCTGTCTTAGTTTTCATGGAGCATTTCGTGTGTACAGCGATCATGGACCTTCGATTAAAAGGCCAACTGATCAAGGATGGTGATAGTAATAATGGTACAGAAATTTGTATGTCTGATGATGACATTCCGTTGTCCGAGAAATGGAATAACTTTCTTGAAGAAAGGAAGTGGAAAATAACTACAACTACTAATAATTGTGAACCGCGTGTTAAAAATTAGACAGACAATTTGTAGTGGAGTACAGAGAGCTTATTTGACATTCGGCGAATATTGTAGTATCGTAAGAAAAAAGGCTTAATTAGAGATCGATCGAATCATAAAAACAGTGTCGTCTGCCGTTCGGTTGTTAGTTTACATCGAAGAAAACCTATGTGACTAAGGTCACCTAGTTTTTGCGGAGCATGAGCGTGGTGAGATTAAAGAAAAAAGAAAAGAACGCTAGATTTTGGGTTCAAAGAGCGTTGAACAAGAGGTCAAAGTGTGCGAATCGAGAAGTGGGTGCAAAAGAAGAATCTGAGTTAGTCGAGAAGTCGGGGAGTAGAATTGTTAGCGTTGTTGAGTTGCGAGAGTTGTTTGAAATAAAGTTGTATGAGATAAAGAGAGATCGTTTTCTGTTTAATTAATATCTGTACAGACAATTTAATGTAAATAAATTGTAAATAGTCGGGGAAAAATTTATACCTAAATTTCCTCGATACTAAAATGTGGACGTGTTTTCGGTGTCTCTTCGAGTCTTGATAGTCTTGTTTGATTTCTAGGTCCAGTTTATGAATCTTTACACCCTCTGCATACAGTCTGTGTTGCGTTGCATAGCATTCGTTTATTCGTTTCGTTGTGATTCGCGCATCTTCCGGGCACAATCTCTTCTTCGCTCTTTTCTACATAATCCATTCTTCTACATTTTTCTTATAACCGCCACGGTTAGACTTGTCGCTAAGCCTAGCTATATTGATGTGTCATATATCGATTCGTTTGGATGTATTGGATCTTCCGATGTCAATAAATCATTCAATTTAACAGATTCATTCAGCAGATGTTATTTCTCCCTTGGGACTATGGCAGTTCCAAAGAAGCAGATTTGTAAAGGATGGAAGGATTTGTACCAATAGCTAATCCGATTACTTGCACGCCCAGTGGAGCGGTATCACACCCGGGATTCTCCTGTTTGGCTAGACACTCTCATTCATAGCAATCTGATAGACTCCTTATATGGTTCGACATCCACCGGCACTCCAACGTCTCCAATGGCTGATGTAAATACAGACAAAGCGCTGCTTGACAGGGTTCGAGACATGTTTTAATCGAAATTTAGTAAACTGGAACATCAGCTAGAGGTTTCCCAATCGAATTTCGGATTGCTAAACAATACTTTGATGGGTATCAACGGCAAAGTAATCAAGCTAGAATTGACAAAAGTGTAGAAAGTAATTTGGAATGCGATATCTTAGAGCAAGTCGATCAAAGGAACAGTACATTCAAAAATCTTATCCTTTGGTTTGACTGAGAGTGATGCAATCTCTAACGCAACGTCGATCAAGATTATTTTAAGTAGCATCCAACCTGATGCTCGTAACGTCGATATTATCATCCGTCACCTTGATAGAATCGCATGTAGTAGTAGACTTAGGCCTGTGTGTGTGCCAAATTTCCCGTTGTTGTTATTAGGAAACAAAGACAGATATCGGAGTTCTGTCAGAATTCTACAGGGTCAAACTGTCAAACAACGGTCATTGCTGAATAATTTGAGAACCGAGTTTTTTTTTTTTTTTATTTAAAATTTCACGTTCACAATTTGTCCAATTTGGACATTTGGTAGAATTTTTTATCTGTTTGATTATCATGTGGGTGGCTACTGCCCATGGGGTACCATCTTCGTGTTTGTTAAGATATATCCTTTGTGAGGTCTGCTGGGTGTTTCCTTTTTAGTCTCCTTTCTATGGTTGTGTTGATCGTTTCCGCTGCCAGCCGGTTCGGGTGCGTTGCTATTCTTTCTCTGTACTTTCTTGCGAATCTGCTAATCTCTCCCTTGACCGTTGGTATTCCAAGGTCTTTCCGTATGTCCTCGTTTCTAACGTACCATGGGGCGTTTACAATTGATCTAAGAATTTTAGCTTGGATTGTCTCTAGTTTCCTTATATGGTTCATTGCTGCTGTTCCCCAAAGTGGAATTCCGTACGTCCAAATTGGTTTTATGATCATTTTGTATATTTTTAATTTGTTTTCTATGCTTAGTTTGGATTTTCTACCTGTTAACCAATACATTTGTCTCCTTGCTAATTGTATTTTGTCTATTATAGATTTAATAATCGTGTATCTAAGTGAATCGTGTATCTAAGTGGAGTCCTAGGTATTTGACTTGCCTTGTTTGTATTATGTGCGTGCCGTTCAGTGTAATGTTTGGAGGTACCTGTTTTCGCAGTGTGAATGTAATGTGGTTGCATTTATCGGGGTTTGCTTTAATTTGTTTAGCTTGAAGCCACTTTTCTATTTTTGTGATATGTTCTTGTAGTGATGTGACTGCCGTTGCAGGGTCAATGTGCCTGACTAGTACCGCTGTGTCGTCCGCGAATGTCAGTATCTTGCTATTAGAAGTTGTTGGTATGTTGACCGTGTATAATGTGTATAAAATTGGTCCTAGGACGCTTCCTTGCGGAACTCCTGCCTTGATTTCTTTAACTTCAGAGTATGTGTCTTTGATTTTTACTACGAAGGTTCTGCTGCTTAAGTAAGATTTAATTAAATGGTATATCTGCTCCGGGAATTGTTTTCTGATTGATTGACGTAGACTTTCGTGGTTTATTTTGTCAAATGCCTTCTCGATGTCCATAAAGAGGGCTGTGCAGTATTGTTTGTTTTCTAATGCTAGAATTATTTCATTTGTAAGTCTGTGCATTTGCTCTATCGTGGAGTGATTTGAGAACCGAGTAACATAATATTATCGATCCTTCTAATACTTAATTTTTATGTTATGTTCGTGGCATGCGTAAAATTGTAACGACTGCTCTACGCCCAAGAAGAGCACAATATCGCTATTGGTGCACTTGCAAAATGTGAAGAGCTTTCCCCTAAGCTGCAGCACCTTCAACGTATGATTTCGTGTATCGTTCGAGGAGCTCGGCTTTTCCGGATGTAACCTCTATCGGTGCGACAGGTCTCGTCTTGTCAGTTTTTTGAGAAGCAGTGGTGTGCCGATTGAGGTTTAGATCCATTTCAAATGCGTCGTTAAAGTTACGAACTAGTATCCTGGTAAACATTTGCATTTACATTTTTGGCAATTTCAATTTACCCCGTGTTATATAGGATAGTAATGTTCCATCATTAAGATTCTGACTGTGGTCTGAATGAAGTTATGTCGTTTGAATATTTAGTGAAAACTTCTTTTTATTGCTGTTTGGCTCAAGAAGTCCATGTCTGTAAGAAGTTTGGTTCTTTACTGAATTTATGCTTTTCTTTCGATATTGATGATTCATTGCCTTTTTCTGTTGATAAACAGCGCTCCTGTGATTATTTGGATTCCATTAGATGGGATGTATCGTGAGTAATGTAGACAATGGTATCGATTTATTAATTTCGAACCGTTGCGTAACAATTTTCACATTCCTCGTATGCTTTTCTCCTTGGTTTCTTAATCTTGTACGGTTAAAGAAACGCTCTCACCGTACTTACAAACGTACCAATGCATATGGTGATTGTTTACTTGTCAATAACTTACGTACTAAATGCAAAAATGTATCAAAAGGATGCTACACTCGTTGTATTAACAATACCGAGCGGCTAACCTTAGATTATAATAACATGAAGATATTCTCGAATTTTGTGAACAGTCATCGCACTGTAAATTCCTGAACAATATGTATTTGAATGATGTTAAAACTGATAATCCTTAATCGACAACGAATACGTTAATCTTTCATTTCGCTACTGCACATACTTTTCGATCTGTTGCGTCTCCGGTATTCGAATCAGTCCAAAGCATTCTGTTATCTAATCTAGATGTTAGCATTGGCGACATATTCCCCGAATTGAATAAATTAAACACATCTAAAGAACATGGTATCGAAGGAATTTCTTCAAATTTTCTCAAGTTTCCTGTAGTTTCATTCTACGTCAGGCTTTATGGATTATTTTTGGCGTCTCAAATCCCCGAGGCTTTTTCGAGTGAGTGAGAATTCAGTTACGTAAGACCTGTATTTAAATCCGGAGATTAAACCGTCTACAGGTCAATATGCATTATCGATGCAATTCCTATGCTGTTCAAGAATCTAACAGTTGATTCTATTAGAACTTTCATTAGGTTTATTGTCATTTTGATGTTCTCGAATAATATTACCAAATCGATACTGTGCACGTTGATTTTCAAAAAACGTTTGACATCACATTCCGTTCTTAACGCGATATTGGTTTCAATGAGATTTAAGGATCCAGTGTTATCATGGACAGTAAGCTATCTGAACAGTAGCGAACAGCGTGTTCGAATTGGCGGTCTGTAATTCGCACCCATAGTTAACGTTCTCAGACGTTCATTGGGAATCCCGCCTGAGCTTATCTACAATTTTTATTAATGATTTTTCGGACGGTCCGTAATATCGTCGATCTCTACTATTTGCCGACGATTGTAAGATTTTTGAAATAATTCATGCATCCAGCATTGCTTCCAAGCCTAACTTGATCTCCGGAGCGTAGATCGACGGTGCCGTGCAAACTGAGCTACAACAAATTTTACTTCGTGCGTTCCGCTTATAAGTTATGTCCTATAATGTTTAATTATAGCCTGTGATGGGATTCCTTGCTTCTAATGTCTCGGGTGTGTGATTTGAATGCCCACTTTACGTCTCTCTTAAATTTCTTACCTCATTTTCAATATATTGCAAGAGGGTCATATAAGACGGTAGATTTTATTAAGCGATGTGCTGCGGAATTTAGGAGCATTCAGCTCATTAAGCTGGTTTAATATCGTTTGTTAGGCTGCTTTTAGAATACGTTTTGTTAATCCGATTTCCGGACGAGGTAACGTACAGGCCGCTGTTGGAGAGAGAGCAACACAGGTTTCTCAGATTTTCACTGCTCTTCTATAGTTTAAATTTAAATTCTCTTGAACCTCGTAGGACTGTAGCGTTCTAAATCTGTCTTTTCAAATTGATTAATTGCTTCATATATGTCGGGTTAGGATCGGAATTTTGGGCGCGTGACAACTCTTCGCGTGGACTAGCCATCGTTTCACAAAGCCGAGATTTTATTTACACGTATATACAAGACTATCACAAAGCTTAACAAATGATAAGTCTAATAAATGATAAGTTTGATAAACAACGAAGTTAGTGAATAATACATTGTACGAATAATTAAGTTTAACAGATAATAAGCCTAATGAATAATAAGCTTAACGAATAGTAAGTTTAATGAATAATACGATTTACAAATAATAAGTTTAATGAACACTATTAACAATGTTTTTGGGTTCAAACAAATCCACGGTCAACGAGATGACTCTTTACTAGGCGTGAAATAATCTTGAGCGCAAAATACAATTGACGAAAATGCTCGATGTGTCACTCTCCAAGGCAATCGCACGAATGCCAGCTTCGTCTGGAATTCGATACGAACTCGTTGCAAGCATCGAGAAAGTTCCAAACGTCGTTGCTAGGCAGTTTCTGCCTGGAGTTTGATTATTGATACAATGTATGTCCCATTGTATCGGCACCTCCGAGGCAACCTCACACGTGGCTAGGTCCGCTCTCGAAGCCGCATGCCGCCATAATCACACTTCTCGGAAAACCCATACAGCCACTCCAGACCTCCGTTAGGCAAAACGTTTATCTCGTGACCGTGGCTACGTTCGACGACCAATTGTCACCTCGAATCTAATCTCGCTATCACAAATTTTAAACAATTACAACTATGATAAAATCTAGGCTAAAGTACTAGAGGATGTTCCCAAAATTTCCAAGGAAAGGCTTCGACTTTCCTTTCATCTCCGACATACATTATCCGCGATTCTTGAAGTTGATTAATATTTTCTCACCTTCGAGATTTCGCACCGGCTCATTTTAACTAACTTGGGAAGATGGCAACATAAGCTACATGTATATTTGTTACTACAATCAAACATGACATTATGTGCCATTTATGAGTTGTCCAGTTGCAGTGACTTCTCCGAAGCATATGTATAAATATTCCTTGCAAAACGCCAATCCCATGCCCAACAATTAGTCGCGGCACGAAATGACCAAGTACCCCCCTCCAGGAAACGGTGCAGTAAGAACACAACGTTGTTCAAGCTATCTGGTGGAGATTCTCTCCAGCAGGGACGGGTTCCCGGCGTAATATGTAAGCTTCCTTTGGTATAAATCGTTTAATCCTGGTACTGTGCTGAGGATCTGCATATTGGTAACGTTAACCCACATTCGTTAAATGCAAATCACAGCCGGCTTATGTATGCTCTGCACGTCGGCCCTATTAAATATAGGCTCATACTATGAGTGCGAAATTTACACTGAATGACGTGCCTGGTTGTCTCGGAAGACGAGACACGAGGTATCCTGTGAAAGGCACCTCGCTCCCTACGACGTTCTAACGACCGTCGGAAGGGCGCTAAGGTGTACTTGGACGTGTTGGACAAAGTCAGCGCCAACCCACCGCGACGACGGGGGCCATCTCCAGCACTTCCGCAATTCGTGTCCATCAGCGTTGGAATGGAGCCGAGGGACCTCCACCTGTCCCGCAAGTGTTTCCACTATAACAGAACGCTACACAGTCGCCCTCATATCGGGTGAGTGCGATTTCTGGATGCTGAGCAGACGGTCGCGCATCAAGACGGGGATGGTAATGGTCAAAGAGAAAATCCCAGCGAACAGAACAAGTCAGCACATTTTTTGACAATTTCAACCAAATTTTGATAGCCGTTCGCATCAAGATGTCCAGAACTTTGAGTTCTCTGACTTCTTCGAAACCCGTTAATAGCATGCACGACCTTCAAAACGAGTGCCCTTAGAGATATAAGTAAGGCAAGGTAATATAGACCATGGATGAGCCAATTCAGATCTCGGCTCAGGTGTTGTGCAAGAGGCTTGGTCTCTGGTTGACGTACGACTCTCAATATCTCACGATAAACCTGGCATCAAGGACTGACACGCCCAAATTACCTATGCCGTCATCTCACGAGAGCACAGGACATCTGCCAGCTGAGAGGATGGAAAATTTCCAGCCTCGATAGTTCTAAACGCCACAGACTAAATTCTGTATGGCCTTTGTAATATCCTCCATAAGAATTTCTCTTATAAGATCATTTGTTCGGGTTCCGATATAAAAAAAACTTGCATTGGGCATGTTGACTACTTTAACCGTAATCCCCCCTCCAAAAAATACTGGGTGATTATAGCTTGTGAATAATAGCAGATAGAAATAGCGCGAAGAAGCGACGAAGAAACCGAACCTTGGGGGGAGGAGGTCCCTTAGAAATAATCGGTGCGTAGTAACTTTGAAACAAGAGATAGCATTCTTCATAGAAGGGTCCGATAGGACCCAGAAAGGACAATAGCCGCATGATCTCTCAATGTCATGCGGCCGTAAATGAACAAATGTCGCTCAATATCGTCCTATTTTTAATTGTCAATTATGCATATCAACTTGAGTACACAAAGCTAAAACTATGTGAGAGTGTAGTTTTTTTACTCTTAAGAAACGTAAAATTTAAATCCCCAAATATTATTTAGCTCTCGCAAAAAGTATTTAGCAACTAAGACTGTGTGTCTTAATTTCTACAATTTCCGGAATTTCGGTCAAAAGAACAGTTGGCGGAGACAACAGGCAGGATCGGAACGCGTAAAGCTCCGCGTCCCGACGAGTCCCAGCCCGTCTGTGCAGGCAGGGACGGATGAACCTTCTTCCGAAGTCGGGGCAATCTCCGGATTCAGCCTCGGCCTTTAGGTCTCGTGTGTCTTCTGAATGAGTCGGGCACGTTGCTCGAGAGAGTAATAGATGCCCGCCTGGAGAAGCACATATCTCCTGGAGGAGCGTTATACTCGGACTGCGGAAGGGCCAATACGGTTTCCGGATGGTACGGTCTACGACCGATGCTATCGTTCGGCTCCGCTCTCTCATTGCGGAGGCCAAGCGACGGAGAGGGGTGGCATTGGCGGTGTCATTGGACATCGCGAATGTCTTCAACAGCTTGCCCTGGGGCAAAATGGAGGAGGCCCTAGACTTCCACCGCGTACCTCCCTATGTGAAAGGCGTAATTCGGGCATATCTCCGGGACTGGAGTATCGTCTGTACCGTCCAGAGCGGAGGTATGATTAGGAGGGCCTTAGTCTGTCTCCGCTCCACTCCTCTGGTATCTCGCGTACGACGCAGTGCTTTGAACAACAATACCCCTGGAATCGTCACTGGCGTGTAACGCAGATGATACGTTTTGTAGCAAGGGGGATCACGGGGTACCACCTCAGACTGGGAGAGTAACGGTCGAGGTGGGAATCCAAATAAAATATTTGGGTCCCATTCTCTACAGGCACTGCGCTTTCGGTGTTCACTTCGAGCGTCTGGTACCTTTCTGCAGCACCTGGTAACGGATTGGCAGGCCGAGAGGCGGGGCACGCCGGCTGTACGCCGGGGTGGTGCGGTCGGAGCTCCTTTACAGGGCTCCGATCTGGGCAGCGGACTTGAAGGCCAACAGTCGCAGTCTCCTGCTGGTCAGGAGGTTCCATAGGGCGGTGGCCATCAGGGCGGTGAGAGGATTCCGCACCATTGCGACGACGGCAGCGACGCTAGGACGGTTTCCCCAGTACGAGCTGCAGGCCCTGACAACACTCAGTACAACACTATTTTCAACACTGTTCGCAACTGACTAATAGCTTCCTTTATACAACGCTTTCTGTATTCCTAGCATACACATAGTTACGAGTAACCCATGGTTAAGTACACGTTTTTTAATTACCCCGTGTCATAAAGGACCACGGGTGTATGACCCATTGGGATCTCCCAACATCAATCGTTTTATTGCTTTTTACCTGAAGTACATCGCAGTAGTAGACTTAGGCCTGTGTGTGCCAAATTTCCCGTTATTGTTATTAGGAAACAAAGGCGTTCTGTCAGAATTGTACAGTGTCAAACTATCAAACAACGGTCATTGCTGAATAATTTGGGAACCCAGTAACATAATATTATCGATCCTTCTAATACTTAATTTTTATGTTATGTTCGTGGCATGCGTAAAATTGTAACGACTGCTCTACGCCCAAGAAGAGCACAATATCGCTATTGGTGCACTTGCAAAATGTGAAGAGCTTTCCCCTAAGCTGCAGCACCTTCAACGTATGATTTCGTGTATCGTTCGAGGAGCTCGGCTTTTCCGGATGTAACCTCTATCGGTGCGACAGGTCTCGTCTTGTCAGTTTTTTGAGAAGCAGTGGTGTGCCGATTGAGGTTTAGATCCATTTCAAATGCGTCGTTAAAGTTACGAACTAGTATCCTGGTAAACATTTGCATTTACATTTTTGGCAATTTCAATTTACCCCGTGTTATATAGGATAGTAATGTTCCATCATTAAGATTCTGACTGTGGTCTGAATGAAGTTATGTCGTTTGAATATTTAGTGAAAACTTCTTTTTATTGCTGTTTGGCTCAAGAAGTCCATGTCTGTAAGAAGTTTGGTTCTTTACTGAATTTATGCTTTTCTTTCGATATTGATGATTCATTGCCTTTTTCTGTTGATAAACAGCGCTCCTGTGATTATTTGGATTCCATTAGATGGGATGTATCGTGAGTAATGTAGACAATGGTATCGATTTATTAATTTCGAACCGTTGCGTAACAATTTTCACATTCCTCGTATGCTTTTCTCCTTGGTTTCTTAATCTTGTACGGTTAAAGAAACGCTCTCACCGTACTTACAAACGTACCAATGCATATGGTGATTGTTTACTTGTCAATAACTTACGTACTAAATGCAAAAATGTATCAAAAGGATGCTACACTCGTTGTATTAACAATACCGAGCGGCTAACCTTAGATTATAATAACATGAAGATATTCTCGAATTTTGTGAACAGTCATCGCACTGTAAATTCCTGAACAATATGTATTTGAATGATGTTAAAACTGATAATCCTTAATCGACAACGAATACGTTAATCTTTCATTTCGCTACTGCACATACTTTTCGATCTGTTGCGTCTCCGGTATTCGAATCAGTCCAAAGCATTCTGTTATCTAATCTAGATGTTAGCATTGGCGACATATTCCCCGAATTGAATAAATTAAACACATCTAAAGAACATGGTATCGAAGGAATTTCTTCAAATTTTCTCAAGTTTCCTGTAGTTTCATTCTACGTCAGGCTTTATGGATTATTTTTGGCGTCTCAAATCCCCGAGGCTTTTTCGAGTGAGTGAGAATTCAGTTACGTAAGACCTGTATTTAAATCCGGAGATTAAACCGTCTACAGGTCAATATGCATTATCGATGCAATTCCTATGCTGTTCAAGAATCTAACAGTTGATTCTATTAGAACTTTCATTAGGTTTATTGTCATTTTGATGTTCTCGAATAATATTACCAAATCGATACTGTGCACGTTGATTTTCAAAAAACGTTTGACATCACATTCCGTTCTTAACGCGATATTGGTTTCAATGAGATTTAAGGATCCAGTGTTATCATGGACAGTAAGCTATCTGAACAGTAGCGAACAGCGTGTTCGAATTGGCGGTCTGTAATTCGCACCCATAGTTAACGTTCTCAGACGTTCATTGGGAATCCCGCCTGAGCTTATCTACAATTTTTATTAATGATTTTTCGGACGGTCCGTAATATCGTCGATCTCTACTATTTGCCGACGATTGTAAGATTTTTGAAATAATTCATGCATCCAGCATTGCTTCCAAGCCTAACTTGATCTCCGGAGCGTAGATCGACGGTGCCGTGCAAACTGAGCTACAACAAATTTTACTTCGTGCGTTCCGCTTATAAGTTATGTCCTATAATGTTTAATTATAGCCTGTGATGGGATTCCTTGCTTCTAATGTCTCGGGTGTGTGATTTGAATGCCCACTTTACGTCTCTCTTAAATTTCTTACCTCATTTTCAATATATTGCAAGAGGGTCATATAAGACGGTAGATTTTATTAAGCGATGTGCTGCGGAATTTAGGAGCATTCAGCTCATTAAGCTGGTTTAATATCGTTTGTTAGGCTGCTTTTAGAATACGTTTTGTTAATCCGATTTCCGGACGAGGTAACGTACAGGCCGCTGTTGGAGAGAGAGCAACACAGGTTTCTCAGATTTTCACTGCTCTTCTATAGTTTAAATTTAAATTCTCTTGAACCTCGTAGGACTGTAGCGTTCTAAATCTGTCTTTTCAAATTGATTAATTGCTTCATATATGTCGGGTTAGGATCGGAATTTTGGGCGCGTGACAACTCTTCGCGTGGACTAGCCATCGTTTCACAAAGCCGAGATTTTATTTACACGTATATACAAGACTATCACAAAGCTTAACAAATGATAAGTCTAATAAATGATAAGTTTGATAAACAACGAAGTTAGTGAATAATACATTGTACGAATAATTAAGTTTAACAGATAATAAGCCTAATGAATAATAAGCTTAACGAATAGTAAGTTTAATGAATAATACGATTTACAAATAATAAGTTTAATGAACACTATTAACAATGTTTTTGGGTTCAAACAAATCCACGGTCAACGAGATGACTCTTTACTAGGCGTGAAATAATCTTGAGCGCAAAATACAATTGACGAAAATGCTCGATGTGTCACTCTCCAAGGCAATCGCACGAATGCCAGCTTCGTCTGGAATTCGATACGAACTCGTTGCAAGCATCGAGAAAGTTCCAAACGTCGTTGCTAGGCAGTTTCTGCCTGGAGTTTGATTATTGATACAATGTATGTCCCATTGTATCGGCACCTCCGAGGCAACCTCACACGTGGCTAGGTCCGCTCTCGAAGCCGCATGCCGCCATAATCACACTTCTCGGAAAACCCATACAGCCACTCCAGACCTCCGTTAGGCAAAACGTTTATCTCGTGACCGTGGCTACGTTCGACGACCAATTGTCACCTCGAATCTAATCTCGCTATCACAAATTTTAAACAATTACAACTATGATAAAATCTAGGCTAAAGTACTAGAGGATGTTCCCAAAATTTCCAAGGAAAGGCTTCGACTTTCCTTTCATCTCCGACATACATTATCCGCGATTCTTGAAGTTGATTAATATTTTCTCACCTTCGAGATTTCGCACCGGCTCATTTTAACTAACTTGGGAAGATGGCAACATAAGCTACATGTATATTTGTTACTACAATCAAACATGACATTATGTGCCATTTATGAGTTGTCCAGTTGCAGTGACTTCTCCGAAGCATATGTATAAATATTCCTTGCAAAACGCCAATCCCATGCCCAACAATTAGTCGCGGCACGAAATGACCAAGTACCCCCCTCCAGGAAACGGTGCAGTAAGAACACAACGTTGTTCAAGCTATCTGGTGGAGATTCTCTCCAGCAGGGACGGGTTCCCGGCGTAATATGTAAGCTTCCTTTGGTATAAATCGTTTAATCCTGGTACTGTGCTGAGGATCTGCATATTGGTAACGTTAACCCACATTCGTTAAATGCAAATCACAGCCGGCTTATGTATGCTCTGCACGTCGGCCCTATTAAATATAGGCTCATACTATGAGTGCGAAATTTACACTGAATGACGTGCCTGGTTGTCTCGGAAGACGAGACACGAGGTATCCTGTGAAAGGCACCTCGCTCCCTACGACGTTCTAACGACCGTCGGAAGGGCGCTAAGGTGTACTTGGACGTGTTGGACAAAGTCAGCGCCAACCCACCGCGACGACGGGGGCCATCTCCAGCACTTCCGCAATTCGTGTCCATCAGCGTTGGAATGGAGCCGAGGGACCTCCACCTGTCCCGCAAGTGTTTCCACTATAACAGAACGCTACACAGTCGCCCTCATATCGGGTGAGTGCGATTTCTGGATGCTGAGCAGACGGTCGCGCATCAAGACGGGGATGGTAATGGTCAAAGAGAAAATCCCAGCGAACAGAACAAGTCAGCACATTTTTTGACAATTTCAACCAAATTTTGATAGCCGTTCGCATCAAGATGTCCAGAACTTTGAGTTCTCTGACTTCTTCGAAACCCGTTAATAGCATGCACGACCTTCAAAACGAGTGCCCTTAGAGATATAAGTAAGGCAAGGTAATATAGACCATGGATGAGCCAATTCAGATCTCGGCTCAGGTGTTGTGCAAGAGGCTTGGTCTCTGGTTGACGTACGACTCTCAATATCTCACGATAAACCTGGCATCAAGGACTGACACGCCCAAATTACCTATGCCGTCATCTCACGAGAGCACAGGACATCTGCCAGCTGAGAGGATGGAAAATTTCCAGCCTCGATAGTTCTAAACGCCACAGACTAAATTCTGTATGGCCTTTGTAATATCCTCCATAAGAATTTCTCTTATAAGATCATTTGTTCGGGTTCCGATATAAAAAAAACTTGCATTGGGCATGTTGACTACTTTAACCGTAATCCCCCCTCCAAAAAATACTGGGTGATTATAGCTTGTGAATAATAGCAGATAGAAATAGCGCGAAGAAGCGACGAAGAAACCGAACCTTGGGGGGAGGAGGTCCCTTAGAAATAATCGGTGCGTAGTAACTTTGAAACAAGAGATAGCATTCTTCATAGAAGGGTCCGATAGGACCCAGAAAGGACAATAGCCGCATGATCTCTCAATGTCATGCGGCCGTAAATGAACAAATGTCGCTCAATATCGTCCTATTTTTAATTGTCAATTATGCATATCAACTTGAGTACACAAAGCTAAAACTATGTGAGAGTGTAGTTTTTTTACTCTTAAGAAACGTAAAATTTAAATCCCCAAATATTATTTAGCTCTCGCAAAAAGTATTTAGCAACTAAGACTGTGTGTCTTAATTTCTACAATTTCCGGAATTTCGGTCAAAAGAACAGTTGGCGGAGACAACAGGCAGGATCGGAACGCGTAAAGCTCCGCGTCCCGACGAGTCCCAGCCCGTCTGTGCAGGCAGGGACGGATGAACCTTCTTCCGAAGTCGGGGCAATCTCCGGATTCAGCCTCGGCCTTTAGGTCTCGTGTGTCTTCTGAATGAGTCGGGCACGTTGCTCGAGAGAGTAATAGATGCCCGCCTGGAGAAGCACATATCTCCTGGAGGAGCGTTATACTCGGACTGCGGAAGGGCCAATACGGTTTCCGGATGGTACGGTCTACGACCGATGCTATCGTTCGGCTCCGCTCTCTCATTGCGGAGGCCAAGCGACGGAGAGGGGTGGCATTGGCGGTGTCATTGGACATCGCGAATGTCTTCAACAGCTTGCCCTGGGGCAAAATGGAGGAGGCCCTAGACTTCCACCGCGTACCTCCCTATGTGAAAGGCGTAATTCGGGCATATCTCCGGGACTGGAGTATCGTCTGTACCGTCCAGAGCGGAGGTATGATTAGGAGGGCCTTAGTCTGTCTCCGCTCCACTCCTCTGGTATCTCGCGTACGACGCAGTGCTTTGAACAACAATACCCCTGGAATCGTCACTGGCGTGTAACGCAGATGATACGTTTTGTAGCAAGGGGGATCACGGGGTACCACCTCAGACTGGGAGAGTAACGGTCGAGGTGGGAATCCAAATAAAATATTTGGGTCCCATTCTCTACAGGCACTGCGCTTTCGGTGTTCACTTCGAGCGTCTGGTACCTTTCTGCAGCACCTGGTAACGGATTGGCAGGCCGAGAGGCGGGGCACGCCGGCTGTACGCCGGGGTGGTGCGGTCGGAGCTCCTTTACAGGGCTCCGATCTGGGCAGCGGACTTGAAGGCCAACAGTCGCAGTCTCCTGCTGGTCAGGAGGTTCCATAGGGCGGTGGCCATCAGGGCGGTGAGAGGATTCCGCACCATTGCGACGACGGCAGCGACGCTAGGACGGTTTCCCCAGTACGAGCTGCAGGCCCTGACAACACTCAGTACAACACTATTTTCAACACTGTTCGCAACTGACTAATAGCTTCCTTTATACAACGCTTTCTGTATTCCTAGCATACACATAGTTACGAGTAACCCATGGTTAAGTACACGTTTTTTAATTACCCCGTGTCATAAAGGACCACGGGTGTATGACCCATTGGGATCTCCCAACATCAATCGTTTTATTGCTTTTTACCTGAAGTACATCGCAGTAGTAGACTTAGGCCTGTGTGTGCCAAATTTCCCGTTATTGTTATTAGGAAACAAAGGCGTTCTGTCAGAATTGTACAGTGTCAAACTATCAAACAACGGTCATTGCTGAATAATTTGGGAACCCAGTAACATAATATTATCGATCCTTCTAATACTTAATTTTTATGTTATGTTCGTGGCATGCGTAAAATTGTAACGACTGCTCTACGCCCAAGAAGAGCACAATATCGCTATTGGTGCACTTGCAAAATGTGAAGAGCTTTCCCCTAAGCTGCAGCACCTTCAACGTATGATTTCGTGTATCGTTCGAGGAGCTCGGCTTTTCCGGATGTAACCTCTATCGGTGCGACAGGTCTCGTCTTGTCAGTTTTTTGAGAAGCAGTGGTGTGCCGATTGAGGTTTAGATCCATTTCAAATGCGTCGTTAAAGTTACGAACTAGTATCCTGGTAAACATTTGCATTTACATTTTTGGCAATTTCAATTTACCCCGTGTTATATAGGATAGTAATGTTCCA
The DNA here is from genome assembly GCF_024542735.1 of Bombus huntii. Classification (NCBI taxonomy): domain Eukaryota; kingdom Metazoa; phylum Arthropoda; class Insecta; order Hymenoptera; family Apidae; genus Bombus; species Bombus huntii. Next base: position 11,378,673 of record NC_066250.1, on the reverse strand, counting down.
TCATTAAGATTCTGACTGTGGTCTGAATGAAGTTATGTCGTTTGAATATTTAGTGAAAACTTCTTTTTATTGCTGTTTGGCTCAAGAAGTCCATGTCTGTAAGAAGTTTGGTTCTTTACTGAATTTATGCTTTTCTTTCGATATTGATGATTCATTGCCTTTTTCTGTTGATAAACAGCGCTCCTGTGATTATTTGGATTCCATTAGATGGGATGTATCGTGAGTAATGTAGACAATGGTATCGATTTATTAATTTCGAACCGTTGCGTAACAATTTTCACATTCCTCGTATGCTTTTCTCCTTGGTTTCTTAATCTTGTACGGTTAAAGAAACGCTCTCACCGTACTTACAAACGTACCAATGCATATGGTGATTGTTTACTTGTCAATAACTTACGTACTAAATGCAAAAATGTATCAAAAGGATGCTACACTCGTTGTATTAACAATACCGAGCGGCTAACCTTAGATTATAATAACATGAAGATATTCTCGAATTTTGTGAACAGTCATCGCACTGTAAATTCCTGAACAATATGTATTTGAATGATGTTAAAACTGATAATCCTTAATCGACAACGAATACGTTAATCTTTCATTTCGCTACTGCACATACTTTTCGATCTGTTGCGTCTCCGGTATTCGAATCAGTCCAAAGCATTCTGTTATCTAATCTAGATGTTAGCATTGGCGACATATTCCCCGAATTGAATAAATTAAACACATCTAAAGAACATGGTATCGAAGGAATTTCTTCAAATTTTCTCAAGTTTCCTGTAGTTTCATTCTACGTCAGGCTTTATGGATTATTTTTGGCGTCTCAAATCCCCGAGGCTTTTTCGAGTGAGTGAGAATTCAGTTACGTAAGACCTGTATTTAAATCCGGAGATTAAACCGTCTACAGGTCAATATGCATTATCGATGCAATTCCTATGCTGTTCAAGAATCTAACAGTTGATTCTATTAGAACTTTCATTAGGTTTATTGTCATTTTGATGTTCTCGAATAATATTACCAAATCGATACTGTGCACGTTGATTTTCAAAAAACGTTTGACATCACATTCCGTTCTTAACGCGATATTGGTTTCAATGAGATTTAAGGATCCAGTGTTATCATGGACAGTAAGCTATCTGAACAGTAGCGAACAGCGTGTTCGAATTGGCGGTCTGTAATTCGCACCCATAGTTAACGTTCTCAGACGTTCATTGGGAATCCCGCCTGAGCTTATCTACAATTTTTATTAATGATTTTTCGGACGGTCCGTAATATCGTCGATCTCTACTATTTGCCGACGATTGTAAGATTTTTGAAATAATTCATGCATCCAGCATTGCTTCCAAGCCTAACTTGATCTCCGGAGCGTAGATCGACGGTGCCGTGCAAACTGAGCTACAACAAATTTTACTTCGTGCGTTCCGCTTATAAGTTATGTCCTATAATGTTTAATTATAGCCTGTGATGGGATTCCTTGCTTCTAATGTCTCGGGTGTGTGATTTGAATGCCCACTTTACGTCTCTCTTAAATTTCTTACCTCATTTTCAATATATTGCAAGAGGGTCATATAAGACGGTAGATTTTATTAAGCGATGTGCTGCGGAATTTAGGAGCATTCAGCTCATTAAGCTGGTTTAATATCGTTTGTTAGGCTGCTTTTAGAATACGTTTTGTTAATCCGATTTCCGGACGAGGTAACGTACAGGCCGCTGTTGGAGAGAGAGCAACACAGGTTTCTCAGATTTTCACTGCTCTTCTATAGTTTAAATTTAAATTCTCTTGAACCTCGTAGGACTGTAGCGTTCTAAATCTGTCTTTTCAAATTGATTAATTGCTTCATACATTATCCGCGATTCTTGAAGTTGATTAATATTTTCGCACCTTCGAGATTTCGCACCGGCTCACTTTAACTAACTTTGGAAGATCACAACATAAACTAGATGTACATTTGTTACTACAATGAAACATGACATTATGTGCCATTTATGAGTTGCCGCTAGAACTATTCTGTTATAAGCGTAAACACAGAGCGAGTTTGGTGTGACGTACAGTGTTTATCTTAAAAATAATGAAGTATGCGCAATGTAATTATTCGCATTCTTACAAACATCATGACCCTTTTTCCATTTCGTTTGGTATTTTTCAATCTTAACTATTTACAAATTTTCTTCCACGTCGTAATTCAAAATTCATTAACAATCATAATCTACAAAGCATTGCGCGCAAGAATGAAGAATAAAGAAACAAATGAGATATGTACAGGTTCATGAATTTTGATTTCACGAATATCTTGATAATTTTGTTGAAATTCGTTGTAATAATTTTTTGAAATTCTACAAAATTTACAATTCAGCTGGCGTATGGTACCAGATAAACAATGGTAGTTACTTGACCGATGGTAATTTCTAGAAACACTATAAAGAACCTCGCTATAGAAAGAGTTGTATCAACCATTAGACCGTTATCTCTGCATTATATCTACTCAATCTTGTTAGTATTGCAACTATACAGTATTTCATTATTGAGCATTTGTCCAACTGATGGGGCACCTAAGACACTCCATGTCATCGTTTTTCACGTGCCATAGAGTTTCGGGTATTGGTCTTAGTAATTTCGATTGTAGCATTTTAATTTTCCCTTGTATTAGTTATAAGTGTTAGTTATAAGTTAGTACATAGAGATAGATTAAGTAAGGTGCAATAGTTAAGTATAAGCGGTGGTATATAGTTATAGAAGAGCTAGCGTAAGAGGTATATAAGTGGTGTAATGGAATTATATAAGAGATGTAAACCGAAAGTCGTCCAAAGCCGAAAGGTATGGACTAAGTATAAATAAAAAAATAAAATAAAAATAATAATTTTCCCTTGTACTGTACTTTTGATGGCTGCATATCGTTCTTCGATTTTTTATTCTCAATTTGGATTTTTTCTCAATTAATCCATGTAGTAATTTTACGGTTATTACATTAAAGTCATTGTAAATAATCTGCGATAAGGTAAACATCCCCATAAATCCCCACAAAATCCCCATAAAAAATTACAGTTTTATTCGTTCGAGACAACTTGTCCAAAGTGTCATTCTTCCAGTTCGTACATCTTTGGTCGTCCAAACAATAAGTAATTGCCTTTGATCGTAATTCGGTGAGAGATATTCAATTTCAAATTATCAAAGAAGTAAAGATCATCCTTGAAATTTCTGCACCATCTAATTTTGGATGCTTTTGTAGAAAAAGTATGATACGATTTTATAAATTGTTAATTAATTCTTGTTTCGTATCAGTTATATTCGATAGAAAATATTATGGTGAACACGTACGTTTTGAAGTATCATATCAAGCTTACTTCGTTCCTTACGCTGTAAAGTTTCCACGATAATCTCCAAACGAAATCTCCAAATCTTCTTCTTGGACGTCTATACAAGATTTTGAATTTAATCGACATTCAATGATAATTCTTGTGACAAGTCACAGTATTTACGTTGTTCGCATTATCATATTTATATATAACGCGATTTGCATAAGTTCCGAACCACGAAAATTGAGTTCCGATTCGGCAATTAAAACGGCGAATTTGGATTCGCATCAGAATTTTCGCATAGTTAAATTCCCTAAAGACAGTTTAGTGCGTAGAAACCGATACAGAAAGATAGAAACCATTTGCAACGCGCAAAAACGGTCGAAATTTGACATCATTTATTATTGTACTCTTTGACAGTATCTTTCGGCAATGATAATCGAACACAAATATACTACTCTATAACTTGATCCTTGCAATCTGGTATTTTCTAAAAAAATTATATTTTTAGTAAAAAAACTCGCACATAGGAAATTTTCCATATGCAGATACGCCTTGATCGCTGGTAGCGTTTCGTAAGCAGTTGCAATAAATGATTTATTTCGTTTTTATCACATGTATGTTAATAGCTCAGTTGCAAGAGCATTGTAAAAAATACTGTAGTATCGTAGAAAGAGGGCCTGTGGTGGCACTCGATAGCAAATACCACCACGATGTTTCTTCCATGATACAAAAATGAGAACAAAAGCGGCCGTACCCAGCAGCGACATCTACAGCCTAAGTTTCCGATACTACAAATGGGGGCTCGTCCGTTGGTCATACAACTTGTTGCACCAGGGGTTCACCCTAGGAGCACGGAACGCAGATCTCGAGTTCTCACTGTGTCGGTTGAACCTCGTGGAACGGAGGTGGTCGGTGACGTACCGCGACCAGGCGACCGGGATGGAGTCGGCAGGCGTATCCTTCTGTGTAGACGGCACCCTGGGCGCCGCCTTGGCGTACAAAATGGGTGTTAAGGATGTTGCTGATACCCTCCCATCTGAGAAGAACTGGAGCTGGGTATCAAGACATGCATCAAGGACTTCTCCGTTGGGGAGCTCCGGACTCTGGTCATAGGATCGGATGTGTATGGTGCCATCAATAGCGGTACGCGAGTAGAAGGGACAGTTCTTCTCACAGGCAGGGGCAACGCTCGGCCTGACAGTACCATCACTAGCTTTGTAGATAAGAGGGTAACTGATGAAGTGATACAAAACCTCGGCCCTGTGCGGGCGCGGTCGGGAAACGCTATTGCGGCCGGCATACTACCCAACCAGGCCGCTTGACGAAGATAGCGCAGCTGAAATTAGAATTAGCGGCCCTAGAGAAAGAGGTGGGAGGTGCACCCACAACCAAGCCCGATTCCGAAACTGGCATGCTGAGCCAGAAGAAGGCGGTCGAGCAAGAATTGGGAGCTGGAAAGAACTTGCCCGCGGTATCCGGCAAGCTGCTAAGCAACCCGGGAACAGTCGAGGGCCCGGGGAAGGAGGGCTCCAAGGAGACCAAACCCGAAAACAAGACGGAAGAGCCAAAGCAGACACTTTCGGCAGAGAAGAAGGACGAGAAGAAAGACAAAGCTCTACCAAAAGAGGGAGAGAAGCCCGATTCAGAGCCTTCGGAGCCGGAGAAACCTAAGGCCGGCGCAGTGAATGTGGTGGTCACGAACCGGCCCGAGGTGCTAGAGGAGCATGGACCCAAGGATCAGCAGAAGAAGTTTGAGGCGTGCTTCTACAACCTAGACGCATGGAAGCTTCCGAAGGGTATCAGTCCCGAGCCTGGTTGGGATTCCTATCGTTTCGAGGCTGCGGTGAGAAAGAAGTGGAAGGAGGTGACAGACGAGTGGCCCCTCGATAATTGTGGGTGCGGCGTCCCCGGTTGGGGTATGCAATACGACGAATTCCTCACAAAATTATGGAGGGATCAGCTCCCCCCACACGAGCCCTGTGCCGGCTGTAAGTTGGGATCTGGAGTCATGGAGGACAATCTACATATGCTCATCTTCATCAGCCCAGAAACGGCGAGAGTGCCACTTTTGGCAACAGCTGAACGAGTCAGAAATATGAGTTTACGGGCATGCAGACACGGGGTACAGAAACTACTAAAAATTAGGACTGGTTTTTTGAAGATGGGGGGGGGCGATCGAATATCTCCCACCTGGCGGAATGAGTGCTATTGGGAGCTAGGGTATGGATACTTGCCGTATAAACCGCTAGATGACTTAGTTTCGGAGGTGAAGAAGTGGCTTTGTACCCCACTCAATCTGGGTGGGCCCATGGGCCGCGACAACTATCTACTTTTGATTGAGGACGAGGTGACAAGGTTCATGGAGGAGGAATGGAAATTGCCAGATAACATACCATCGGTAGAGGATTGGGTCAAGACCTGCAAGTGGTTAGAAGGAAAGAGTGGATCGGAAAGAAACACGGAAGTGCTTGTCGATGGCAAGCGTGTTAGAACGGGAAAGATGAAGGGAATAATGGGAGTCTATTGGTCAGATGAAGATGCCGCCCGTGATCTGGTGAACCCCAGCCGGGAGAGCATGCAAGTGCTGCAGAAGAGCGAGGGAGGTAAAATCAGGCCTGCTGCGAAAACGGGGAATGCCGTGAATAGGAAGATGAACTATCTGAGTGAGGTGTTGGAGCGTGGGCTGCATGGCAGCAGGTTAAGCACTCTATTCGCGGGAGAGGCAGGTAATGAGCGGATAGACTACGACCTCATAGACGCGGCGCGAACCCGATCGACATGGAAAGTACCCCTGGACCAAGGGGGCTTTGACCAACACCAGAGCCAGGCTGTTATCGCGGTTACCATGATGGCAATTGGGCGACATTTATTGAAGTTTGCACACAAATCGAGCCCGTGTGGGCGGCCCTCTGGGATAGCCTTTTCGTCCTGGGGGCTAAGGTGCGGGCCGAAACGTGGTCCGATGAATGGCGGAACGGTCTCCCAAGCGGATGGCGGTGGACGGCTGTACTGGACACTATTTTAAACGTGACATCATTCCGGACAATCTGGAGGATAGTATGCGCCAGAATGGGCGTTACCCCCACCAGCATCTCAAACTTTTACGCCCAAGGCGATGACGTTATATTCAGTTATCCAGATCTAAACGTGATTCAGATGATCATCGACACTTACGGTCGACTTGGTTATGAAGTACTACGGAAAAGTAGTAAATGTAGTAGTGTAAAAAATTTACCGCAAAGTGTGAATTTAACGTCCTAGTTTGGCGAATGTGGATGTTCAGTTCATCACAGTCGTGTGTTTGCGATAGTTTGTTATGAACAGCCATGACAAAATGAATATCATTAATCAACTATAGTATCACTGAAAAATTTATATTTCTATATTGCTGCTGCCTAGAGTGAGAAAGTTGATTGTCAATAAGTAATTGCATATGTCGGAGTAAGGTTAGAATTTTAGGGGTGTTCGATGAACCCTTATTTAGTTTACCATCGCGGATGTAACTAACATTTATTGATACGAATGTGGACACTACAAGAGGCTATGAGTAATAGCGACGATAGGATGGTCCAGATGATGGTGACAACGAATTCATGTTCGATAACGAATCCACAGTCCACAGATGACGGACGACTGGGAAGTCACGGAGGAGAAGATATGGGAGGCAACCAGAAGAATGACCGCCCGCAACGTGGCACCGGGCCCGGACGGAATCCCTGGCCGGATCTGGGGGGAAGTGATGGGGGTCATGGCCCCCAGACTCCGGCACCTCCTCACAAGATGCCTGAGGGAGGGAGTCTACCCCCGGGCGTCGCGGACGGCGAGGCTGGTCCTGCTCCATAAAGAGGGCCGACCGAGGACCTCGCCGTCAGCGTACCGGCCGATATGCCTACTGGACGAGGTCGGCAAACTACTCGAGAGGGTAGTCGCCGCCCGCTTGGAACGACACATAGCGGGCCAAGTGCCAGGTTTGCACGAAAGCCAGTACGGCTTCCGGAAGGGGCGCTCGACGATTGACGCGGTCAGACGCGTACGAGCGATTGCGGAGGACATGGTCTCCCGGAAAGGCGTGGCGCTGGCGGTTTCCCTGGACATCGTCAACGCGTTCAACACCATGCCATGGGACAGGATAGTGACGGCCCTGGAGCACTTCGAGGTTCCCAGCTACCTTGTCCGATTGATCCGAGTCTACCTCGACGACAGGTGGGTGTGTTACACCAGTAAGGAAGGAGAGGAAAAGCGATCCGTCGAGCGTGGCGTCCCTCAGGGCTCGGTGCTGGGCCCCATACTATGGAACGTTGCGTACGACGAGGTACTACGATGCCCGCTACCCCCAGGCGCGGCCATAGTATGCTATGCGGACGACACCCTAATCCTGGTCGAGGGTCGTGGCTGGCACGAGACGCTGCGCATTGGCGGAATCACAACGGCCTGTGCGACCCGTGCCGTGAACGAACTGGGCCTGAGAGTCTCCCCTGCGAAGTCGGAGGCCACCTGGTTCTTTGACAGGAAGAGGCGAGGGACACCACCGCCCGGCCTATGCATAAACATGGCAGGTAAAACCGTCTGGGTGGGATCACAGATGAAGTATCTGGGACTCACCATCGACAGCCAGTGGACGTTCGAGCCGCACTTCGACTCACTGATCCCGAAGGTGTCAGCGGCTGCCAATGCCCTGTGCGGCCTACTACCGAACATCGGCGGGGCCGGAGACGCGGTGCGCCGACTTTACGAGGGCGTCGTTCGGTCACGAGTGATGTACGGGGCCCCAGTATGGGCGGACGACCTGATGACAAGCCGTCGCAGCATTCTGCTCCTGAGAAGGCTGCACAGAGTGACCGCCATCAGAATCATTAGGGGATACCGGACGGTGTCTCACGCGTCGGCGTCCACCCTAGCCGCGTCCCCCCCGTGGGAGCTGCGGGCGCTGGCGCTCAAAAAGAGATACACCCACTGGAGAGAATGGCACCCGGGAGAAGACCCCACCGAGCAGGCGGCTCCAAACGACACAGGAACCGCCGAGGAGGACACATGGAACCTGTGGCGATCCCAACTGATCAACGGGAGAAGCGAACACCGAGGCGCGGATGCGGTCCTACCAAACTGGGAGGCATGGAGGAGCCGCCACGGCCTCCCACTCACATTCAGGATGACCCAGGTGCTCACGGGACACGGCGAGTTCGGCGAGTACCTGAGGAAAATCGGACGGGAGACGACGGACATCTGTCATCACTGCGGGGAGGGCAGGGACACGGCGCAACACACAGTTTTGTCGGGCGTGAGAGGTGTTCCGCTACACCCTGCGGCACGTCATAGACGAAAGATTGACCCCGTCGGCGATCGTAGAAGCGATGTTGAACGGGCCACAGGAATATGAGGCAGTCCGTCTCTTCTGCGAGCGAGTTATGCTCGCAAAGAAGCGAGCAGAAAGGGAGAGAAAGAGAAACTCTCACCCTCGTAGGATAACGCGATGGAAGGGGATGGCAGTCAGGCGGCCTAGAGCTAGGAGCAATGCCCCTCCCTCTAACATAAAATTCAACAGTCAGGGAATTGTCAGGACTGGCTCGAACAAGAGGACGCGGGAAGGGGGTGTAACAGAAGATAATTCATAAGAGGTTCCTGGAGCACTCCTGTCATACGCGTAGGATAGTCATCGTGGAGTTTTAGTTGGTAAGAGTCCGACACTACTCTGCTGTTATCGATTATTAACAGCAGCGGAGTGTCCATGAGGATTTCTCCACGTGCAAAAAAAAAAGAAAAAAAAGGCACGCGTTTGACGTCGGAGCATTTACGGGGAATAACTACAAGTGTGATTGGGTCGAATTATATAGATTACATAACCTGCAACCACATGGCACCTGGTAATTCACCCGTGTCCTGGAATGTATTGGGTTGACACATTCCCTTATGTATTCGTCCCCCTTCCCTCATGTACAACAGCAAACGATCGGCTGGAGCCATTATTTAGTAAGCGACCTATCCCGGGGAAAAGGATGCGAAAATGAGATTGGTTAAGACCTGGCGGGAATTGCTACTTATTAAACCAATTAAAAATCTAAAATCTTAAAAATATGATGCTAATATTCACCGGCAGTAGCCTTGTCCACTCAAGAGAATATCAGTTAGGTGGAGGACTCATTCGATCAAAGATATCCTACTCATCTCTACTCCTTGGCAAAGTAATGTCAAGAAGTAGATACATACAGTGAAAGCCAAAATGAATATACACCTAGTAGACATAAAGCTCTATATGTGAGACTATGTCTGTCGAATATACGGCTTGAGAGTATATGACAGCGTGAAACATTTATTGGAGCAATGTGTGAATAAAACGAGCAAGGTGCGACTTGGGCGTCCACCACACGTTGCTATTAACCCCCTAACCTACGATTTATATTTGAGAATGCCCGTAATATTTACGTTTGGTCCGATCATCTACTAAGGGCTATGCCAATGAGTCATCATTTTATCTTCAACCGTACTTAAACTTATGTTGTGCAATACAATAATTTTTTCCAGCAACTTGACAATTTCATAACCTTGCATTGTCAACATGCGTTGACATAACACGCATTATGTTTTTATAATTCATAAAACAAATATTATTGGTAATTACAGGGTATTTGAGGCAGAATTAGCTGAAACCATACATCTGTAATTCACGCGTCAGTTGTAAGATGACGTATAATTGGTCGTAGGTAAGCACGATATGAGGCTTCTAAATCTCTAAAGTGAGGTATATGTGTTGTCTGATTTTCTTCCGTTTTTGATGCGTAGAAGAAAAATCGGACTCCGATCGCCGGGATTCAAACCCGGGTCCCGAACGTTCGTAACCTAAGGCGCTAACCACTACGCTGCTGTAACGTCGATTCATATTAAAGGCAGGATGTATGCAGGTCTTCAGTCCGTACCCTCAATTACCCCAGCGACCCACCATAAACCTAAACTTTTTAAGTTTATTATTTCTGTTATCTGTTTATGGATGATCCTTGAAACAGCCCTTAGGTTGTTATACGTCCTTACTAATTACGGGGAAAGCAGGTAGTTATTTAATGGGAAAAACCCAATACTTGACTAACGAAAAAGCTGGTTTTCCCCATAAACAATATTACCTACTAGCCGCGTTGGTAGGAGGCTTTCTTCTCCTATCTTCATTTATTAACATGACCTATAACTAATTGGCATCGTGCATCGTTACCCTCACTTTTCCTAACGGAAGGTACGAACAGCGAATCCGCGTTGTTAATTAAAAAGGGCATACTCACACCGAGCTTTCCTCCATAATGAGACGAGAACACCTGAGGAGAAATAGACAAAACCATCGAACAGAAGACATCTCTCCAATCTGTGTAAACCTGTGCTGTGCTAAAAAATAAAGACAATAGTTGTGTTACGACTCAGCTATTTTTATTTCATCAACCAACCCCTAAGTTTACGTGACACTGCCATCGTCCGACACTAGTTAGTGTCGAGTGGTGGTATTTGCTGTTGAGTGCCGCTACAAAAGTTTGAAATTAACCGTGTTCGGATAAAAGCATGAAAAATAAATTTGAACAGGAAACAAAAATGGAATTCGCTTATTAATATTCTGAAACTGTATGCACGCAGTGCATATGTGGCCAACAATGTAGACGTATTACTTTTACGGAACAAAAATAGGATCCGGCATTTTTATTTATAGTTAGGTAGGTTATTTATAGTTAGTTTGAGATGTTGAGGTGTGCAGACGTGTTTTGGCAAAAATTTAGTAGTTATTGAGAATTAAGTGTGACGTGTGAGTTCGTAAATATTAATATAATGTGTAATAACTTTTATTGGAATGTGTTAAAAACAGTGGAAATGAGAGTGGAAGGTTGAAATAACGCAAATAAGATAAATATGATGTCGTTACGACAGTTGAGGAGGGACAATTCGTGATAAATATTTTAATTGACCATTAATTGACTGTTTAGTGGACAGTAAAGTGATAGAGGTATATTCTTGTGAGGAGGAGACAATTAGTCTCCTATAACCACTAATAAATAGTGAAAATTAAAAACTTCGAATTTTAGGTTATAGGCGGTTATGTATCTAGCGTAAACGATAAAACGAGCTTTCCAAGGCTACAAGAGCAGTCGATGTATAAATTGGCATGTCGGTGTAATTAAATTGCATACGTAAGCCTACGGTGAGATTGTGTTAATGGTATTTAAGGGGAATATTTTATAGTCCTGTTGTAGCTGATACTTGCATAACAAGATTTTATAGTATGGATGGTTTAGTCAGCAAATTTTATAAGTTTGATGTATAAATGTAATGTAATTTTAATATAGTTAATTATTAAGAGGAGTTTTATACTCTTAAGTAGGAGTGATAGATGGTAATATGTGGTAATGTGGCATCTAGGTGCGTTACACTGAGGTGATTGGATTATAATTGATTGAGTGGCAATCGTAAATGTTCAACCTAACTATTTCTTACAAACCGATAAATTCGCTGTGATTTCTGAAGTTAGTTGTAAATTCGATATATTACTATCGACGAAAAATTGTTTCCAACAAAATCATCTACTCAGTACATGATCAATAAACCGGACAAATTTGTATCAAATTCTGATTAGCGTCCGATGTAAATAGCAAATATATTATAAACTGCTTTCCATATTTCGGAAAAGGAGAGAACATTCAGTTCCGCTTGCGGAGTACATCGCTCTGAAATTAGCATAAACGTATAAGTAATATAAACAGAACATGGAAGAAATATAACAATGGACAATTTCTTTACAAGCGTGTCGATGGCGACTATACTTTTAGCAAGAAAAAGAAAAAACTACGGTTGTTGGAACAATTCGCGCAAATAGAAGGGAGCTACCAATATTGATAAAATAGTCAAAGGACGATATGACACGCTTGTTGACAAAATTATATCGTTCAAATAATTGTACTCTAACAATTTACAAAACTGAGTCAAATAAAAAAGTACTGATTCTTAATTCAATGCATACATCGTAGAAAAAAAATGATGCCTGTATACCGGAAACAATTGGATTATATAACAGCGCCAAATTGTGTGTAGGTGTGGCATACGCTTAATCGAGATAAATGCATGAATTTTATATAAAGAGACCACGGGAGAAGGAATTCCGAGGCAAGAATGTTTATTTCAATTGGAAGAAGAACTTGCTACAGAATATCAAAAAGAGTTAGGCAAAGAAGATACAGCAAAGCCAGTCACAAATATAAGTACAGGTTTACACGAATGAAAAACATGCCAGGTAAGAAATATCTTTGCGATAGCAAAAATAATAAGATTAACAAAATCTATTGTAAATGTAAAAAATATGTATGTGGAAAATGCACAATCGAGAAGCCTATGATTTGATAGAAATGCGACGAAAATGAATAAAATATACATTATTTATTTCTAAATAAGGGAAACTATGTTTTTACTGTCGAATTGGCTATTACCTTCATTTCCTCAAATTTATACCAGCTACGCCATCAAAAGCAAATCCGCTTCGAAGATGTGCAGTCTACTTAAAAAGCTGAGAACATATAAGAAGACATGTTGCTGGTGCTCGAGCTACGAAACGTCACTTTGTGTAGTACCTCGCTTTGAAAAATACCACACTGAAATCAACTGAGCTTCTTAAAAATTTTTTTTTAACTTTTCTTTATGAATTTTATTATTTTTTGGTAATTTTTAAGTTTTTAATAGCAATACCTCTTTCAGCAATGAATTGTTAATTTTTCATCGAATAAAAGTGCAAACCTCATTTTGTTTTACTTTTTTCGTAAAATTTATAACAGAAACATTTACCCTGCCATCGATGCGTATACTCGTAATCGCCTGATTTTAATTCGGAATTTTTTAAACTAAATTCCATAATTAACAGTTCAATTAGTTATGCATACTCATCTTTGATTGGTATTTTTTATTTGATATTTCTGTGTGTAAAGAGCTGTTGCTCCATAGAGACATAAGTCCTACACATCAAGCCTACGCCGCAGGATACACTGCGTATGAAAATCCAATTCAGTTTAGTTACTCGATACGAGCCTAGCTCTTAGAATCGACTTAGGAACTGAATCTTCGAAAAGCCGAGTGACTTTTAATCGCTTGGTTGCTCTTGGTTCAACCTGACCAATGATTCTAGGTTCGTTCCAAATTTAACGAATTTAACGAATAGCGAGGAGCAGAGCTCCTTAGAACCAGCCTTTATCACCCAAACCTTAAGGCTAAACTAGGTTACAGCTTTACGCACGAAACTCTCTAATAATGACCTGAGTTTATCTATTCTACATAGGGCTCTCAAGGTCAACTTCATTAGATTAATTATCAAATACATATGTATAATAAAAACCTTTTAGCTGAAAGACACACTTATTTATTCTCTGAAGAATTAATAAAAATATAAAATGTCGAAATCAAATGTGCCTTAGTGTCCGAATATTTTTGGAATTCGCTGTATTCCTGAATATTGCTCATTGGTCGCATTCGACACGATATTCCACTTTTATATTATAATTAGAATTACAGTTTCCACTTGGCATTCCATGAATGTAGCAATCGTAATTCAACGATTTAATAAGGGTCATGCCGTGAATTATCTCATGTACCAGAAAAATAAAATCATTTGTTCATAAAACAAAATATTTTCTTCATTTAAAATTGCTAATTTCTTTCATATTCTTAAGGGCGATGTCGAGATATTTGCAAAAGTTTACTTAACTTTCTCTGTTCGAGCGTGAAGGTGATAGCAAGCGTGTTGATATATTCACAACAAAGGACGTTACAAAAAAATTAACCTTGGTATGTAACTCTAACTGAAAGTTACAAGAGACAGTAATAAAAATCTACTTATAGCTTTTTATTTCTGGACCTTGTAATTCAAATAACATTCATATTCAAGGGCACAATAATATTGATTTTTTTATTTTTTACTTCACTAAATTCTATTTCCTTTGTAGCGGCGATGTCCAGGTAATGGGCATACAAAAAGACGAAAACTGGGTAATATTTAGCTGAAAAAAAGAGGAACATTCGCTAAACGTAACGGCGCGATTAACCTCCGATCGCAAGGTCGCGATGTGTGATACAAACAATATTAAATCGGTGTCCAGTTGCTGCCCGCGACAAATTCACAGCGATTTTTAACTTTCTTACAAGCACATGGCGCGTATTAATACAGATCTCGCCCTAATCATTCTAATTATCTTTTTAATATGACAATTACCGCATCAAGCAGTATCACAACAACTTGTAAATCGTTTGTAAATGCGCGCAGTACCTTAATATATAAAAGGGACTCACCATTTCGGCATAAAAGTAGATATATAACCATATGCCGTACAGAGGAATAGATTTGCTTGACTCGTTTGAAATCCCCGCACGTTTCTGGAGACCCAAAGACTTTGGAAGCTCTAAGAAATTATAACAAATTAGATAAATTAAATGAAAATATCAAAATTACAGCATGATTATTTTGTAAGAGTACAACATTGAACAAAATGTTGCAATATATTTTTCAAATGTTAGAATACTGTGTCGTTATTTCTTTGAATTTCATTTCTAAATAAGAAAATTTTGATAAAAGCAAATAACTAATGGCACTAAAATGAAAAATGGTACTATCTTTACAGTATACTCTATTTGCAAGTTACAAATGAACTTATAGCTATAATATTCGAGATTCCACAAAATATTCTCATAATCTATCTTGTTTTACTTGCTAACACTTTCCAATTGATTTTTTTCTATGGATTTCTGCTTCTATTGATGTTTTAGCTAATCTTCATATATAATAATGTTTTAGCTATGCTTCAGACTATATAGAAAAAGATAACTTTAAAGCAGTCCAATTTGTATAAAAAAGAACATTTTTATAGTTTGGTATTGTAATATTGTAATATTTTTACCCTTATGAAGGAACTGTTTATAAATTTAAGGAAAATAATCCATCAGCACACCAAATATATTGAAATGACTAAAATATAATTTCACTTCATAGTACAACTGTTGACAACTCGAAAGCTTGTAAAATTAACGAAAGTAGACACTATCTTACAAGGTATGACAAAAAAAAGGCATGACAAGGCTCTGAGACAGATGATTTTTAGCATGTAAAGATGATTTTTAACATGCATTAAGGCATTGAAAGACTGTGTTCTTAACATATTTTCATAACGTGTATCAAAATTAGAGGTTTCGTGTCTGTTATTTCATGTCTAATCGTAATATATGAAGAATAAGGACATGAACTGCTGCTAAAATGGATTTAGAATAGTAAATAATCATAGCAGTTTAACTCTCCGATTCCATAAGCATCTATACATTCGTGATTTCTTTTACTTATTCTGTAACATGAGCCAGTTGATACTGCAATTTTACACTTATAATACTTTAGAGGAACGTATACGTGAGAAAAACATATAAATATATACATATGTACATACATATACGCAATTTATGCAATTTTCATATGCATTTAAAAATCCATGGGATTGGAAGTTACTTGAATATATTTGGAATTATATATGTATGTTTATTTATTTATAAATAAATAATTATATATATATATACTGAGATTTTAGCGTGTTGCGAGTTGTACTAATATATTCATTTTTTATATTAAGTAATAATTGTGCAGGATAGTGAAATATGGTAAGAAGTCTGTAACTTTTAATAAAAAAAAAAAAAAAGAGAAGAAAAGAGAAAATATTTCGCATGTATTTAAAAAAAACTTTTGAAATATATTGTTTTGTATCGATAAAGATAGAAATTAACAAAATTTCCTATATTGCATCACAAACTGAATTATGAAAAGTTAATCGTTAGCGATGAGATCATGTGGGCCCATATACAATAGTCACAAACACATATTTTGATGCTTAATTTCGTTAATTTTCATTTTTGTACATATTTCTAACTAATCATGTATTAACCTCTCATCTGCAACCTTATTCTTACTGGCGTTGTTTGCATGCTCTGGCTCTTTCGAGACCATGCAGATTTTGATTAGATTTTTTTCTTTTAAACAATCCTCAAATATTCTTGAAAAATTCATTTTCAAAGTTTCTAGAATATTATCCAATGGTTTTTATCGTTACGTGCTATTTTCATTTTCTTAAGCAAAGCAAAATTTGAACAAAAACATGGATAAAATGAAGAATCACTTAAAATTACTGGAAAACGACCCAATGTGTAGACGACGGGGTTAATATCACACAGATAAAAATGTACAGATCCATTAACTTACGCAGTTATCGAAAAACATAATTAAATTAAGGGCGTAAATTTCGTATTCCTTAATTACCTAATTATACGCGAATATATTTTTATTACACGTTTAAATCTATATGTATAATCTACATATTACTATTTATATCTTTGATACAGTGTGATAGTACAGATTAAATTACATAATCCAAATTAGAATAACTTAAACAAGAACAATCTTTAGTTGTATAAACATATATAAAATATTTACCTTGAATGAAGCAATGAACGATTTTACATCTTTTCGTATTTGTGCTTAACGAAAATCGAACAAATTAACTGCGTAATTCTTCACTTAGTACTTATTATATTACAAAATTATATCTTCTGCACGATATACATCTTGCCACATCCGAACCAAAAAGAGGAATGTACGATACCAGTCTTCTGTTATTATAGCGTTAGTACTGCTTGCTGATTGGCTACAATCCTGGGTACAACATGGAACCTGCGCGCGATCCTTGAGCAGTCATGTATAACAATACATACATATAAACGTATAATATTCAAATGTTAAAGTTGGCACTATTTGTTCAAAATTACATTTTAAATCAATTGACAAGGTTTTGCTTTTTTAGCTCGAAATATTCCCTTTAAGCGAGGTAACCATCCGTACTCCATTTTGCAGTACAGTACTACTTTCTCGACAATTGTACTGCAAAGTTGTTATGTACTGATTATGTCCTGCATTTAATACTACTTGGGAAGAATTATTATTAGAATTATCATTAGAATATCATTATCAATTGTATGTAACAAATATAGTATTTTGAAAGTCAACCTATTTCTTTAAAAGAAACAAAAATAATTATCGAATTTTTAACGAGCCTTTCTGATACAAATGCAGATGTTGAAAAAGTTTTTTTCGTTGATCGATGTTTATTGGTCTGCTCGGAAATAGTCTTCAACAATGAACTTAACAATTAATTATATTGTCAGCTGTCATGAAAGTAAAAACTAATATACGATATAGTTGTGAAGAATTTTTAAACATACTAAAAGAAAATGATGAAAGTTTAAAAGAGGAATATTCAGAATCATTTAAGAGGAATATTTAGAATCAAATTTCATTAGTCTAATTCTTCGATAAAAAAACAATTTTATAAGAGAGGAGACGCGCGTAAATCTCTTTCAAAGTGAGCTGAAATCCATTGAGATCGTGCTTTCAAGTTATCTTAGAAGGGGCAGAGAAAGGAAAATTCGTTATCCCATTACCAACAATTGCCTCTGGCCCTATTTTTGTTAAAAGTACATTCGGTTTACTTGTATTTTATATTCAGTTTTGAAGGGGATTTAATCGTTTAAGCCTTTCGCTACGGCAGTGTGCTCCGTCGGAGTGACACCGCTGTACGGGCCATCGTGCCGCCGGAATAGCGGTACTGAACGGAGCACTGCGACGGAAAGCATTCATATGATGAGCAGGGCTCGTGATTAAGTGGTATCCCGCGGATGTCGTCTATAGACGACGCTCGTACACACAGGTCATCGCGCAAATGCCGTCTATAGGCATGCCGCATGTATATGCCGCCTATAAATGTAATGATAAACAAACTCCGGGCAAAACAATGTCGCCGCTAGATGCAACTGTCGAATGAACACGAATTTGAATTTTCCGACTCTCCCCCGACCAGTATAAATAAACGGATGCGATCGCGAGCGACAGAGTATCGAACATTATCGTACGGTATCGTACAGTATCTCCGAGTATCTCACGAGTATTTATCGAGTTAATGCGACGAGCATTTACGAGTATTTATTCCGCTATCTTATTCCGCGATTTGTACTTTGTACTAACGACTCACGTATTCGGCTGTACGTTAATTTATTTATTTAATCGAAATATATTTGACGAATTGCGGCAGCAATTTCTCGCTCTCGTTATTTCACATTATCTATCCTCGACCATCCCTCCACATAACTAAGAAAAGAAACTCTTTTTTCCACGTGCGATATCTAACGCAACTGAATCTGAGACAAAAAGACTTTGTTTTTAATGCGTATCATTACTATCATCAGAATCACTATCTTGTGGCGTATCTCGTATATTGCATCTTTAATGTATTTAAACCCTCGTATAATGCCTATTATAATGACGAGAAAAATTATCTTTTTCCGTACGGAAAGCTTTATGTTACAAAGGAAATACTAATACCTTGTTTGAACTTTTAATAAAATTAAGACATCGATTCCCTCCATATCGACTTATCATTGTCATTTCATTGCTGTTTTTCGTTTTTTATGGCTTATAATCTGCAGTCTATCCGAATGTATCAACAGCGAGACAGGCAAGCTAGTGGCAAGCGTTATGTGGGAAAACGTTAATATTAAATACAACAATACTAATACAATAATAATATACAACAATAATACAACAATGAAAATAGTGACAAAAGTGATGAATTTAATAAAAGGCGGAAATAAAGCATTGATGCACCGAAAGTAAAAAAGTTTTTCACAAGATATTAGTGCTGATTACGAAGATTGACATTTGTATACTGACGTGCACTAGCTTAATGCAGGGAGAAGCCTTTACGGACTGAAAGTGAGAACTTCAAAAAAAGTGAGGTGAAAGGAACTCGACAGCTTGCAACAAAAAATCGAACGTATTTCTATTTTGAGCAATTTGCCATTTTTAGCGGACAATACACAGCACTTAAGTAGTTTAAGGAACAAGGACGTTAAATCTGATGTAAATAAATAAGGAAAACATGATCGCCGAGAAAGCGAGCCTCGTGTTTTTGCTCGACGATTTCATATCCCTGCGTGTTTCTGAAGCCTCGGAACAAGCAAGCACACCCGGTTCTGATCTCACATGTAGCTTCATTTTTTCTTCTTTAATAATTGATATCGCGGATCTAGCGACAACCAAACCGCCCATTATTCTCGCTTAATTATACTTCTATCAGCTGTTCATAGATGGCTAGCGACATTTGATAATAATAGCAGAGAGGAAATTTCCTCTCTAGCATCAGTCATCATTTCCGAGTAAATATCAGCAAAGATTTAATTTAATTATTTTGATTAATAACCAAATATATGTAACGAAAATATGAACTAATCGTTTCTAGTAACCCAAATTTTTGTTTTCTGTAATAGAAATTTTTACTTCCTTAGTCTTTCTTCATACTGGGCAGCATGTGTAAATCGCTCACACACACAGCAGGTTTCTTTCTTTAATGGTAGTTGGTTCGGTATTGAACTCGACTTTGGTTTTGAAACATTGGTTTTTGAATATTAGAAAAATTTGTTTATACAATATTTGCCTCTTTTTCTATAATTGATAATCCTCCCGGAAATTTCGTCTCAGATAGTGGAAGCGAAGACACTGTTGTACACATAATATTAGGAGTAGTATTATGCCATATGCTACATGCCATCAAGGAACAATTCCTTACCTTTGGATAAAAACCTTTTAATAAAATATCAGTCGACAATATTATTGCATCCTCTCCTATTACTGCCCTGTATAATGTATTTTTATATATTCTAGAGACTGGTTCGTTTGTAACTGCTTGTACAAAATATCCAACAATTGCACAATTTATGACTTGTTACATCAGCTTATCTTCCTAGTAATACTGATCTTAAGTTGTTAAAAGGACATTAAGCTGCAACCTCTGGAAATCTATAAATAAATATTTGTATAAATATACAATGTGTATACAAATATATATATACAATATAAAATAAAAAAATATATATATATATTTATGTATATATAGGAATATGTGTAAAATGTATATGGAAATTTGAAAAATGTGTAAGCATAAAATGTGTGTGTAAGCATATGTGATGTGTATTCCACAAACATCATCAAATATTTGTTTCAATGACATTAATGTATCCAGATTGAACCCACTCGTTTCTTGTATCATTAAATACCATATATGAATTAAGATATCTTTGTCCACAGTGATTATGTTTAATAGTTATGTTAATATTGTTACCATCCACATATAAAGCAGCTATATACTTTGGTAGATTACAACTGTTACAACGATATAAGTAGTTGTTTCGATAATCAATATTGTATGTACAATGATTGTGCACATACACAAATAAATCTGCTCCTTTCTCAGGAAATTTCTGCATCTGTGCAACATATATTTATAAATGTCAAGAATCCACCCAACAAAGAATAAAATTAATGCAAGTTCCAGGTCAAAATGTATCATTTAACCAAATTATTACATAGTAATATTGCAAAACATAAGACAAGTTATCTTTAACTAGAAAATGCAAAGTAACACATAATATGATTTTCCAGTGATAATGAAATGTTCTAAATAAATTATCAAACAAACTGCCTTGGTCTGAAAATATTCATTGATAATATTCATTTAAATTGAATGTTCTAAGAGCTGTCATTATATTTTACATAAATCAACAATTTTAGATCAAGCAATGTAAACCGACATCCTTCATATAATGTGTATTATATATTTCCTCGCAATAGACAAAACCTGATAATGGTCAAATTGAAACAATTCACTTATATCGTGTATTTGACATATACTTACACAAAAAATAATCATCTCATAATTTTCACAATATAGTTTTCCATTTCCATAATGTTGAAGTAGATAACTGTTTGACACTAATTATATCACCCAATTATACCACCTGCAAGAGATAAGTAAAAAAACCACAAAGTATTGTGTTCATTCCTCTTAAGTCTATTTTTCATAGGCAGAAAATACTTATCTGAATTTCTTTTCTGGTTCTTAGCTTCCAATTGACATAAATACTATTAAGTATGTGGAATTGTTCAGAAGCTGCCATGACAGATGTATATATTCACATGAAATTCCTCAGTACTTCATATTTCCAGACATATTTTAAGTATTGAATTACTCACGGATCGTTGCACAAATACTATATACGTATTGCATGGATTCAAGATACAGCGAACTTCGCTTAATTAGAATTGCTGAATGAGATAATGTATTAGGTTGTCCGAAAAGTTTCTTTCATTTTGTAAGGCGATAATAGATGAGCAACAATTTCTGTTTTATATTATTTTATTGAATTAGATATGATCCATTCCGTTCTATTTCTATTATTATATTCGTGCATAATTCAATAAACTAATATAAAACAAAATACATTGTGCGTCTATTATTTCCTTATAAAACGAAAGAAACATCTCGGACAACCTAATAATAATACTTTAGTACTTTAATATGGATATAATTGAAATAATATTTAGAATATCAAGATTATAATAATGGCATTAAATGCAGCCTTTAAAAATAATTAATTTTATCATGCTAGAAATTAACCGATAAACAATTTTAATTAATCTAAGCGCATTTGACACTTTCATAACCGGAATCAATAAGATTATTAAATTGTGGATCGATTAGAGACGTCAATAATTAAGATGGAACACGCATAACCTGAAATCGATCATGTATTACGCCAGTTAATAATGTTCTCGTTATCCCTTAGATAGCAGCACAAACTAGCGAAAATGCATACCGGTAAGGCAGTTTCTTTATTTTCTAGCGGGAAAAAAATTTAAATATATTTAAATACACGAGTATTAATATTAATATTAATAATATATTTAAATATATTAATATATAATATTATGCATATGGACTTAAATATATTAGTATATTGTAATATCGTAAAGTAATTTAAATTAGAGGTCGGTTGAAATTAGAAAAAACCGTGTACGTCGTCTTTCTGTGGTTTGTTTACATTTAAGAGCGCCTATATGACTAAAGTCACCTAGTTCTTACATAGATATGAGAAAAACAACAAACAACGTTAGAACAGAAGGACGGTTTCGTGTTTCAAGGAGGGACGACCGAGAGGTCAGAGTGTGCGAGTCAAAAAGTGTGTGCGTTGCGAGAGTCAGAGTTGATCGAGACACCGAAGAGTAGAGTTGAGAGAATTGACCGAGTTGTCTAGAGAGAGAGAGAGAGAGAGAGAGAGTGTTAGATTCGTTGTGACGAGAGTTGCCAAATAACTGTAAAGTTATTTGATATAAATACGAGTATCGCATTTAGTTTCAGTTAAACAAACATCGTTTTCTGTCCAATTTATATTTGTATATTTAATTCAATATTAATAAATTGTAAGTAATCGGGGAAAAATTTATATCTTAATTTCCACGATATTACAATATTGTATATTAATATATTTAAATATATTCAGATAACTATAGTGAGGAAGTTTGTCAGCTTCCACCCTGACATCTCTTTCCGAATTTCCACTTTTTGCATATGTCTGTTCTCTTTTGTAATTCCTCTCCACTTTATCGCCACCTGTATCAATCTGGCGCCCTCCGTCGTCAGCAAAGGTTCCAGGCTATGCCAGCATATTTTCCTTTCACTGAATTGTCGATTATTTTCTATATTTTTGAATTGAAGGGACATATTTTCAGCATGGACTCCCACAAAAGGTCAAAAAATAGTCTTGCCGTAGCCTTCTAGTATACAACGAGGAAGAATTTGGGGTTCACTCGCTGTATCAGTTATTTTACAGTCGTCAAATGACCGCCGCAGGGAGACTTGTTCAAGCATCACCCCCCGCCCCCTCCCCAGTGGATACTAGGGGGTCCGAAATTTCCTGCATCGCAACGTTCTTCTCTCTGTCTGCACTTTCTATAACTTTTATATAAAAAGATAAGCAAGCCATTTAACGTGCCCTGTCGTCATCGCATTACTACACTCGATTGGCCACTTACTCTTTTGCATCCTGTTCAGAAAGTCAAAGTCACGCGAGCTGGATTCAGGAGGATCCGCACGAAGATGTGGTGAGTGAACCGTTAGACTAAAGAGGGACTGTCAACTTTATCGAAGTCGCACATCCAAGACAGGTAAATACTTAGGATCTAAACCAAACTTATCTTTTTGAGGAGATATTAGTTCCATCGTGATTTTTCACTCTATCTGTGAGCAAGCTTGGAGAGTCGAGAAAGCTCTCTTTAGCCTCCTGCTGCACAAATCAAAAAAAAACAAAAGCTAAATCTAAACTTAAACTTAAACATCAACTTCTTAAACTTAGCTATTTAGAAAGTCGTTACCTGGGTCTTTGTTAGTAATAGCAAGCGTCTGTTCTTCATTCTTAGTTAAGGTTTGGCGGTGTGCGTATCACAGAGTTATATGCAAAGAAAGAGTGAATTTAAAAAATGGAAACTGGAAGTTATGAAAAAATATGTATATTTGTTGTAGTATGATGAAAGTCGAGTTATTGGCTTAAAACTTTCTCCTAGTAAGTTTT
The DNA here is from genome assembly GCF_024542735.1 of Bombus huntii. Taxonomy (NCBI): domain Eukaryota; kingdom Metazoa; phylum Arthropoda; class Insecta; order Hymenoptera; family Apidae; genus Bombus; species Bombus huntii. The sequence goes on along the minus strand of NC_066250.1, from coordinate 11,354,889 downwards.
GCGTGTTAATGTCTTACTATTAACGTTATATTAAAATTGATGACGATTACAACGGTTTCAGAAACGTTGAAGTGAAAGTAAAAAAAAAAATAGAGAAGGAATTTGTTAACTCATTAGACGATCTTTTTAATATCGTTGATAACGATACGTCAACTATAATCAAAATTGAAGAAGATAACTTGTTCTCTTAAATAGACTAAGGTCAATGATTGTAATACTTGAAACTATACCTGATAGAAGATTATCTTTGCGTATAAAAAAATGTATAGCTGATATTGTAGAAAGTACAAGTACTTAAAAACAATTGTTTTGGATAATATGAAAAACTATGTCTCTATCAAAAATTTCATTTCAGAAGAAAGCTGAAGATTTGAAAACAGTTAATGACACCGCAGAATGAGGCGTAAATCAGGCCAATATCAGAATGTAATAATTTATTAACGAAAAACCAAGAAGATAAACAATATATTTTACAAATATTAGAACGATATTACCTTGATAAAAGCTTGATGCTCCCCCAACTTTTCAACGAGCAATGGAATCTTTGTTACCCGGAATAACATGATTTGTGTATACAGACAATATAATTATTCGTGGACGTTTACTTAAATAACAACAAGAGAGATTATAGCAAATTTTTGGAAGAATAATAGACAGTGGATTAAAATTGCAACCTAATAAGTGTCAAATCTTGCATGAAGAAACAATTTATTTGGGCTATATAATTATCAAACATGGTACAAAGTCAGACCCGTAAAGATTAGGAACAATTAATAATTTTCTTTCTGGAATTGACATTATCGGGAACTTATAGAACATTTTTCACATATTGTGGAACCTATTCGGGTTCTAAATCCCAAACTTTCGGAATTCAGATGGCCTGACGAGGAACAAGAAGCCTTTGACATATTAAAAAAAAAAATTGACAACAGCATGACTGTTACAATAAACTGATGTTGCAAAACGATTTATGCTCTATTTATAACGACGCATCAGATAAAAGGGAAACGATTTACCGGTAGTTTTTGTAAGTAGAGAGTTACTAGCAATCTTACGAGCGGCTCAACATTTCCTACTTTTAAGAACTTTTACCAAAAACACTGGAAGTTTCAAAAAATCATTAAAGGCTCAGATGCATCGCACGTGCTTATAAGAAACGTGCAATCTAAGCACAAACAATAATATGATACCTGTAGAGTGCAACTATAGCTCGTTATTATAACTTATCTCGTTACTATAAGCGGATCGTATAAGGGGAACATATATACTTACTGCAATTATAATAATTAGTTATAAATACGTTTCACAATTAAAATGCGAGATCAAGGAGTCAGCGAATAAATAATTCATACATCGAGAGGATGAAACAGAACTCCGGCATATTACAAAACGAACCGCCAATCTTCATAGACAATAAACACTAATCGTAATCGTACAGGACTAAGCCGAAAACAAACTATGTAAAAATTATTATTTAAACTTGCCTATGATATGACTAGACTGCGGATTCATACTTTTCTGAACAAAATTAAAGAAATAGAATCTATATAGAAATTGTTTCATTCACTAAAAATTATAGAAACTGCTGTGATTTCAATAATTTATGTATTTTTATGCACTATATGCGGATTTTTGCAGTCTAGTTATTACTATTATGTATTACCGACGTATTATGTAAACTGGTTATTATCTTTGTAAAGTGATATATTACGTTATACAGAGTGAGTCAGTAAAAACGATCAACTGAAATAACTCGTTACCTATTGATTTTATAAAAAAAATGTTTGAAATAAAATTTATTCTATTTCAGAGACTCAACCGGTTGAATATAGTTTGACTTTTTAATACCTCACATTCCTGCAGATAAGTTGATCTTGAGTTGAATCTCTTATAACATTAACCGATTCAACTGGACATTCTCTATGAGAAAGTATCAATCTGTTTACGTCGAAAACCCATTAGTTCAGCAGATATTTTATCTTCAATTTGTCAAATTTAATGTACGAAAGGCCAAGAAAGACATGAAGCGATATTCTTGTGTTTACGTTGTCTTTTCTTTATCTTGTTTATCTTTTATACGTTACATTTCACAAATTGAAGTTAAAATATCTGCTGAACTATGAGGGTTTTTCGGTACAAACAGGTTAATATTCTTTTGTAAAAGGATGTCCAGCTAGATCGACTAGTGTTATAATAAATATACAATACCATTTGATAAACTAGACAACCTTGATATCTCAAAAGATATAAGGTATTTAAAAATCGAACCATATCCCATGTTCCTCAAACAGGGTAAATCTCATTTCAAATATTATTCGATAAAGTCAGTAAGTAATTTCGCATGGTCATTCTTACTGACTGATTCCGTGTATTGCGTATTACCATACTTATATATATACAGGTTGGTTGGTAACTGGTGGTACAAGCGGAAAGGGGGTGATTCTATGCTAAAAAAGAAGTCGAAGATATAGAATAAAAATTCTTTTTTTAAATTTTTTCCATCGAGACAACGATCTACAGTGAGATCCGTTATAACGAGATGTGATAAAGTGCACGCGTACCGAGCGGAAATTCAAAGTCGATTTTCTCGAAAACAAAGCCTCAAACGAAAAATTTTTATTTTATATTTTCGACTTCTTTTTTCGCGTAGAATCCCCCCCCCCTTTCCGCTTGTACCACCAGTTACCAACCACCCTGTATATAAGCAGAAGTAAAAGGAGGAGAAGAAAGAGAAGAATAAATATTTCATAATAGATTAAATTACAAGTGCACTTTCTCCAGGGCGGCGCGTGGGGGATATGTTGTGCCCGGATGTGCGACATAGGAACGTTCGAATCAGGGACACATGCCGCACGAGGTCACCGCGAAGTGCATCGCCGAATGACCAAATACGGTCATTCCTACCTTCCAATCAAACTAATGCGATTCGATAAAAACCCTGTAATTTGCTATCAAAAATCTTCGATACGAAATCAACGAAGTGGCCACCTTTAAGCACAGTTCAGATAAAATACCACCTCGCTCTCCTTTCGATATTCTTTAGACGTTCTCGAGCCTAGTTACATCCTCAAATCGTTGTTGGATCCTGACGAGCCATATAGTTACTATTAATTTGTATCTAACAGAAATTTAAAAAATTAAAATAGTTTGGATTATCAAATTTTTAATCTTTTTAACACCAAGGGAGTGGCAGGATATTATAATCCTACTACTTTTGTGATTTCATGTAGATATAACAGATGTATGTCATTTTTGTAACACTGTATTTTATATTCTTTCACTTTCTTCTTCTTAACAAAAATTGTAGCGAATAAATTGTATTACATTTTAACGATAAGTGTCTGAATATGTTAAAATAATTCGCAGAACCGTTTTTACTATACGGCGTTTTTACTATAACGTTTTACATCTCAGAGGTGTATGTAGATTTTTGTAAATATATAATGCTGCTAAAAATCAAATTTGATTTGATCGATTAAAAAAAAATTGATTACATTAAATTGTGTTCTCCTTAAAATCATTCAATTCTTCTCTGGAACATTTCCGCGTATAGATAATGTGTTCTTGAAAATATTTCAGGTTCCAGTCATGGATGACTGATATTGTATTATGATGCATGATCTTGTATTATGCATGTACATACAATGTGTACATTTTGCTCGTTTCTCGGTGTATAATACCTGCGTAAACATCGGCATCCTATCAATAGAATATTTATATTTTGCATTTTAATGAAACAATTTAGAAGACGTTATGTATTCTGAAGACAGTAAGTGGGCATGTGTCTACACATACAATTATATGTATATAATTACTACACACGTGATAGGTTCCTTGATTTACACGGGTCTAGGTAAATGTAAAATGCGAGCAAGGACAAAGTGAAGGCAATGTTCAACGTGGCAATGGAATTCTCACTGTGCTTAGAATAAGAATGACGTAATCTCATTCAGGTTATATGTTACTATTTACTATTATACAATGATAATAAAATGTACTAACAATAGAATGAACTCACGTAGTAAATCTTATATAATATGATGTAACGGAATATGATATAAAATTTTTCTCAAAATAGAGAACTTGAAGTTGAAAGAAAAAAATTTTATGTCACACATACTGAAATAGAAATAGAAATAATGGCAAACATAAAGTATCCGTCATTATATATATATATATATATATATATATATATATATATATATATAATAATCACACACTATATAGATTAATTATTACATTGAAAAATTAATGCTGTTGTGAAAAGAAAATTGTAAGTATCTATATTTGTAAAATACATTCTGACGCTATAAAAGATACTTATACGTTACAAACTGGAATCTTAAAGTTACCGCAATCTTTAAAAGATCTTACTTTCAGAATAAAGTGAAATCAAAATTGTATGTACATGGTAAATTTACAATTATTTTTCATTTCTGTTTTTAATCATATATACTGCATTATTTAACGATATAGTTAAATTGTTTTACGATATTTCAATCGTAGGAAGTAAATATTATAGTGCTGTAGGATAAAGTAACAAGATTTTCTCTCGATTAAGGTTTCGTTACACGAAACGATCCACTTTTGGTAATGAGAGATACTTGAATCCTGCGTGGAAAACCGGTTGCAAAACTAAGTAATATTCGAACGCACCATACTAAATGAATCGTCGATTAATGGAAATCAACATTTTTGTAATTTTCATTATAACAATATTACTGACATTTCCCAAATTAAGAGAAGTTCAAATACAACCTTATTTGAATTACACAAAGAGGAAAGATATTAAAATGAAGTACTATGCTATATACATGCATACATGTATGTATCGTTAAACACTAAACTATATGTGGAAAAATGGTATAGTATCGCTGGATAAAAATGAGAAAATTGGTGTTAAAAAATATGATCAATAAATTGTTCAATAATGAAATGCTACCTAGGCTGCTTTACCAAATTTTTTTTAGTTGGATCAAATTTTTATAAAACTGTTTGACAGATTATAGAGGCAGTGGAGGAATACTTTAATGAAATAACGAAAAATTTAGATGGAATAAATTAATGGACAGATAGGTGGAAATATTGAAGGCAAGTTAATATATATTTTGATTGAAACGATTACAAAACTTTCCGGAAAACTTACTAATTTAACTTGTTAATCATTTGAAATTGTAAAAATATGTGCAATACACGTGTATCAGTATTACGAGAAAACAATCCAGAAATAATTTAGATTTGCGTATAATTCTCCAAATAACAGTCACAAAGTATAATTATAGAATAAAATATTTATTAAGAACTGAGCTTATAGCATTCTTCCCGAACATCGTCGCTTAAATAGGACGTTGTATTTGCATGTTTATAAATTATTATCCGGATTTCTGCTTCCTAAATCGCTTTCGTGTTCGAGTTGTAAATGTGACTCTTAGATTAATTTTATTGCGAGTACATTATTAGTTCGTAGAAATCAAATAAATGAATTTTTCCATAATTGAGATCCAATTAAATCGCTTTCTCGCACTCGCAAACGATAGATTTGCTGCATTTCTTTGAAATTCTTGGGCCCGATTTGAAAATAAAATTTACAAGAATTGCTCGTTTCATGATATCTGATACACCATTTCATTTATCCAAGAAAATAATTGAAAAAGTTTGTATAAAATAAGAGAATAGAAATTTATTTATATACTGTCATTTGTCACGTGTTTAATTGCGAGAGTATGAGAATATGGCACATAAGTTGTGACTTTCTCATAGAATGATACTAATAGATACGTTTAATAGAAATAAATTTAGAACTTATACATAAATGTTCTTCCTCCTTATAATATTTTTCTACTAGAAAATGTTGACGTAATGAGCATACTAATGTATAGTGTAATGTAATAATGTAATGTACATGTATAATGTAACGTAAAAATGTATAATGTCTCTATAAGCGACGTAACATTGGAGTCAACAAAATAAAGCAAAATTCTATTGTACGGTACCGTTTGACTACGTATATGTATTGCGGTGTAATACGAATATATGTGAAACACACAATCATATTGTAATCCGTAAAGGAGAATTGCGAAGGCGTAGGTCCGGTCTGCTCTCCCAAGTACGGATACGTAGGTTTATTTATGTAGGCCTTTAACTGTGATTCAACTTCAACTTGGCTGCGGTGGATCAGTAAGTGGTTGTGATTAGACTCGAGAGGATTGTTTTCTATACTTTTACCAATAACAACTAAGATTAGTATTTCATTTTTAATACATATTTCATTGATATCCATTCTATTCAGTGAAAATAAAAAGGATGCTGCTGTTATTGCTACATGTGGTAAGTATTTCCCATATCAAACATTCATTAAGTATCATAGTTTCAATATTAATATAACGTAAATATAGTTTCAGATCTGATATTTTTCTTTCTATCTAATATTTAACATACACAACGCTACTGTAATTGAATTACCCCTATTGTTAACGTTAATTCTTATTAAGAAAATTGCATGTTTTTTTGCTGAAAATTATATATGTTTGTTTATATATTCATTCAAGTTAGATACATTTCTTACTTTAATAGTATCGATTTAAAATCAATCATTTTTGTCATTTTTCCAATTTAGATTTAAATATCCTTTCCTGAATTTTAATATACGAAAATCGTTTCTTCTCGTTTCTTGCAAAGTGTAAGTAAAAAGTTATTTCTCGCTTAACGACTGCGACGTGAGTATGCGTTGGATACTTTGTCCTTTTTTCGGTTTTAACTATTTGGTTACGTTAAATTAGATATACAGGGTGTCACCGAGCTGGTGGTACAAACCGAAAGGAATTGAATCTAAAACTAAATCGAAAATTTAGAGTGACAAATATGTCATAAAAATATCTGTCCTAGGTATTAGTAATATGGCTAATTATCGACTAAATATGAGCAAACGATCAGCAGGTTATTCTAAATGCGAAAATAAACGAAGTATGTGGAATAAAATTGTTTCGTTTAAGGGATCATCTTCAAGAAAGTAGAGTATGAACATGTTTAGTTAAGAATTAGCCTAGAACTTATTTCACACGTAGAATAATCTCCTATTGACTATTCTACTCCTGTCCAGTCGGGAATTAGCCATATTCAAGTATACCTGATTTCCAAACTCGATAGTCTCGAAAATGGAGCTCTGTACGAATAAATGTCACTGTACAATCTTGTTTTATCTTTTCATGTAGATCTTTTCGACTTGTACCTCCAATTCGGTGACATTCTGTATAACGCGAGCGATAATCGAAATAACATTCGGTTTTAAGCTGATTTTAAGCATTTGTATTGCATCTGTGAAAATTATACTATAGTTTAAACCTGATTAAACTGAGTACGTAAAAACTTATTGACATATTGTTTCACTACGTGTCTCTATTAATTTTAGAACGTACATATATCATTGGGATTATGATAAAAAATTTAGAGATTTAGTAATGTGTATCCATTAGGAAGTATAGCCACTTATACATACTTATTTCTTAATATCGAAATTTGTTCTTTCAATAATTTTAAAATATTCCAATCCAGCCAGTCCAAAGATAATACTTTTATCGGTTGATCTCAATGAAATAACGATATGATACATCCTAAACTCTATATGAGTGGGCGATTCTGATATTACTTCAAACTGTAAACGTTATATTAAAATCGTCCATTTGCCTATTCGCAAGTATCTTACTTTACGTCCGCTTATAATTAAAAATTTATTCTTGTGTTCAACCTTTTTCACATTTTCACAATTTTCTGAACTTCATTTCGATTAATACAGATTCTAAAGCGATTTATAATTTATCGTAAAGAATTACCTTTATTATACTTAAAATCGTCGATAAAATATGAAATAAATCGAATTAGCAAACGAAAGAAAAAGTTATATTTTCGCTACAGGTATTTGAATTTTGACGTATTATTATAAGAGAGCTTTAATAGAGATTGTCATAATTTTGATAAAGAGATGGAGATCTATGGATTGCTTACACACATACGTAAAATGATTAAAATATCTGTCAAGACGCGTGGTACAATCAGAAAACTTATTTATGTGGAAATAACGAAGAATAAGACAAAAGTGTAGAATAAAATCTTTTCATTTAAGGCCTTGTTTTCGAGAAAATCAAATTTGAAAATTCACCGAGTGCGCGTGTATCGGACTAATTCTTGATTAAATACGTTTAAACTCGATTTTCTAGAAAACGAGGTTTTAAATAAAGAAATATTTATTCGATATATTGGATTTATTTCAACTACTATAAAATATTTGAAGTTAACAAACTGAAATTTATCGTGGAGATGGATATTAAAATCATGGACAATATGTACAATATGTATTTTCGCACAAAGACCGACTGCGAGATTATGTTTCTGATTCTATCTATTTCCTGGCAATTGTTTATTCTTACTGGTAATGAGAAGTTTTCTCAATGTTGTCTTTTGTTTTCTTTATAAATAGACGGCATACAGAATAGAAAGAATACTGATCGCTGATCCTTACACGCTTCGTGAAAAGCTTGACAGGATTATTATGTCGATAATAATAATTTTTATCAAGAATCAAGAATCAAGAAACGTAAAGATTGCTTATAAAATAAACATTAAATTATACTTTTAACTCGCTATTGTTTTCACTCATGTAGACAATTTCGCGATGTTACAAGTCAAAAAGAATGCAAAATTCTGTAACTGACAGCTTTTAAAATCACGCAAATTTTATGATTTTTTCGTAAAGATATCATCTCCCTTGTTAATGAATATTTACCGTGGTTATTAAGTAGGCCATACACATTGCACGCACAATGACTTTCATATATGTTATTTGATCGAAGTTATTTCATGTAAGTTATTCGATTATATATTCACCTTTTAAAACATGTTTTTCGTATTGTTATTATTTGTCAGTAAATGTGTGCATAATTTAAGAAATATATTTTTCTATCATTCTTAATAAATGAATTGTTTTAATAAAATATAGGGTAATTTAACATTTTTTAAATTCCTATTATTTAGTTGATATCGACTAACATTACTCGCTAATAAATATTTGTAAACGAAAAGCAGATTAATTAGAATATTCTACTTTCTATAAAGTAATACATTGTCACAAAAAAAAACCAAATAGTAGCAGCAAAAATTCAAATGGAAGAAAAAAAAGAGAAAATTAGAACATATGCAACATTAACACGATACACGTATAAAAGTTTCACTGACAAAGATGACGCTTCATATATACGCACACAGTTGTACCAATTCAACGTGTACAAGAGTCTCAACTCGTAAAAGTGAAAGCGATGCAAACGAAGGAGAAAATATGATCGTGAAACTCGACCAATTGATCGCTATAAAAAGATAAATTGGGCTTTCCTGCATGTAGCTCTGATAACCTTGTTCGACTTTCATTATTGGAAATTCTATAAACGAAAGAATCCTTTTCTTTCGTTGTACGTAAATTTAAAAAACTGTACATTATTCGTTTTATTATCGTATATTTACAATTTTAAAAATGAAATTTTCTGCAATAAATTCATTAATGTGTTCATTGGCAATGAACTTTCTTAAAATAAAGGATCAATAGGAGTTGATTCGTCGCATATGTACCGTATCGTGTAATTACGAGATTGTAACATTTTTTGTTCATGTGCAGCTCTGCACTTGACCACAGTGTCATTTTATCTTTCAAATCAAATGTAATATTAGTATAAGTACTATTTACCTATGTCAGGTAGGCTCGTCTATCGATCGGTGATTATACACGTCATGATCGATCTTTATTCAACAGCAATCCGAACTTCCTGCACAGAAATATTTATAGTACTTCATCTGACCCTGACTAAACTAAACGCAATGCTATTAAAGCAATCATATAATGTAATACCTGGATGCACGTAACTATGTCGTTTCAACATACATAGTTGTACATCGTTTCAATTCTTGCGATATATATCGTACAATTACTTTTTGTCCTCATCAAATACAAAATTATAATCTAAAATTTGAGTTTCTATACAGTTACGAGAATACATATAGACCGCGTAATAGTATTTTATAATAGCGAATTAAACCTTGATAGACGCTTTATATTATAATGAACATTACGGATGAATATGATAATACGAAGGTAATATAACGCAAGCTACACAATACAATATATAGTTGAACAATATAAATTAACACGTAAGAGAACAAACACATTGATCGATTTACACTTGTGATACCAACAATAAGTCATTCGGTGTCAGCGTAACAAGTATGTAATGTGATCTTCAATTTTCTACATTTAACAACTTAGGGATAGAAAATTAGTTATTCAAAAATATGAATAGCGTTACGTGGCCATTACAGTACTTACAAATCTATAATGTAATATGAAAGCAAGGTATTTATTAATTATATTAACTACGTATTTCGAAATTCGAAATATCGAACATAAGTTATAAAATAGTTATTTAAATGTTATACGGGCAAATATAAAGAAACGATATGAAATATAAAGAAATATAAAAGCACTAAATCAACATTCGATCATACGAAACATGTCGATATCTTGTTGCTGCCTCGTTATAGGTAACAAATATAAAATGGAAAAGATTAGCTATTGTGCTTAAATAGAAAATGAGATGAAAATAATTTTATGCAGGAAAACCCGCGCCAGTTCCTTGAAAGAGTAGGGGAATGACGGTAAAGGAAAGAGTGGAGATCCATAGAATGGTCGGCGATAGCTTTGAAAATACAAAGCATCCACATCGTCTCAGTCCCCGTATCGCGTCTGCTCCGCTCACTTCGTTCAAATCCGTGCGGATGATTCACTGTGGTACACATATATCGATTTCCTTTTTCTACTTCATTTTCACTTTTATCTATAAGTTCATTTACAAATAATAAAAGACCAACTGAATAGATCACACAAGCTATTTAAAGTAGAAGATATATTCGACAAAATTCAGATAAAAAATGTATTAAAATTCCATTTTAATTTTTGCACTGCAAGGAAAATGAAAAATGTTGTTTAAATTTTAACGCTTTATGTTTGAAATCAAGAATGTCCGTTTTTTCTAAGTTTTATGTATCAAAGAAAGGATGAGCTATGAAATACTTTATATGATTTGGTTAAAAATAGTAGAGCCTTGTGTCATTTCACTTTCCTTTACTGAATTCTGAGAATGTACAATCTTTCAAAAAGTATCGTTAGACGACAAAATATCCATTAGCTTTGAACAATTTTATACGTGATTTATAAAAAAGAAGAAGAAACACGGAAAGAAGGGGAAGAAAAAAGAACAGCATGGTGATATAATTCTACTGTAGTTTTATAATCATTGCAACGACTATGCTTTTGTGGATACTGAGCTGCCTGAACCTGTTAACGGTAAGCTGAATTCTGAGACTTTTATAATTAATTGCCTTAGATATAACACGTCTCAAATGCGTCTCTTGGCTGCATTCTTCGCATTAAAACACGTAGGAAAAACATAAATACAATTTCGTATTCGTATCCTAATTAATGTATCAGGTGCGCGTAACAAACTTTTATAGTATAGTTTAATAGCACATATACTATAGTGGATAGTTTAATAGAATTAAAACAATTATTCGAAACCTTTATTTCTGACCAACAGAAAATGTTGAAAACTATATTTCATGTACAAATGATGAAGCAGCGTTTCTTTATAAAGAGTGTTTTTAAAATGCAAAACGAGTTCGGTAACTGAACTGGACTTAACTGTTTTTTTGATTGTAGTCAGGGAAAACTGTAAAGGAGAATTTTTCATTGTTTACCAAGCTCTATCGCCGTGCAGTGCGATTTTTTACAAAAAGACACTAGTACATTTGTATTGATTAATTCCACGTGCCAATACTCTTCAAAACATATAACTTTTATCTAACTTTCCAAAATACCTAATCATTACTTTAAACATTTTTTCACTCGTTTTTCTTATATTTTCCCTTATATCGATCAGCACTCATACTTAAACAGTTCCTTTAATTCATTCTCTTCCTATTTTTTAAAAAGTCCCACAAGGACAACCGAAGGAGATTTAAGTTTAAACGAGGGTGCGAAATCATTTTTATCGCTTTTTCTCATTTTGTACCTACAACTAAGCTGTGTATAATCTTTCCTTTTTTGCTCAAACCAACCATACTTTCTTCAATTGTGTTCTCTTCTCCTAAAATATGTTCACGGCAGTTGTACACGATTGGCGTATTCGCGACGATGATCTCTGCTGCAGGATTTGGATTTTTATCGCGCTTGATGAGAACAATAAACACATCCACTTTCTCGTTACTTGCAAAACCTATCTTTGCGACTATACACTGATGCGATCTGACATATCTTTCGATATTGCACTAGTTAATAACTGAATATGATGATAAGTCTAGATAAGTCTGAACACGAGGCATCATAAATGACACGAGAATTCTCATTAATATCACTGTTAGTGAACATAAACAACGACGCGACGTGACATTTCAATTATCGATGAACATTCTATAAAATTTGACATATCTGACAAAATATTAATTTCTTTGAAATTGTATTCTAATACTTGTTTATGCAGATTGCCAAGAAGAATCAGTTAAGGCAAAAAAATCACAGGGTTTCATCTAATAAAATGCAATTGCTCTTTGCAACTGCACCGGCACAGTTCTGAAAGAATACGCTGCGGTAAAACCCGATAAACAATGCAAAATTCTCTTTTACATTTTTTTGTATTTGGGATAGGAACATATATGGCCAGCATATATGCCCCGTTATTAGACTAATCCTGTATCCAAAATACATGCAAAAAAGTAGAAACAACCATTGTATAATTAGAACATATTTAATAACAAAAACGGTGAAAATTTGCTGTTTCTAATACGTATACGTATGCTAGTATCCTCGTATTTATATAAATATTCTACTTAAAACAAATTACTTTTCCATATACTTTTTTTAAATACCTTAGTTATCTACAAATCTTTATGTGTTTTTTCACATATATACATCGGTTGTTATTCTTGTTTACACAATTGATAAATCTAAATGCGTTTAAGAATGAAACATCAGCTAATTAATTCCGCGTTCTAATGCATTATACTATTACATAGTGCTTCATTTTTATTACTATGGTATAGTATCATCGAGCAAATGTTAAGACGTCTTACGATTATAATAATCTTATTATAATTATTCTCATTATATTAATACATATTACATATTGTCATGTATGACATAAATTCCCACTCTTAATTACCCAATAATATCCACATAACATAAGTTTTCACACAACATTCGCTCCCATGTAAGCAGAGTTTGGTTGAACATACATGTGTTTATAGACCGTGAAAAACTGGCTAGTAAGGAAGAAAGAACATTATAAATACATATACATATATCACCTAACTCTGCCAACCTTAATTACTCTCTTATTTGTCACGATACAGAAAAATGTTTCAAGAGAAAGTTATTGTACATGCATTTCAGGAGGAAAATTAGACTGTAAGAGTGAATGTCATTTCAAGGTCACATTTTCTGAGATTTTGACTAGTAGTAATGTCACTTAAAGGATATGGCCTATTTTTTTGTTTACCACTAAATACGATGTCCCATGACATATCACTTGAAATAATTTGGGTCAAAAATTCCGCAAGCAATTCATTGAGGTACAAGTTCAAGGAAGGTGAATTACTGAAACAAAATGAAAGAAATTTTCGTCATTTCAATGTTATCGGACATGGTTGCATACGTTCTGCTCTGATATTTTTGGTAAACGAAAAAATGGGTCGTTTCATTAAAAAAAGCATTACTACTAACAAAATCTCAGGACATACGACTTTCAGATGATTTTTACCTTCAGAGCTCAATTCCTCCCCTGAAATACAATAACTTTCTCGCAAAATAATTTCTTGCATCGTGACAAATAGGAGAGTTATTAGAAATGAAGGATGGCGGAGATAAATGTGGCCTGCTGTGTATGCACGATATATCTGCGTACATATATATCTTCTTTCCTAACGTTTAGAGTTTCTTGTAATTTACAAGTATTATCGTTCCTTAACATTATATAACTAAAAATTTGTACATTTCTCCTGTCTTATATAAATCGCGAATAAGTAAAAGCAATAAATACTTTTGAACTTGAGCCTTTAAATATTATACTACATGCATCAACTATTACTCATTATTTTAATACACAATAGTATTTATTTATCATTGCTTAGTCTGTGCCTTTCGGCTTTGGACGAAGCAATAATTGGCCTTCTGGTTTTACACCTCTTATACCTATTTCGCTTCTTATATATCTACCTCCCCTCTTATCCACTCTATTATAGTGCACTCTCTTAATTATTCTATCTCTAAAAACTAAAACTAAAAAAACTAAAAACTAATGACTAAAAACTATTTCAACTTTGGGCTACCTCCTTGCTGTGCTTCCTTCCTGTCGTTCCTCCCCGTCTTGTATTGTCCTTCTCTTCTCTATTATTACTTTTAGTTCTGTTAGACCTTCTCCAGTCTCATTTGGTGTTTTTTCTATGTCCTTTGTCGTTATTGTCGTCTATGTCGTTATTTCACATTTTTCTATTACATGTCTCAGGTCTTCTTCTTTCCTTTCACATAGTCTGCATCTTTTTTCTCCCTCTTCTTTCCAGTATTTCCTTGCTTTGGTCTCATTTCCACATCTTAATACACAATAGTAATTATAGTGTTTGCAATAATATTTCTTCTCGCCCTGTTATAATATGTCGTCTCTTATGTAGTATTTACAATTTGAAAGTCATGAATTTTGGGAAACATGTTCCTCAATGTTTCTTATATTTTATTTTTAATTCCTTGCAATTGAGGCGTTTAATATATCGACAGATTTTTCCTTAATCTTTAATTAAAATTAATATTAAAAAAATATTTATACCGGTTGTGTAAGAAAATATATTTATAAAAATTTATATCACGATAATATTTAATAAAATTAAGTAATACAATAATGTAATTGAAAGCGCAAATAAACATATAAATATTTGCAATTATAATACCTAATATTTTTGTATTTTCCGATAAAATAAACATAATAAAATATTACTTTAATATTAAAAGTTACACATATCTGGTATGTAACGTATAAAAGGGACAACTTGGTGCGCTTATATTCTTAGGACGTATGGCAAAACGTTGTTGAGTAAAATGCACTAATAATTAATGCAACGTGTTATGCATGTCAAGTTGAAATTGCGAAGGTCGTAATTGAATATGGAAAACGAATGGACTCTCGATGAATGTCAATTTTATTAATGAATAGGATTATTGCTGTGACACACATTTGAGTATAGAACTAAAATTGATCTAATTACGTACATACAACGTCCAATAATACACAATGAATACTATTAGCAAGTAATGTATATTCTAATGTAAAGCAAATTCCCTCTTCGAAATTATCAGTCATATTTTTTTTGGAAATTAATCATTAATTCGTTTAATCTAAATATTAATTTTCATATGTTTAGAAACGTACATTTAGAAACTTGCAAAACGTACAAAGTATAAATTGTATTATATATTATTTATATATATTATTTATAAAGTTCCATAAATTTACAAATTGCATACAGTAGCTGTAAAAAGTGTTTGGCTATATGATATTGAAAAATTAAGAAGAGCTTCGTTAACCGCTTCCCGTGCCATTTAGTTCGACGAAACTCGGGCCCAAGCGGTAGACATCGACGCGCGCTAAACAGACCAGACTGATGCTCGTAAACAGTCGCAATACGAACAGAAATGTAGAAACTAACATTCAGTCACGATCGTAACGGGCAAAAAAAAAAAAAAAAAACAGTCCGCGAGCTCGGCTTATGTTATGTTATGTTATGTTTACGTTTGGCCCAAGTATCTGGTCGCGAGTCAGACTCGCGATATTCGTGTTTGGGCCAAAATCTTCATCGCGAGTCTGACTCGATAAAGTACGGGAAGGACTTAATAAATAGTTGAAATCAAGAGTGTCCTAGATTTTAACGGCAAAACTTTGTTGGTATACTCTGTGGGGCAAAAGAATTAAAAAAACGTAAAGCAGATTATTTAAAACCTTATTAGAAAATAAACGTTCTCTAGTCATGTTTATACTCATGTTTATTGTCTAAGATCGTCAAAGATAGCGTAACGTCCTTAGCATTTCCAGAGGTAACTGATATGTTGTCCCCAGTATCTCAAAATATTCATTGCCTTTGACAATATAAGATTGACAGCGATTGAAAGTAGAATTTATTATCCTGTGCAACTCATTTATATTTCGTCTTGTCTCAGTAAACGCGTTACTAATTCTCTTAATAGATTCATGGCGCGAATTCGTATTTCGTATTTTTTCTTAATTAGGCCCATAATATATACCGTCAATGTTCCACCGATATAACTTGGTCTCAAACTTTTGACAGATACTAAATGTGTATAAACTCACAATTTTCCTTATTATAAATGGATGTATATTCCGTTCCACTGAAGGCAAATTACAATTTTAACCAATCATATCTTATAGTGACATCTAAAGCAAGCGTCGAAACCGCTAAATTACTGTTAGTAAAGCATTGTCTGTACGATCCCTGTCAGTTATTTTCTCCGTCACCTTTCCCTTGCTTCCGTTGTCCCCAATACTGCAGATCTCACTATTCTTTGTACTGCCTCGTTTTATCATTAACAATCTGTGTATACGACATTAAAGATAATTTTGCTGTTAGCAATACATTTCTAGAAGTACATTACAAAAAGAATCGAATATAATTGCGCACGCACATCTTCACATTTGTCTCATAATGTTTATATATTATATAAACACATATATATTAAATTTATATTAGTTATATTAAAAACATCTTCCATCCCACTGAAAGTAAATTACAATTTTAATCAATCGTATCTTATAGCGACATCTAAAGTGAATTTATTTTATTATCGATGATTTTAGTGTAAATATATTTTATTATATTTCAGTTTTATAATAATAGAGGTAGGCTTCTTCTAATCTTGTAAGAATACGATAAGTCAAGATACAAAACACGAAAACGAGTTATTCAAATCGACATTATCTGTTTTCAAAGAAGAGAAGACTGCAAAATGTTGTGCCATAATTTAACTTGTGCATGTCATTGGAGAAATGAAAATTTATTTCCATCTTTAATAATTCACAATAAACATTAATAACATTTTGCTTGGTCGACAATGCACATTCACATATTTATACAAAGACATGGTCTTTTATTATAAATTATGATTGGTATATTATTATATTTATTTTTCGAACGACAGAATATATTGTCCAATCAAAAAAAGTGGTATCCCTAAAGCATCTTGTTACCGTCATCACCAAAATAACGTTATAAATTGATTTGAAATTCTTATTCGAAACATTTTTTCTTATTATTGAGAACAAATTATGATTCCCTATTTTATCTCGAATCTCGTAATGGTTAGAGTAATTTTGTAAACTATATATATATATATAACAATTTCAACTACTATAGCTTTTGTAATTGTTTTACTTTCGATTATATTACACTGCATGTGCAGATCTCATTATAATCCTTTCGCAACATGATATTGCACACTCTAATATCGTATCCACACAACTGTCCATAACAGCTTGCAAGCAACAGTGTGAACGCGACATAAGGAATAAGAAACCAATAATCATTCAATCGAGACATAATAGAGCAGTTATAAAAGTATAATTAAATACTGGAATAATACCATGGTTATAATGTCACTTAATTGCTACTTGCAGCTTCCATATTTTCTTAATAATAATATATACTGATAAAATTGTAATTTTGAGAATTATTCAGAGCGCTTATTCAGCAAAATTATACAGTCTGATATTCGAGAAGAGTAAAAAATAATAATAGAGTAAATGTAACGATAACGATAAACATTAGTGTGCCATGAAAATTATCGGAAAGAAACAGTTCTTTTATAGCACAATACAATGTAACGATTATGTCTAATTTATTGGTCTTCTGAATAGAAAATTGCGAAAATTTCATTTCTGAAACAGCCATAGACTATCTAAAAAAGCAAATGATTTTAATGCATTGTACATGTATTCTTAGGGTAAATATGTCAACTTTTATGTGATAGCAAAATCAATGCAAAAGATACTTTGTGTATCTCTATATACTTATCATCATAAAAAAAATATTAGAATTTTTATATCAAAATATGTTACAAACATTTACTTCTTATAAATGGAATCATGCTTATACGTACTTATTTGTACCAATCTTATAGTGAATTTGAAACAAATCCAACCGTTATACATGTGTCATAAAAAAGAAAGAGGAATACGTTAATTTTGAAGTGTTTGTTTTCTGATGATGCAAATAAAATCCATCATGTTGGGAAAGAATAAAGCAATGATAGCTTTTTAACATAAATGTATGTTACTTTGATTTGTCCGACTTCTTTAAAATCAGTGATAGATTATTTAAATACAAAATTTGGAATCTGTAGATCACGTTATTGCGTCATGTTAGTATACGTAATACTTCTTTAAATTAAATATCTTTTCTCAATTATATATTGGTAAACTCAACATTGTTGAAGATATTTCTACATTATTAAAGGTCTTAATATCGATGTATAAAAGTAATTCATAGTTGCCAATCGATACTTATTCAAATATTACCTTAATCCGTTAGAATGCAGCATCACACAACATCCGTCAAATTTATGTATTATATTTTCGTATCTCTTTTATCTCATACAAAATATTTACGATAAAACATCTCTGTTGACAGTTTCGTCTTATAAGACAATCGCAAAGTCACAAATAATGTACTACAATGTCCCAACAATAACACGTTCTTTATCGGTTATATGTTGTGTTTATTTCTGCTAAGCATAAAGCAGCTTGTCCCTCTCAAATTGTAAGAACAGATAAGCAAAGTAAAAAAGAAAATCACTGGCCAAAAGGTGCATTAAATAAATACATTATACGTAAAATAAAGTACTTTTTTCTAAACTGTATTCAATTGATTTTCAATTTTATTTTCGAATATTATTTGAATAAATAACACTATAGAAGGTACAGTGAACCAAGCATGGGAATTTTCGGCTACTCGAGACTTTTATCCTTGTCAACATATACAGTATACAGCAACGCTTAATGATATATTGTAATATTAACACTTAAATGATTGACGAGTAAAAAATCAACAAATCAACGAAACAATATCAACAAACATATGTGTAGTAAGAATATTGCATGTAATAGCAATATTACATCAAGAAATACAGAGATGCATGTGCATGTATCACACTTTTCAAGAAAAGTAGATGTAGTATACGGAAAACTAAAAGTTTATTCATAACTTTTAAACAATAGACCATTGGAAATTGCCTCCTACATTAAAAGAAAATTAGAATATAATGCATTATATCAATATAAAATTAGAATATAATTTCCCTAAATCATCCGAAAGAAAAATCATATTGGCCGAGAGCCACAAATTCTTCCTATTTAGTTTCGTCATTGTAAGTATTGTAATTCGTGTGTATTATGTCAAGCTTCCGAAAATCGAGAATCAATCCACTGAATCCATTTGGGATGAAAGAGTAACACTTATTTTAACATATGTATATCTACCTATTTTTAATCCTCCACGACACAAAAAATAAATCATACAGAGAAATTACTATCTTTTCAACATAAGTAAGCGTAGGTAATAGTATTAAAAGATTAAAAGAAGACGACCCTGTAGAATATTTAGATATCTTTATATACAGGGTGGTTGGTAACTGGTGGTACAAGCGGAAAGGGGGTGATTCTACGCGAAAGAAGAAGTCAAAAATATAGAATAAACTTTTTTTTTATTTTTTTTTTTTTAATTTTTCCATCGAGACAACGATCTACAGTGAGATCCGTTATAACGAGACGTGATAAAGTGCACGCGCACCGAGCGAAAATTCAAAGTCGATTTTCTCGAAAACAAAGCCTCAAACGAAAAATTTTTATTGTATATTTTCGACTTCCTTTTTCGCGTAGAATCACCCCCTTTCCGCTTGTACCACCAGTTACCAACTACCCTGCATATCTGTCTCAGGATAACGAGTCGAACCGGAACTCCACTTGAACCGAGACTTGCACTTATTGCTAAATCAACAATACACCTACCTATCAAATCCGTAACTACCAAGAGTTGGATGAATTGCAGTATCGTCTTTATAAACGAATTTTTCTCTGGTACTATTTTTGCCGAATAGGCAACATGGCTATAGTAGTGCAACAGTACGAACCCATAGCCCGAAAAGGACAACCATACATTTTAGACGTGTATAACAGAAAAAGGATTATAAGAAATATAAAACAAGATCGTACATTAAGTACATTACAATTATCCGTTGATCTGTTACAACATCCACTACACGGTTGGCATTAGAAGAAACCAGTTATAGCGAAGTTATAGGAATAAAACTACAAGCGAAACTAATAGAAAGGAAAGACATAATATGTCTAAAATCTAGCAAATTCAGCTTAAAAAGTGACATCTGTTAAAATGATGTAATTTTTAACCATAAAAATAAATTTAACATTCTTGGAATCACTGGACAGAAAATGGTGTTGCGAAAGAAAACGAAAGATTCAAAGTTAAAGATGAAAACCATGGACTTGGAAATGTTCTTATTCAAAGATCCATTTCATCATTTGCGATTGAGGATTGATATTAATTACTTATTCATAATGATAGTACGAACATAATGAACATGAGATCTCCTACTTGTATATGGAAGTATTGTCCTCAAACTCGATACGCTTATGGACACGACCTTCCACTTCCAGCATTCGCTTGCGAAATTTTCGACTCAAGTTATTTGAGGGTTGTGGCGTGGAGCATGAGTAGATACGTTTTCATCTTATCTTTTCAACGAGGAGCAAAAAATAAATCATTCTGTTTAAAACAGTCGTGTTATCAGTAAAATCTCGGAAGATATGACTTTCAGATAAAATTCGTTTACATAAGCTAATTTGCCCCTGGAATTACAATAACCGTACAGTTAACACTATAAACCTATATATCTACCTAATCTATATAAACACTAACCTCTTTGCTTTTTGTTTTACACAAACAAAACATATATACATTATCCATATTCTTCGAATTTGTAATATTTCTTACATATCTTGTATATTCAAAGTAGTAATAATGCGAGAAAGTTTGCTTTTAAATATGTAGATTTCTACCAACGTGTTTTGTTACAAATACAAACGAAATATAAGTTATGCAACACGAATAAAGGTGATTAGACTACACCAGCGGATGATTCGCATGCTTATTATAGTGTAAATATTGAAATAACTTTGCAAATTTCAAACTACAATAACTTCTAAATTAATAACTTTAGCTCTCCAGTTCCTATAGACAGTTGTACCATCTTTCATTTCATTTATTCTGCTTTATCTGTATTAGTATACTATTTATATCAATATATTGATTCGCAATATTGCTTATAGGATTCTTGTATTCTTTTATTTTTCAGTTACTCTTTTCGTATTGTGACATTGAACTTCTTTGCTGTTTTAAAGTAATGACATGTAATAAAAAATTTGTAAGCTTTCATTAAAAATGAGAAAAACAAGTATTTTATATATATATATATATATATATATATATATAGCTCAGACTAAACTCTTGAATATTGTTATTTTGTATCGATAGAAATAGAATTGAATACAATTTTCCATGTTGCGTTACAATCAAAACTAGATGCAAATAAATATTTTAATACTATTTTGTAAAGAATGGAATTATTGTCGCTACTGGTTATCGATTAATACAATCAAAATCTTAGTATCTTTTTGTAGCAAATGGCAATTTGAAAAATATTTGATACTCGGATGCATGAAAATGTGTAGAATAAATTTCAGAATATACTTCTTTTTTCCAACAACGTTTCTTTCCATTTCTAACTACTTTAAAGATGATCACACAGTATTGAGAATATTATTAATCACGTGCAATTTATATTGAAGGATTGATTCATATTGTAGGATTGTTCACGATCGTCTACTGGTTTGGTGACTAAGCGCCATAGTTCTGTGCTGAAATACATTGAAATCCTTTTTCCTGCGACGCGATCAACGCGCCAACAATAACATAATTGCAAATAATGCACACTCAAAACGACACGAATAAAATTCTACTGTGTCAATCTGAACATTATATCTGCGTCATATATTAATGCTACATAAATTAAAATACAATTAAATATGTTATTACTTCGCGTTATTAATTAAGTAATCCTACCCTGCAGACTCTCGCAATACAGAGTCCTTTAGTTGCAAATTAAATACAAAACGCTAAAGTCGAAATTAAACAAAGTATCAATATCAGTAAATAATAGGAATATTAACAATAGTGTTGACTGTACTATACCATATTCTTAATCAATATTTATGGTGTTAACTCGAAGAACATTCAAGCTCACTAATTTCCAAACTGATCAGAATATTATATAAATTACACGGTAAACGAAATGTATCCCAAATGTGACAGAGAAGATTCCAATATCGCATATTGACAATGCTATTGTTGATTGTATGCGGATCCTTGAAGCACCTTTTGAATTTATTAATCCTGATTCATTGTTGTATTTTGTAGACTCAAATTACAATTATATCTCAAATTTTTGTTCAAACAGTGCATCAGATTGTTTATTAAACGACTAACGATTAAACGATTCATCACTCGCTTTATGATCCCTATGAAGAATAAAACGATATATTTTTCATTTTCTAATAAAACCTTGAAACTATTGAAATCATCTTATACAGGTTTCTTATAAGAGGTGTTACCTTATTGTATTTCTCTGTTCACTTACCGACATAGCATAACATAAAATTTACAATTTACGGAAAAACAATTGTTATTTTTCGATCGTTTCAGGTTTCCATCTTGTGTTTGTCTACGAGTGAAATAGAAGCTGAAAAAAGTGGTTGGAACGTTGATCCAAATACGCAATATCATATTCAAACCGACGAAGGACCTGAAAGGTACTTTCGTTTCCAAACATTAAATGGACAATACAGAAAGGAGAAAAGATTATTGGATGGTACAGTTATCGGCACAGAAGGCTGGCTAGACCCTCTTGGATATTTACGACTCAAAGATTACATAGCTGACGATAACGGATTTCGAATTCTCAGGTAACGTAAATAATTATAAAATGTGCGTGTCTAAACATACGTATATTATGTTACGTATGTAGTAAATCTCGTTGAAATTTTTCTATTACTCCAAGCAATACGATAATGGGCTTAATTTTGTATAAAATTAGTCCTACACACCTAACCCAGAGCCTCCTTACACTGCGTTAATAGTGTTGTCACTCGGAACAAGCGAATACAGGTTGTTATCGGAACTTACATGGGGACAGGGTACGTATAACTGCCACCTTTGAATGTTTGACCTTGTGTCTTATTAATAGTCATAGCGTAACAAAGTCTAATAAGGAACTGCCACCGTTTACATTAGAATGGTAGATCCGATGAAGTCATTGGTATTCGACGTATCATGATTTTTGCTCCAGTAGCAATCTGTCAACACTGTCGTCTCTATTATACTATACTTATTCAGATTGTGTATTTACATCGTGTTCCATCGTATCGTTTTGATGGATTTACTTTACCATTAACCCTGATTACATCTATTACTATCTTCGACTTTAAAAAATAAATTGCCATGTCCGTGGAATTTAATGAATGAAGAGACGCGATAATGAACAATGTCCTGCTCGTCCACTACTATATCGATCGAGATATAAATCTGAGAAGAAGCATCAACATTATTTAAAATGAAATCGTTGATACTGTTTACCGATTTATTTTGTTGGAGCTAATATTGCTCGCTCTTGAAACCGGAAAAAAGAGATGTGTTAAAAGAAGAGTCGGAATAATTCATTCATGCTCTTGGCCATATTACAAAAAATATTAGAAAAGTGGGTTATCGAGTGGAACCTTTCCGCTATAGTTCGCAAAACCTTCCATAGAGACGTTTATGGTAAGAGAAAGCTCCTGATTCGAGGAGCACGCATAAGATCTTTTAAGGCATTCGTTGACTCAGCTCACGTACCTTTGAATATTACGGGCAAGGTTTACCAAGTCTTCTAGCACACAGTGACATTTCCTATCAACTCTCTGTTATTATTACCAATGTCCTTGAAAGTTCTACCAAAAGTTTCTATTCCACTTTTACGAGACATTGAACTGTCGTCCCACACAATGACAGAACATGATAAAAGAATCTTGGATTTAACGCTTTGCTTTGAAATGTTGCACACGGCGTTTTCATCTCAACATATATTTGATGGTAATTTAGACATTGCGTGCTAAAAACGTTGCAACTATCCCAGCTGAGGCAACTGCAAGCGCAATTCGACCTTCGAAGCGTAGATTGTTAAACAGCAAATTGATCATGAAAGTTTTTCTTGTTCTATCAGGTGCGTCCAAAGGACGTTTCGTTTCGCGCACTGGTAAGAATCGCATTATATGCAATTCTTGATCGTCATTTAGGGTTAATCTAGTTGCAAATATCTTCTGTTCATTATAAGATCTTGTGCACTGTTCGAAAAAAAGAAGGCTTAGGGTTCTCTCGCTCTTCCCTAATATCGACTGTACGATTTTATCAATTTCAGTAAGGGCTGAGATGAAAATTATATCGTTTGAATTCCAAGTCTGGCAATGAATGCTTGGTCCGGATGCGGTGTAAGGTACGGCCTGGCACGCTATCTCTGTGCTTCATCGACAAAAATAGTACATCGGATATTTGACAAAATGCTAATATCACAGAAAATAAAAATCCAACGTTCGAAACAGAACTTGCGAGGACCGCTTCTATGAGAGTCTTGTCCTAATAGGAATCGTTTTCTAACAGATCGAATGTTTTACAGGCCGGCTGAAGAAATGGGCCATCGCACGATTTACAGCGATAGACTTTTAACGACGCGGAGTAACATTCGTAGACAGTAGCATTCGTATTGTTGGGGTGGGTGGTGTACACGTGACTGACTGCGTTTTTTTAGCGAGGAACCTAGCTTACGACGTTAAAACATATTATAATTTTAAGTACAATATGAAGATATCTCGTTGCAGAGTAGCGTTTTGGCAAAATGATCAACGACATACAACTTAAAAAATGCCACCAATGTAGTATTTCACGAATGTACTGAGATATCGGCAGCATTGTCGCCGGTAAATAGAACACGCTGTCCATTCTCAAAATAGGCAGTCAAGTGCATAATGGTAGGCGACGTCTCGTGGATGCTAAACGATAGTATTCTCCATTTCATTTTAAGCATTAATGCTGAAAGTGGCTTGATCACTTTCTTTGCTGATGTATTCGCATATATACAAGGTGATTGGTGGTACAAGCGGAAAGGGGGTGATTCTACGCAAAAAAAGAAGTCGAAAATATAGAATAAAAATTTTTCGTTTGAGGCTTTGTTTTCGAGAAAATCGACTTTGAATTTTCGCTCGTGCACTTATCACGTCTCGTTATAACGGATCTCACTGTAGATCTTTAAAAAAATTAAAAAAAAATTTTTATTCTATATTTTCAACTTCTTTTTTCGCGTAGAATCACCCCCTTTCCGCTTGTACCACCATTTACCAACCACCCTGTATATATATGTGTGTGAACGATTTAACGAAGTTACAGAGTTCAACATTGATATGAGAGCTAAACGTTGTGAAAAGAGCGGTGTTGTATGGTCTGACCTACCGGTTGTCGGTAACCTTTTCTCCCCCCGATCCAATCTCATCGTAGGATATTTTTTACTGCATACCTCCATTGCCGAACGAACATTTTGCATTCAAGGGTCCGTACGATACCTGGGTCATTTATGTGACAATCATTACGTGTAGTTCTGAATCTGAGAATAGGATCAGGAATTTCAACACTAATCGGAGAATCTATTTTGTCGGACCTGATTTTACTTTGCAGCCAAACCAAAAGTTGTATGTATTTGCTATTCTACGGTGTATAGGAAATATTTAGTAGCTCCAAAAATGTTGCCTTTATTAACCAAGTATATTTATTTTACGTAACTCCAAAAGAAACGTAATTGACCTTTATATGCCCCCAAAAAGACTAATAATACGAAATCGTAGTCTCCTCCACGCTATTTAACCCTTGGCATCGTTCTATTTGTGATCGGTTATTTCACGTGCTAAGAAATAATTTCCTGTTTCCTCGTTAATATCATGTTACTTGTCTTTTATTTGACTGCGAAATACGAACATATCGTAAATGTTGTCAACACAAGAGCTAACAGAACATTAACGTCACTTTCCAGGAGAACGGTTGAGTTTCATGAAGCCTATAGTTTCTTTTGGAAAGTTAATCCTCGCTATGAGTAGAATACGGTAGAATAAAAAAATTTCACCTTTTGATCTTGATTTTGAAATTCAAGGTCAATATTGCGACATGTTTTTTGTACCAATTTTCAGAAAACCGAGTATGTGGAATCACGCTATCCTGGTCGCAACATATAATTTCTTAACGGCCGATACACTTGAGAGCAGAACGTTTGAGCAGTTTTACTCCATCGGTCGAACTAAGAGTATCCAAGCTTCGCATATCGCGTGTCTTGCGGATTAATCCAATCGTTTCAGCGCTAGTTTTTCTGAATCAATCGCCTAAAGTTGACTCGCGGCATGATACGCGAGTGGGTGAGACTTTTACCCTCACTGACACGATGCAACCCACTTTTTGTGCTTTTTTTATATGTAGCACCTCGTAATTTAACTTCCTGTTAAGTTCATAAAATAAAACTCCGTGTATCATCACCTGTTCTGATCTATAAGAAGTTTTCATGTCCATCATTTTAACAAAATTTACACATAGTGCAGTATGTTGATATTTCTGCCAAGGACCCTATAAATGCAGAACAAACTCAAGATATCATCCGTGGCTGAAAACCTATTTGAGATTACATACGCGTAAGGGAAACAAGTATTCTGCATACTAGCCTCCACCCAATGTTCTTGTAATATTTCTACGTTGTAGCACACGCTGGCATTGGATACGATCTCAATAGTCGAATAATATGTGATTCCCAACTTTATTAAAGATACTTATTCAATCACGATTATTACACTTACTAAATCAATACTATATATTGTATACTATATCCAATATATTATTTATGCTTATTAAATCAATTATGAATACCGAGGAAATTTCAAGTTAAAACAATATGAAATTCAAACTAATCTTTTTAATTAAGATTAATGACAATCTGCGCAAAGTGGAATTTAGATGTGTTCATCAAAAGAATCTCACCAAGCTGTGTCTAGTGAACATTTTTTTACAATATACATATTAATAATTAACATTGTAAGTCTACGCTTACGTTAGTGCTTTGAAATTCGTAATGATTTATAAATGTGGTCATTTAGAACAATAAGAAGAAAGAGAAGACGAAAAGAAGACAGTTTTATTCTTCTACGGGCTTCTGAGGCATCCTGGACGATACAATTATTTACATACCATTGTATTCATAATAACTTAAAAAATGAAATAAAATTCTCTTTACATAATTAAACAATATCACGTTTTTTAATAAAAGAGACGAGGAACTCCCAAAATCGAATATATGTATAATTGAATTTATTTAATTTAATTCCATTCTATTCCATCCAATCCTATTCGAGCCCATTCCATACCATTTTTATTATTGCTGCGAATTGATCAAAATATCTAATTAATTATACGAAAATTTTTGTTTGCATTAGGTCGAAAATGATTTATGTGGGTAAAAACAGACCTATTTACGATGCTGTAACGGAAGCAAAAAGAGTGCCTCCTCAAACTGGAATTCTTGTACAACCAGCACGTCCACCAAATCCTTTCAGGTAGTATTACTACTTTATAATATATAGTTTTAGACAGAATACAAGTTTAAAAAGCATAGGATGGCCACGAAAACATACAATTTTACTAGAATTATTACATACAAGTCTTTATGCATAAAATAATAAAATTTTTAAGTTAAACGGTTATCGTCTCTAAAATGATAAAACTCTGAACAAAAAGAAAAATTTAATGCCTACAACGGATAATATATATACCTAAATCAAGTTTGAGCATTATGTAAATGTATGTATTTAAAGAATTTTATGTTTAATTAAACTAAATCTTTTAGTTTGTCTTACAACTATTATAAAATAATTAGACGTTATTTTATTTTAAGAAGAGAATAATAGACATACTCGCGAATAGAGTCCCTGCTCTATTCATACACACTCATACACATCATATCGATACTCGTGATCTCTTTTACGATGTCCTCTAAAGCTACGTAATCGGTCTTTATTTATTTATTTATTTCGGTGGAGATAGACATCGACTTTTCCTTCATTGATTTTCAAGAAATCGCGTTTTCACCGAAGAACGCTACCATTCTGCTGTAAGAATGCCTATCATCGAGATCGAATGTCCAATTTACCTCTATCTCGTCATTTCCTTTTTTTGTCGTAGCTAAATACTTTAAAACTCTTTTGTCGTGTGTTCGATGTATTTTTCCTGAATTTGAAACGAATTGTGGTAGTTTAGACGTAACATACAATGCTATATTTGGTTACGTTGTTAGCACCATACACGTACCTATTATATCACGTACCTATTACATCAGAGAACCAATCAACTATAAGGTGCCAAAGTATTTTCTATCTCCTTTCCTGATTTAGTTGATGGACCATCGCGTTTTCGCTAATTTATATCTAACTAAACTACAAAGTTCCTTTTTCATGGTTATCTTCCTTTCATCGCTTTGATACGACTCCGTTATTACTCGCTCACATACTACCGATTCTATTTTTTCAGTTAGGTTAATCTCAACGTCTTTGGATTTAACCATATATCCCAATAGGTTTCGTATTATTTCCCTGCGTTTCATTTTCTATAAACTATAGCTTTCTTATGTGTTTCCGCTTCTCATAAATTATATATATTACTATCTACGTCATTCTTATGTTCGTTAGAATCTTATAGATCTTGAAAGTATCGGGAAGATCGCGAAGCAGAAGTCTCCACACTTTTTTCTACGCCGTTGCTCCTTTCCCTCTAATTTTTCGATATAAAAAGGCTAGTGGTTAAATGAATTCACTTGAAGAACAGCCTGACGCACACTACGTCACACTAATGTTTTTTTGATACTACCCTTTGATGCCCGCTTTCGTGTTTGCGTAAATGCTTAGAAACCGCAGTCACTACTGATCAATTGCAACAGAATATAGTATACAGAATACAATACATTATTCTTCGCCATATAGCGTTTGTTCAATTGCAATATCTAATCCAGAGAACCCACAACGTACATCTTTGCCACTCGAGACGTGTCGATTTGTTAATAATATTACAAAGCTTGCAACTAAGGCTTTCTTTCTACGACTCCCAGCGTTAACCATACAAATGTTGGTCCCGCGTATCATGTCCCTGAGTTCCCGGTGTCAGCCGCACGACGCACAGCAGCGCGTTTCGCGAAAAGCTGCGAGCAAATTATTTTGTTCTTTTTCTATGTACTGCAACCTGCTCATTTGAAATATTTATACTGTTATTTTTTTAAAAAGTAAAAAGCGAAGGCGATATTGTACGGTATTGTAATACAATGGTATTCATATTATGAATTTTTATTTAGATAGTTAACGCATTGAACGTCACGTATGGTATACATTTCATTAATATTTAGTACACCAAATACGAAACGTACCCAATTTCGAGACTAGCGAAATGATATTAAAAGACGGCTTATATAAATCACATAAAAGTATGTCATCTTCTTTTTCAAACTGTCTCCATGCCTATAACTTTCTAAAATTCTGTATCCATATCTGCCTGAACAGCCCTGTCTGTATCTTAACAATCGTTTAACTCCTTCTGGGATTTCCTTTCTTTTTTCGTTCTTTGAAATTCCGTATTTAGCTACTAGAATGGAAATAGAAAAGCGGTAGAAAAGATCCGTATTTGAATGTAACAAAGATTTCTTCTACGCATGTGCCCCCGATATTATCTTGCATTTTTATCGCGGCATTCTAAGGCTTCGTTTGAATACTCGCCTACCGCAGGTAAATCTTTTCCACTATTTGCGGTCCATTAAAATTTGATGCGCAGTTACCGGCATATAGTTATTAACTATAATGTTTTATGTATAGTACGACAGTGTTTCGGCGATAGCCAGAAAATGCTATTTCATTGATTAAATAGATATTAATAGCTGTTAATATTATTGTTAAGGTATAATAAATTAATAACTTTATTAGCACACAACATCGATACATATATATTACGCTCTGAAGACCTCGATAACCTTCTTACACGCACGCTTGTTGTCAAACAGACTATTCTAGAAGCTTCTAACATCTAACAACAGTCTTTTGTCTCAACTAAGGCCTGGACGTCCTCTGACGCTTACACACACACTCTCATGTACAGTGTAAATGTATCATCTACCTAACAATTATATAAAGAATGGAATAATAAGTTCTTTATTAACTCCGGTTATATTTGCCGTTAAATGGTTATCGTTAAATATGCGCCCACCGTCGATTTGCATTCCTATAGGATTGTCTTACGTGGTCAACTTTCAATCCTAAACCCGACCCAACTATAATATCTTTGTTCAGCTACCTTGTGAACATGTTTCAAATTAAGCTTTCAACTTCTTTGTCATGGAAAATGTTGATTTTAATTTGTCACATTGTTTAATTTCACTCGGAGATTTCACTTTATAATGTTATTAAACGTGCAAACAAAGTTAAAATGTTTAATTGCAAAATTAATCGACTGTAAAAACTAATGTCAGTTAATGTTTTTTTTTTCAGACAACCAGAAAGAGAACACGTTGTTCCTTTAGTTGGTAACGACATAAATTCAGGTTATTACGCCAGCACCACTATTAAACCTGAAGCTGATTATTCTTCTGCTGTATCTAATTCTAACAATTACTACTACAATCCAAATCGAGCAAGTTCTTCGTCTGATCTTGGCAATTTAAACAACTATTCTCGAAATACCTACCAGAATTTTCCTGCTGCTCGAAATGAACATCTGAAACCAAGCTTTCAATTACCAACAGCTACATCACGAAGTAATCCAACGGCATTTCCTCAATTCGATGGAACATACAACACTGCTAACGGATTCCAATATTATTTGAAAAGGCAGTATCACGAAGAGGAACAAGATTCAAGTGGAGCACATGTCGGTTCTTTCGGTTACATCGACCCATTTGGTATTAGAAGGGTAATATATTTCAAAACAGATCCGCAAACTGGTAGATTTCTACATCAGAAAAATAACAAATACGTGGGATTCGAATCAACTCCGTATGATCTATCGTTACC
Organism: Bombus huntii; assembly: GCF_024542735.1. Classification (NCBI taxonomy): domain Eukaryota; kingdom Metazoa; phylum Arthropoda; class Insecta; order Hymenoptera; family Apidae; genus Bombus; species Bombus huntii. Next base: position 11,323,510 of record NC_066250.1, on the reverse strand, counting down.
TAATACGTACAGACGTAACTCAAGATCAACAACGTAATATATTTCTCCAAAGTTCATTTTAAAATAATACGGGTATCTTGGACGACATCTTATTGGGATTTTCTTTCTCTGTATGCCTTGTTACTAATGTAAAACTGGAAGAAATTGTGCTAACTTTTAGTGAAATTTTAATAGACGTTAAATAATAATAGGCCACGATAATACTTATTTTACGTATAATGCGTATTTCTCACATTTTGCGTGGATAACAAAATTAGCGTGAAAATAGGCTTTTTTAGCACCTAAAAACTTAGTCCGCAATATTTACAAAGGAATTGTAAGCTGTAAACGTTGTGCCATGTTAGGTTATTGTAGTACTTATTATCCTCCAATGATACTTTAAACTATGAAAATATAAGGAAACCTATTGCGTCAAATAGTTGAGTTAAAAACTCCATTACTATAGAATAGATAACAAGATACATCGTAAGCATGGTAATAAAAAATTAATAAATTTAAAAACAATACAGTGAAACTCATTTAGTTGCTGATTTATATACAGGATGCGTCACGCAACTGAGACGAATCGCATCTTGAATTTGATAAGAGACAGAAAAAGATTGTTTAAGCAGAAGTTGAAAGGTATGGTAATATCTTCCTACGACTTTGCTTGTTTTGTAAGTGCAAATACGCACACGAAAAATTTAGGGCACATCTTTTTTTAAATGGATTTACATACTCTTCTTACTCATATGTAAGTATTATTTATTATAATGTTTAACAACAAAGTCACGTACTTACTTTATTTTACTTTATTAAAGATGACGTTTGAGTGTCCTGCCTTTATACATGTAGTAAGCGCATCGCATAGATCGTCTCTTTATTCATTCGTAATGAAGTTAAAGTGGTCGCTGTTTATGTTTGAAAACTGTAGTTTAATTTGTTCTTCCAAGTCTATCAATAAACGGATCCCATACAAGGAAGTCAAGAGAATTTAGGTCATGGTGTTGCATCTGCCAAAATACGACATCTGCCAATTGATGTACGCTGTATATAAGTGACTTCTGAAATTATACTTAATACGACTAAAATATTCTAATATCGAAGTGATGAGAAAGAAATGTTTATTACCTGTAACGATTAGAAAAATTCATAGTATGGATTCAATACAGAATATTTCGTGCTAATGAAAAGTAAAGGTTTTCTCTCCGTTTTCTTTTGTTAAAGGAATCTAAACCCTACAACAAAGGATAGTGTAATCCAGCTGGCTTTAACTTTATACTAAATGTATTCTAAAAAAATTAGTTAAACATTTATAGCAACGCTACGTCTCTAACAATTCTTCCGAATTTCTGTGCTAATTATTCGTTTGTAGTTGACTGTCTGTACTTGAGTTTTCACAATACGCTTTAACATCCGCAGCTGTGTTTGAGACAGAAACTTGAAAGTTTACAGTTTAATTTCTCGTAATTATTCTGTAAGTACTGCAAGTCGGAATCAATGTATGACAGTATATGACAGTGATGGAAGAGTGTAGGTGAAAGTAAAACATGTTCGTTAACTTTTCAGTATGCTTGTTACAATGAAAAATACTGAAAATATTAAAACAGAAATGGTGTTTTATATATATAGCAACATGAACGTGCGTTCAATGATTTTAATCAACATTAATTCATTACGTTATCTATTATGAAACTAAATAAAAACACGTTAAATATTTCAACTAATTTCAAAGATTCTGGTTACTTTCTAGCAACGAATATTTGTTATGTTATATATTATGATTTGTTTATTGGGATGAATAGGATATTTGTCAATGAGCAATTATTAAAACTATAGTAGATTTAAAGCAATCACAAAGACGTGTTTTAACGTGATCCGGCGCTCATTTTCGATAATAATGTTAAAATGTGTTTCCTGCTATTACTGAAACTAATTATTTTGTCCGTATAATACTATTCGATACAAATTTTTATTTAATTTATATATTAAATTATTTATAAATTAAGTAACCAAACTTCTATAATTATATATAGCGATAATAGGAATAAAACTTATCACGATATATATGATTGTCATAATTCAATCCTTTTTCCAATATGCAAGCGCAAGTATGTATAGCCATCTTCAGAGTTCAGTAAACACAATTGTACGCAAAACTTCAATTTCTACGAATTTCATACATTTCATACATACATATATACTGTATTATATATGTCGGAGATAAGAGGACACCGGTGCCTTCCCTCTGAAACCTCGGGAAAATCCATAAAAACATTGTAATTAAAACCTACAGTTGTAATTAAACGATTTGCCGTCATTCTACCCAACTGTATTTGTTTGAAACTTGTGACAATGAGCTTGGGCTCAGGGCGACAATTAGTCGCCGAACGTAGCCGCGGTCAACGGGACGAACTCTCCATCTAACAAAAGGCATTGAGTAATCCTATAGCTCTCCTTAAAAGAAAGATTTGTAGCAACACGTGGCAGTAAACATTCCAACGGTTTCTGTCCCGTAGCTCGCCACACGCAGATCCTATTCTCCGGGCAGGATGTTTACCAGATGCCGACGCGTCTCCGCAGTACGTGATCGGCTAGCCCGAGGACCGTTATAAACACTAATATCTAGTTACCTAAAATCCCTCAACAGAAACACAGTCTTTGTCCCAGTTACAGGAAGACAGGAGAGACCTATTTTTCCACGAACGACGTCTCCCACTAGCAACCCTCCCTCAAGAGCGGCTAGCATCCTTTTCTAACTACCGATATGGAGATTGGCCAATTAGCAGCAACGTCAATTTCCCTTACTTTCCGAACGTAGGATGTCCCCGACGAATCCGATGACCTCGTGTCCTTAGACACACCCCGTCATAGTTTTCCTCTGGGGTATCACCGGGACGGAAAGTCATTCTCTCTTGCGGTCTCATCGACAAAAGGATTAACGCCTTACGGTCAGCGAATATTAACACAGAATCCGACTTAGATTTTTGCGAGTGCGTACGACTACCGTCCCGTTGTCCGCGAACTCGTTATCGAACCTAAGACCTTTGTCACTAGCGTCGCGAGTGTGTGATCATTGTGGGTTTGTGTCAACTCTGTAACAATTTCGTGTGTGTCAATAAAAATAACTTCAGTGTAAAAGAGAAAACATGGATAGCTTCAGTGAAGAATCCTTACCTGTCCCAAGCCCCCGCCACGAGGACGACTCGGGCCCAGATTCGGAGCTTGACTCGACATATTAATACATGGAGGATAATTTGTATCCGCATGGATACTAGCGACGTATTTCAATTCGCACACTATCAGCACATCTCTTTGGTCACTCTGTATTATAATATATTGCAATTTAATGCAACTAAATACATATTTGCTGAAATTTAAAAATGAAAAACATTTATGACATTTTGCGCCGCCTTCGAGAAAGTTGCATATATATATGTCGGAGATGAAAGGAAAACCGGAGCCTTCCCTTTGCAATTTTGAGGAAGCCTTCTAATGCTTTAGCCTAGATTTTATCATAGCTGTAATTAAGCAATTGTCATTTGTAATTGTTTGATATTTGTGAAAGCGAAAATGGTCGCCGAACGTAGCCACGGTCACGGGATAAACGTTTTGCCTGACGAAGGTGTGGATCGGTTGTATTGTTCTCCCTAGAAATCACATAGAATTATACTTTAGAGATGTCGATATAATGGGACACACGTTGTATTAGGAATCAATCTCCAGACAGAAACTGCCTAGTAACGGCGTTTGAATCTTTCTCGATGTTTCCAAAGAGTATACAACAAACTTTTGACAGAAATTGCCTAGCAACAACGATTGGAACCTTCTCGATGTTTCCAGCGAGCATATAACAAACAAATGCAGTCGTATAGCGAAAAAGATTTTCATCAGATATTCATTCGTGTGATCGCCTTGGAAAGTGATACATCGAGCAATTTACCGAGTGTCTCAGCAATCGTATTTTTTTTGTGTTTAAAAAATTATTCTACGCATAGTAAAGAGTTATCCCGTTGACCGTGGATTCATTTGAACCCCGGAACATTGTTAATAGCGTTAATTAAATTCATTATTCGTAAAACCTATCAATCGTTAATCTCATTATTCGTTAAATTCATTATTCGTAAGACATATTATTCGTTCCTCTTATTGTTCGTTAAACTTATTATTCTTTAATCTAATTATTAATTAAACTTATCGTTTGTTAATCTTATCATTTATTAAACTCATTATTCATAATATTTTGTAAAATCTTGTTTATTCGCGTAAATATATTCTCTGTTTTGTAAAACAATGGCTAATTCAAACGAAGAATCATTACGCACCTTAAATCCTAATGATAACCCGACATATATAATGTAAAACGATACAAGTACGCCGAAAAATTTGAAAATTTTTACATTCTCCTCGCTCGGCAGAATCTATACGATGGTGTAAAGGAGATTGCATTTGTGTAGGAATATCTAACGAAAATTACATTGGGTAGAATTTGAAAAATAAGCATCACAACCGATACTTTTATATATGTACTAACTGACTTTCGCATTCATTTCGTTGTTTAGAATCAACACTTCAAATGTGTCTCACATATTTATTAATACCTTGTGTCTTATCAAATTGATCTAGTTAACCATAATTGCGCAACATACCAATGACAATAATATATTGTCAATATTACCTATAAACCACTTCAAACTTCATATTTACAACTCTGAATTGCTGATCAAACGTTAGGTATAGTCTATCTTTCGAATTACGACAGTTCAATTTGGTTAAGTTTATCGCGCTATTACATTTACGCGACGTAAATTGTGTGCTGTATAAAAAGCAAACGTAAGAAAGGCTTACTAATATTTGTCTAAAATGCCAAACATAAATTATGTGACAAAATTATGTAATAAATTTAATTTGCACTATTTTTATGTAAAATACCCTACATTCTGCTTTTTGTATCAGTATGAAAGCGAATATCTTTTCTGAATATCTTTTCTCAATAATTTGTATTTCGTTTTCATGGTTTTAGAGAAGTGTAAAAGTTGTAAGAGTGGAGGGAAGAAATCGATCTAGAGGACATGTCACAGTGTCACTGCACAAACATCAGGATGTCAATCGCAGTGGTAGGTATATTAAAAGTAGCAGTTGACCGTAAACCTCCGAACGGGACGGACCTCTCAAACTAAAAAGGAACAGCAGGCTTAGGCCCTAAAAGTGTGCGCGTAAAAGTAAACAACCACCCTCTAAAGGAAAAAGAAAAAGTGGCAAAAAGTGAAAAATACTGCAGTGACATCATCGTGATATAAATTTAAAAAAAAAAATAAGACAAAATAAAAGTATATAAAAAAAAAATAGAAGCTACCGAGAATGATGCAAAAAGCAAGGCAACGAAACCCACCTTAAAACTAACAAGAAAACCCACCAAAAGAAAAATAAATCCGCAAAAAGCGGCCAAGGAAATCAAAAGCTTAAGACTGTCCGCGCAAAAGACGCGGAAACTCAACCCCCAACCAAACCTAGATGCCAGAACCAAAGGATTAGAAGAAATCCTAAAAAACACAAAACAAGAGTTCCCCTCCGCCCAGGACGAAAGTACCAAAGAAGACAGAAACATGAGACCCGTAAAAGCTGCCTCGCTCCCAGCGATCACAACACATAACCGATTCAGCTTGCTAGAATCAGAACCACACCTACAGTCACAGCCGGGACCAGCAAACTACCCAACGCCAAACACAATGCTAGAGCAAATTAAACAAAAAAACTACGTGGCAAAATGGGAAAACACAGTCCCACCCCAGACGGACACCCCACAAGGCACGCTGCAGAGGAGCGCACGAAAGCCCCATCCACTACAAGAGAATATAAACCGCCGCCTATCAACATAACGTTACAAGACCCTAAGGACATAGTAACGCTCATAGAGAAAGTAGCCAAGATCAATCAGTTTTATATCAAAAGGATACACTCAGGTAAGCATGCTCTCTACCTCCGAAATCTATCCGATTTCCACACAGCGAAAGAAACGCTTCGGGCAGCCAACACAACCTTCTACACGTATACACCCAAAGCAGAGAAACACCAAACATACTTGCTAAAAGGCTTAGACAATAGTTACACTGAAATGGAAATACTCACGGACTTACAAGCCTTGCAAATAAACGACGTAAAATTCACAAAAGTCACACGATTCACGACAAAAAGATCAAGGGAGAACGATATATTGCTCCCAATTTACATAATACAAGTATCCGCCGACAGCAACCTAAGCAAACTGCTAACAATATCTTAACTACTTTTAGAAATTTTAACTACTACAAAATAAAATGGGAAAAAATAATTAAAAAAAAAACAACGATATAACCCAATGCCACAAATGCCAGCGACTAGGACACACAGCACAAAACTGTAACCTAAACTACCGCTGTGTAAAATGCACCGAGCCCCGCGGCCCAGGCGAGTGCAAAATCAAAAAAGAAGAAGCAGTAACCAAGGAGAAAATATTCTGCGTAAACTGCAAAAACTACGGACACCCCGCGTCCTACAAGGGATACCCAAAACTCGTGGAACTGCGCAAAAAGCTAGCTGAAAAAAAGAAAAAAGACAAGGAAACAAAGATAAAACGAATTGCCCAAATAAGCCGTAAATACGTCCCAGAACTAAAGTTCTCTGACGTAGTGAAACAACAAACAAAACTAAACCAAATAATCGAAAACACAACACAAATAACAAACTTAAATCCGCGATCAAGCCAAAGCGCAACTACAACCGATAACACCCCCCAACAAAGCATTATAAACGTTATCGAAGACATCAAAAAAAGCATACTACAAGCGTTAAAAGACCAACAAACGCAATTAAATGAAATAAAAAAAACACTATCGACACACGGAGAAAGGATCAACGCCATCTTCAGCACTTTTAACAGTGAAGAAGATTTTTTTTTTTATTTATTGGTTGAAATTACAATCAATTCTCGCGTTGAGAATTTTCAGTAATTTTTCTGGCGTGGCGCAGTGACATGGCTGTTTATTTATAATAAGTTGATACTTATTATAGATAAGTATAATTTATAGGTATTATAAGTAAGTGAATATGCTTAATTTGGATAACTAAATGAATCTAGCGTTTAGGTCTAGCGGGTAGTGCCTCTTCAGCCTGCGAATTTGGTCCGTCGTATCAAGTAGGCCAGTGATTAGAGGGTTTCGATGTTTGTTGACTCTTTTGCTATATCTGTCGCTATATTTTGCTATTTCCTCTTTGGCTGTGGGTATCTTGAGGTCGCGATGGATTGTTTCGTTGGTAACATACCAAGGTGCGTCAATTAGGGATCTTAGCGTTTTCGATTGAAAGCGTTGGAGTATTTCAATGTTGGAGTTACTTGCTGTTCCCCATAGTTGGATTCCGTAGGTCCAACGGGTTTTATTACGGTCTTGTAGAGGGTAATTTTATTCTGTATGTTTAGTTTGGAGCGTCGGCCCGTGAGCCAATATAGTTTTTCTAGTTTGCCCTTTAGTTGCTTCGTTTTATCTGAGATGTGTGTCTTCCACGTTAGTCCCCTGTCTAGGGTCATGCCCAGGTATCGGACTGTGTCCCTGCTAGGAACTGTTGCATTGTTGATGGTGACCTGGGGGCAGGTTTGTTTTCGGAGCGTGAAGGTTACATGTGAGGATTTCTTTTCGTTGACTTTGAAGCCCCATTTTTGAAACCACTTTTCCATGGAGTCGAGACTTCGCTGGAGAGTGGATGAGGCTATTACCGAGTCTGCGTGGGTAGCTAATAGCGCTGTGTCGTCTGCAAATGTCGCTATTGTTATATCGTTTGATATAGGTAGGTCGGCAGTGTAGATGGAGTACAGTAGGGGTCCGAGGACACTACCTTGGGGTATGCCGGCTTCTATTGGGAATGTTGCGGAAGTGGCGTCTAGGCATTTAACCATGAATTGTCTATTGGTTAGGTAAGATTTTAGGATGGAGTAGTAGGGGTGGGGTAGGATCTTTTTAAGTTTGTATAGTAGCCCTTCATGCCATACTTTATCGAATGCCTGTTGGATGTCTAGGAAAACCGCTGAGCAATATTTTTTCTTTTCGAGTGTTTGGCTGATCGTATGAGTTAAGCGGTGGATTTGCTCTACTGTAGAGTGATGTTTTCGGAAGCCGAATTGGTGATCTAGGAGTGTTTTCAAGTTCTCTAGGAGTGGAAGGAGTCAATTTGTGAGCATCTTCTCGAATAGTTTAGACAGGGTAGGTAAAAGACTGATTGGGCGATAAGAGCTGGTTTCGTATATCTGTTTACCGGGTTTAGGGATGAGGGTAATCAATGAGATTTTCCAGGCCTTAGGATAGTGTTCCAGGCGAAGGATAGCATTAAAAATCGATGTGATGAGTGCTATGCCTTTTGTGGGAAGTTCCTTGATTGCTTTATTGCCTATTAGGTCGTGTCCTGCTGCTTTCTTGGGGTTTAGGCGACTGATTGTTTCTATAGTCTCTGCAGAGGAGAAGGGTTCGATAGGAGGGGACAAATGGAAGGGGGTGTGCAGGTATTCAGTAACGTCCGCGGCGGCTTGGGGGGAATGGGGTTTGAATACTTTTGACAAGTGTTTAGCAAACAGGTCGGCTTTTTCTGTAGGGCTTCGCGCCCATCCACCTTGCGGACGGCGGATAGGTGGGATTATTTGTGGGGGGCATGTGAGTTTCCTGGAGGCCTTCCATAGTGAGTAGTTGGCGTCGGCTGTGGGGGATAAGCTGGTGAGGTATTTATGGAAACAGTCGTTTTTATAGTTTCTTAAGGTTCTGGATAGCTTTCTAGTTGCGTTGTTTAGTTTGCGTTTGTCCTCCGGTGTTCTATGGGTCTGCCATACTCTTCTTAGTCTTCGTTTTTCTGCTATTTTTTTTAGTATGTATTGGGGATATTCTTGTTTGCTGTTAAATGGCTTTGTCGGTGTGGAGAGGCGGATTGCGTTTATTATGCTCGTGTTTAAGTATTCCGTGGCTGCTTCGATATCTTCCTTTGTTTTTAGTGGGGTGAACGCTGAGGTTGAGTGTGTAAAGACTTCTCTGAAGAGCTGCCAGTTGGTGTGTTGGTTGTGAATGGAGCCATTAGGTGTATTCTCGATGATTGTTGAACTGACTGTTGCTATCACGGGAGAATGATCAGAGGAGAGATCAGCCGAGGAGTTGATCTGGACGTGTCTTGATGGGATATTTTTAGTTATGAAGAAGTCGAGAAGGTCGGGTATTTTGTTGGTGTCAGTGGGCCAGTATGTGGGTTCGTATGTGGTGAGGTAGTTGAGGTTGTTGTTTATTATGCTGTTTAAGAGGTTTTTGCCTCTTGCTGTAACCAGTCTGCTGCCCCATTGGATGTGCTTGGCGTTATAGTCTCCTCCAACTATGAATCTATTGCCCAGGGTGTCCAGGAAGTTATCAAAGTCTTCTTTGGCGATGGAGTGTCTGGGAGGGCAGTATACTGCTGAGGTGGTGATTGAGCCATGACAGTCTTCTATTGCTACGTTTGTTGCTTGGAGGTAGTCTTTCTGGAATGATGGAAGTTCGTAGTGCTTAATACTTGCTTTGATTATTATTCCCGTGCCACCGTGCGCCTTTCCGCTGGGGTGTTGAGTATGGTAGAATTTGTAACCATTTATTTTCAGGTAGCTCTTGTCGGTGAAGTGGGTTTCCGATACGAGCATTACGTCAATTTGCTGGTGTTTTAAGAGGAGTTCTAGTTCAAGTTTGTGTTGCGCTAGACCGTTGGCGTTCCAGAGTGCTATGCGCCTTGGTTTTATTTTGAGTCGGGGCGTGCTAATTTTTCCACGATGAGTGTTAGTAGCGATAGCAAATTATTTATTTGCTCCGATTGTTTCTCTATTAGCTTTTCAAGCCTAGAGAAGTTGTCTGTGTTAGGTGAGTTGGGGACACTATTTTGGGAAAGATACCTTTGGCTATTCGGGTTATTTTGGATGCCTTGTACTGCTTGGGCATAGGAGGTTGAGGTGGTGATGAATTTGGTAGGACTGGGTGTTTGGTTGGTTGAGGGGATTGGGGTAGTCGTGAATTTCGGCTGGCTGGGTGTTTGGTTGGTTACATCTTTTGCTCTGAGTTTTGGGTACCTGTTTGTGTATAGAGTTTTATAGGCTGAGCAGCCTTTATAGTTGGCAGGATGGTCACCTTGACAGTGGATGCATTTCGCTGGGGTTTCCGGTGATTTAGCGCACTGGTCAGTAGAGTGAGTGCCTGCACATTTAACGCAGCGGAAGGTATGGTTGCAGTATTTCTGCGTGTGACCGTACCTTTGGCACCTTTTGCATTGCACTACTTCTTTTTTCACAAGCGGTGGTTCGAATTTTACTACTGTGTTCATTAGACGACTGATATTGTAAATTTCCTTATTGTTAGGCTTTTGTTTTATGTCTATGAAAAATAAGGATAACGGGTCTTTCGAGACTCTATGCCTTATATTACTTACGTTAATGACTTCGTGGCCGAGTTTTGAGAGTTCGTATTTGAGTTCGTCTATGTCTGCTGAGTGGTGGATGTTGCGTAGAACCACTCGGAAAGGTCTTTCTTGTTTGAGTTGGTACGTGTGAAAGTTGGCGTTCAATGTCTTAAGCAGTTTGGTGATTTTTCTGTATGCGTCTGGGGTTGTCGGCAGAATTTTTACTTTGTTGTTGTTAATCTTCGGGTTGTAGTCGTCCTTGGAGATATCTCTCTCTAAGGACTTGATCATTGTTTGTATGTCGATGACATCATCTACAAATATTGGTGGGGGAGGGGGCTTTCTCTGTGCTTGTTGGTTTGGCGGCGGGTCTGCGATTTCCATGGCCTCGTTAGTGGATTGCAATACGGCGAACCTATTGTGGGTGTTTATTTGTATCGTTGATTGTTCGTTCCGGATGTCGATCGTTTCTGGTTTTGATGTTTCTATTTTCCCTTTCTTTGTAATATTAGCGTCGTTGGTGCGGAAGGTTCTGCTGCACTTCTGCCACGGAGGAGGCAGCGCGGGGTAGTTATGAATTTGCTCAGGAGAGCCTGGTCGTGATTCCTGGGCCATCATCGAGCTAGTTAATTCAAAATGAATAACTAGTCGTGAGGCTATGAGGCTAGTATTCGGGTTGGGGTTAGGTGCGTGGGATTTTCTTCTCCCTAAAGGATAGGAAACACTTGGCTGTGTTCACTTTCGACGGTTGGGCGATACGTGTTGTTTTCGGACTACACTGGGCACTAGAGACACGTCTGCACGTTTCGGCACTCCACAGCGAACTCAGTGCATATAGCCAAAATCCACTAAACCAACAATTACAGCAAAAAACACATAAATTAAACTTAAAACACCTGAAAATAATAGCAATAAATGCCAACTCTCTAATTTCAAACCAAAAAAGATACAGTATGCTAACCCTAATAAATAAAGAACCCCCCGACATCGTACTCGTCTCAGAAACAAAACTAAATAAAAAACACAAAGTACACTTCAAAAACTACTCCATGATAAGACACGACAGACCGAACGCCAGCCAAGGAGGAGGAACAGCAATCCTCATAAAAAACCCCATAAAACACAAAACAATTCTAAATGACAAAATAACAAGTTTCAAAATCGTAGAAACAACGATCATAAAAATAAAAATAAGCAATAAGGAAAACTTGTTTATCACTGCAGCCTACGCAACCCTCGGAAACCAGAAAGAATTTAGCGACGAATTCAATAAACTTTTCGAACTCTTACAGCTCAATAAAACGGAAAACTACTATATAATAGCAGGCGACCTGAACGCAAAACATACGAGCTGGAAAAACGAAACAAACAACACGAGAGGCAACTTCATTAGAAACTGGCTAGACAATAAAAGCATTCACTACAAAACAACTTTATACAGATCCGAGCTACCCTCTTACCCAAAAGGACGCTCATACCTGGACATATGCCTAGCAAATGCACGACTAAAATTTCAAAACCTATGTCCAAATGACACCCTTAAAACCTCAGTCTATGACAGTGACCATAACGCCCTAATATTTCACGTAAGCAAGAACACATCTGACCTCCTAACACTCGAAACACAGACCGAGATACCCAGGTACAACTACAAAAAGACAGACAGGAAAAAGCTCCAAAACATACTCGAACAAAACTGCGACCTAAAGATCTGCAATAACGTCAACCTTTTCTTTTTTTTTTTTTTTTTTGTACTTGAAGAAATCCTCATGGACACTCCGCTGCTGCAGTAGACGCGTAGCGGCAGGATAGACTCCTACCGACTAAAACTCCACGATGACCATCCTACGCGTGCTACGGGGGTGCTCCAGGAACCTCAATGAATTAACTTCTGTTGCACCCTCTTCTCGCGTCCTCTTGTTCGAGCCAGTCCTAGTATCTCCTGTCTATCGAATTGGCGTTAGGGGGGGGGGGTGGTCATTGCCCGCTCGCAGAAGCGGCGGACGGCCTCGTATTCCTGTGGCCCTCTCAGCATCGCCTCTATAATCGCTGGGGGGGGGGGGGGTCAATGTTCCTTCTGTGGCGTGCCGCAGGGAGTATCGGGACAGCTCCCACGCCGGGCAGAGCTCCAGGGTGTGCTGCGCCGTGTCCCTGTCCTCTCCGCAGTGGTGCAGATGTCTGTCGTCTCCCGACCGATTCTCTTCAGGAACTCGCCGAACACGCCGTGTCCGGTGAGCATCTGGGTCATTCTGAATGTGAGCGGGAGGCCGTGGCGGCTTCTCCATGCCTCCCAGTTTGGGAGGACCGCCTTCGCGTCCCGATGTTCACCTCCCCCGTTGATCAGCTGGGATCGCCACCGGTCCCACGTGTCCTCCTCAGCGGTTCCTATGTCGTTCGGAGCTGCCTGCTCGGTCGGATCTTCTCCCGGATGCCATACTCTCCGGTGGGTGTATCTCATTTTGAGCGCTAGCGCCCGGAGCTCCTACGGGGGGGGGGGGGGGACGCGGTATATCACTCGGGACCGAATGACGCCCTCGTAAAGTCGGCGCACCGCGTCTCCCGCCCCGCCGATGTTCGGTAGCAGGCCGCACAGGACATTAGCAGCCACCGACACTTTCGGAATCAGTCAGTCGAAGTGTGGCTCGAACGTCCACTGGCTGTCGATGTCGAGACCCAGATATTTCATCTGCGATCCCACCTGGACGGTTTCGCCTGCCATGTTTATGCATAGGCCAGGCGGTGGGGTCCCTCGCCGCTTCTTGTCATAGAACCAGATGGCCTCCGACTTCGCAGAGGAGACCCTTAGGCACAGTCCGCGCACGACACGGATTGCGCAGGCCGTTGCGATTTCGCCGATGCGCAGTGTCTCGTGCCAGCCACGACCCCCGATCAGGACCAGGGTGTCGTCCGCGTAGCACACCATGGCCGCACCCGGGGGCAGCGGGCATCGCAGTACCTCGTCGTACGCAATGTTCCATAGGATCGGTCCCAGCACCGAGCCCTGCGGGATTCCGCGCTCAACAGGTCGCCTTTCCTCTCCTTCCTTACTGCTGTAGCATATCCACCTGTCGTCGAGGTAGGCCCGGATCAGCTGGACGAGGTAGCTGGGAACCTCGAAGTGCTCCAGGACCGTCAGTATCCTGTCCCATGGCATGAAATTAAACGCGTTGACGATGTCCAGGGAAACCGCCAGCGCCACGTCGTTCCGGGAAACTCTGTCCTCTGCCAGTGCCCGCACGCGTCTGACCGCGTCAATTGTCGAGCGTCCCTTCCGAAAGCCGTACGGGCTTTCATGCCAACCTGGCACCTGGCCCGCTATGTGTCGCTCCAAGCGAGTGGGAACTACCCTCTCGTGCAGTTTGCCGGCCTCGTCTAGCAGGCATATCGGCCGGTACGCTGACGGCGAGGTCGTCGGTCGGCCCTCTTTACGGAGCAAGACCAGCCTCGCCGTCCGCCATGCCCGGGAGTAGGCTCCCTCTTTCAGGCATCTTGTGTAGAGGCGCCGAAGTCTGGGGGCCATGACTCCCATCACTTCCCCCCAGATCCGACCCGAGATTCCGTCTGGGCCCGGCGCTACGTTGTGGGAGGTCATTCTTCTGGTCGCCTCCCATATCTCTTCCTCTGTGACTTCCCAGTCATCCCTCCATTCCAAAGTCCGTGTCGGTTCCCGCGGCCGTTCTGCCGCCCTGTCTTCTTGCGAAGGGAACAGCGTCGCGATGATCCGCAGCAGCAGCGCAGGTTCCATTTCCGTCGTTGCCAGGGGGCCCTTCGCGCGCAGTTTCCGCGTCACCGTCCTATACGGCCTTCCCCATGGGTCGGCCTCGACTGTTCCGATCAATTCGGACCAGGCACGATCCTTCGCTCTCCATAGGAGAAAGATTGACCCCCCCCCCCCCCAGCGATTATAGAGGCGATGCTGAGAGGGCCACAGGAATACGAGGCCGTCCGCCACTTCTGCGAGCGAGTTATGCTCGCGAAGGAGCGAGCGGAAAGGGAGAGGAAGAAAAACTCTCACCTCTGCAGGATAAGACGATGGAGAAGGATGGCAGTCAGGCGACCTAGAGCCGCCCCACCGCCGTCCCAACGGACCACGCCTGAAGGAGCGCATCGCTAGGGGCAAGGACCCCCCTGAGGTTGTATGGTGATAGGTGCGTAAGGAACTACTCTTGGTGTTTTTAACGAACAATAGTTTTATTAGAACTAATCAACAATGAGAGTTAACAATTAACAACTAACAATTACACTTAACAGACAACAGGTAACAACTAACAAATAACGATAGACACCGCGAGTTCGTCCGACGCGTTGCTATGCAAATAGTCCCGAGAAGTTACACATTTAATGGCGCAAGACAGACTGACTCTGCTTTTGTTTCGGATCGCGCGGATTCTTCCTTTCGTAGCCCATCGATATCCCCCACTAGCGTGCATTCATTAGATGTGCCGCCAGTGCTGGCACGTGTATGCTCTTCCGAGAATTCGGCGGAAAGAGTGTGAAGATATCGATGGTACATTGGGCACGTCGGTGTTGCGCTTTGGCGGCGTCGCGCTTTGCCTCCAGAGCCGTTGAAAAGTTCCGTGGCCCGTGCCGCCACACCCCTAACGCCAACTCAATAGACAGGAGATACTAGGACTGGCTCGAACAAGAGGACGCGAGAAGAGGGTGCAACAGAAGTTAATTCACTGAGGTTCCTGGAGCACCCCCGTCGCACGCGTAGGATGGTCATCGTGGAGTTTTAGTCGGTAGGCGTCCGATTACTGCAGCAGCGGAGTGTCCATGAGGATTTCTCCAGTACAAAAAAAAAAAAAACAGGTATAACAATACACAACACTACCAAAGACACCGAGGGTAACTTCATAATAACTAAAACAACAGAACAACTAGACATTATCGGCACCCAATTTTCAAAATACACACACAAAACGAACACATGGGCCGAGATCAACTAAACAGAATTATCATCGCCGAAACAAACAAACTCAAAAATGAAATGGAACTGTTGAGAATTGTGGATCTTTGAGGCCGAAATAATGTTATAGGAACACTAAATTTAGACTGAGGATTAATAATAAAATAATAATGTATTTATTTCATGGACGTTTCCTTATATATTCATCGATACACATTTGCACGCGTCTCAGCACTTTCTTCTATACCCGACTGTAAACCGACTCTTCGACGACCCTTAACCGACTGTGGAGTTTATCTGTTTTCGAGACGCTTCGGACACACATACTTCCACACACTGATATTCACATACAAGTATCTCTACTGCGCACTTAACCTAGTCCAGCACAGAAAATTATACATATCTCAACAGGAACAAGACAAAACGCTAAACAAAACAGTCTGCACATTCCCAAACGAAAACACCGCAGACAACCCCAAACAACCAGATCCAGAAATAAACTACTTCACAAATTACAATCAACTAAACACAATCTTCTCCAAACTAAACAACAAAAATTCCTCCGGCTTTGGCGGCATCCTAAACATTTTACTCAAGCGCCTACCGAACAAAATAAAATGGTACTACACAGTACTCTTCAACAATGCACTAAACAACACATATTTCCCCAGAAAATGGAAAAAAGCCAAACTGAAAGCTACTACAAAAAAAGACAAGGACGGCTCACCGCCCGCAAACCAACGACCTATAAGTCTCCTCCCCAACATAAGCAAAGTATTTGAAATAATCATAAACAACCCCCTAACCTCCTTCTGCACAAAAAATGACATAATCCCAGAAAATCAATTTGGCTTTAGGCACAAACACTCCACAATCCACGCAATAAACAAACTTACGTCGGACACCTGCCGGGCCCTAAACGCAAAACAACGAGTAGCCGCCTGCTTAATAGACCTCAAAAAAGCTTTTGACACAGTCTGGATCCCAGGTCTCATATACAAATTGATCAAGATAAACCTTCCTAAACACCTAATTAAAATAGTCTGGGACATGATCACAAGCAGAACATTCGTAATGGCCGAAGGTTCAGACACATCAAGCAAAGAATTCTCCATAACAAACGGTCTGCAACAAGGTACAGTAAATTCCCCGCTACTTTTCAGTATTTACAACAGCGACTTATTAAATCTCTCTAATCTCAATACATCCACCCACAAACGCTCCATAGCCTTCGCAGATGACCTAATCACCTACGTAACAGGCCGCAACACTAAGACAATAAAAACTGAACTGCAAGAACTTTTCGAAAAATAAACGACTATTACCACGCATGGAAACTAAAAATCAACACAAGCAAATGCGAAACCATACTGTTGAGACCCAAGTTAAGCGAAATCGGCCCAACAGAAAGAGAACGCTGCAGAAAATGCCAAGTAAGAAAAAAAGCAAACAAAGGGGCACTCGTACCACACAAAAACTGCGTAAAATACCTAGGAATAAACATAGACGACAAATTAAACTACAAGCAGCATACCGAAATCCAACTTGCTAAGGCCAATAAAGCATTCTGGAGAATAAAAAGACTATTCTACTTCAAACATCTCGACAGCAAAGTAAAAATACTATGCTACCAAGCACTAATTAGACCAATCATTACCTACGGCTGCCCAATCTGGTACAACATATCAGCCTCCCAGATGGAAAAAATCCGCATATTCGAAAGAAAATGCATCAGGGCTTGCCTGAGCACATACAGATCCGAACACAGCGGATTCAAAAAATATGTAAAAAACAAAACAATATACGACCTAGCCAACATTCACCGCATCGACTGTCACATCCTAAAGCTAATAAGAAACCACTTCGCGCAAGCGGCAAAAATAAAAGAAAACAGCTTAATTTTCAGATGCCTATTTCCTAACAACGCATATTACAAAAACACTCTGACAACAGGCCACATCCCCCCAGAAGCTTTCCTATACCTAGACGAAAAAAACTACCTCCAGGGCCAAAACAACATCCCAATAATATATCACATAAAAAGAAAAACAGGAATCAAAACCATACTTTACGAAGAAAACATAAATGGACAGACAGCAGACTCCAGATGGAGATACAACATGGCCCTCCCCCGGAAAGACACCAAAGACAAACACAGAAAAAACACAAAAAAATATTGGTGGATACAGAACCCATAACAAAATAAGAGAAAACATTAAACCGACAGAACTCAATTCTGACACCGCATAACACAGGTGTAAAATGTAAATATTGTAAATATTTGTAAATAATCCTATTTGACATCCCCCCGCCCCATCCCTCTCATCCCACCCCTCCCCAAAGAGGCATCATACAACAAAAAGTGTAAAGCGCCGACACATAATACAGCATGGCTACGTCGTACCGCCGCGTATCGCTACCTTTGCCTAACATACCATTATAAAAAATTCATGTTTATTGCGAATAATGCACTTAAAAACTATATTTCTGGACTCAATAAACTCCTTTATAAAAAAAAAAGGACATTTGTCACTACTGCGGAAAGGACAGGGACACAGCGCAGCACACGCTGGAGCTCTGTCCGGCGTGGGAGCTGCCCTGCTACACTCTGCGGCACGCCATAGGAGAAAGATTGACCCCTTCAGCGATTGTAGAAGCGATGTTGAGAGGGTCACAGGAATACTCGCTCTTCTGCGAGCGAGTTATGCTCGCGAAGAAGCGAGCAGAAAGGGGGAAAAAGAAAAACTCTCACCCTTGTAGGATAAGACGATGGAGGAGGATGGCAATCAGGCGACCTAGAGCCGCTCCATTGCCGTTCCAACGGACCATGACTAGAAGGAGCGACAGCGCTAGGGGCAATGCCCCCCCCCCTCCCTAACGCCAAATTCAATAGTCAGGAATTATTAGGACTGGCTCGAACAAGAGGACAAGGGAAGGAGATGCAACAGAAGTTAATTCATAAGAGATTCCTGGAGCACTCCTGCCATACGCGTAGGTGGTCATCGTGGAGCTTCTGTAGGAGTCCGACACTACTCTGCTGTTACGCGATTATTAGAACAGCGGAGTGTCCATGAGGATTTCTCCACGTACAAAAAAAAAGTAGACCCGCGTAGAGCTGACATTGTTCCTGATCGGGGTTTGTTTGTTAATACAACGTGTGTCCCGCAATATTGGCACTTCTCTGTTAGGTAAAAACGTTCATCCCGTGACCGTGGCTACGTTCGGCAACCGGTTGTGTCACCTCAAGCCCAAGCTCACCGTCACAAATCTCGGGCAAACATAATAGGATTGAATCATAACAACTATTTCTAAGTTTTATTATTTAAGTACAGCTATAATAAATAGTCTAGACTAAAGTATTGGGGATCTTCCCAAAAATTCCTGAAGAAAGATCCCGATTTCCCGTCATCTCCGACATATATAATACATTTCATTAAACTTATCTACTATAGTTATTATAAAAAAAAGTATTAATTTAAGAGCTAGTTAAATTTAAATATTGCAAATTCCTATTAGTAAATGTTACTGTGCTGTATGCGCTGAGGCTCGAGCGGCGTGGAAAGCAGGCAAGAGTATTTTGTGAAATACAGTTACAAACGTACGGTTGTAATGCAGGGGCGAAGCTAACGCAAAATAGGAACACAAGAGGTTCGTAAATGAACCGGATGCGAGGATGGCGCAAGCGAACCAAATATACCAGATCAAAAATGAAGATTAAAATGTTACTTAAAGATCTTAATGGTTATTTCGAATGTGAAGTAGTGTTTGAAGAATTAAAAAGAGTACAACCTGGTAGTGTTTAATTCTCCTCTGTTCAACGTTTTTCAACAAAATGGTCAGCACGAGAAAATAGACTTCTCCCTATATAATATATTGTACAGTTAGTGTCAAAAGGAAATATTTCTAATCTTCAACATATTAAATTTTGTATACATTCTATTGTCTCATGGAGATCCCTCAAAGATATAAATAGCGTACGATGTAAAAATGTAAAAAAATGTCGAAAAGTCAGTCATTCAACGTCACGCTGCAATCGCTGATATAGACATGTGTAATGTGTGAAATATAGTGTTGTAATGTAATTAAATGTAATTAAAAATAGCAATAACATCCCAACCAGCATCCTACAGAGGATACGAAAAGTATTTCGAACTAAAGAAATAAACCAAGAGAGACGAGCTCTCACAAAGAAATGACCGCCCAGAATGTTAATGCAAAAGGCATTGACATCAGAAGGAATCGTCTTGATATCTATTGATAAGGAACGCAGTCCAAATTTTATCTTTTCCAGACTGTGTCTTCTATAATATTCGACTTTTATCTTGATTTCTGACTTATTACCTCAGTCTGCAATACATTACTTCCTATCGTACCGAACCACTTGTACAAACATTTTCTCAATAACTTTAGTGCCTTCTTACATATTTCACCGTGTTCAGTCCACCTGTGTTAATATTATATTTCTTGTATTTTAAAAGACCTAAGTACTTAATGAATTTCTTTAATTGCATCTACATATTTCCTATAGCTGGCTAGCTGGCTATTCGAAACAGATTGAAAAGATTGGATTGTGAATCAAAATCTAAATTAAAATTGCGTGATAAAGTCAGAAGCATGTGTAGAGTCATATGTACACTATCTTCCAATTTGTTAAGAGAAATACTTACACACCTAACAACGACGCATCGATCTCATTAGCTAACGCTAACTGTATGGCCCTAAGACGCATTTATCAACTACGGAGGAACGAAAGAAAAGAACATGACCTTCGGACACTTGCGCAGAGTCACGGGCGCCATCTACCAATCATCGATCGCGGTGGTCGACGATGCAAACATTCAAAACGATCGATAAGCGAGTGCATGGAATACATTATTCACTTTCGTCAAATACATAATACATTTCGTGCAAGTGAGTGTACATATAAATACTCTACTATGTAATGTTTAATATTCAATGATTTCTGTATTGTATGCGTTGTGTGCATAACGTACTTTGTATTTATTACTTTATTTCTTTGTTATTATGTGAGAAATTTCTTGAATTGACATTAATCTTTTCCATTTGGAATTTGCATAAAGTGGGTTTTAATATTTTTTTATAGATTTCTGAATGGACAGGTTTAATGTTTCTTCTTATACAAGGTAAACCGTCCTACGTATCTTGTTGGATTGGTTGTAGGTAAGAATTACTGCACCTTCCATCGCTTGGATCGATGTATATTCGTTCGTGTAAGAAACTTTACCCAACCTCGGGGGTACTTTAATTGATTTCGAACAAAATCTCAAATTCAGTTTTCTATTCTCATTACTTAAACTTTTTATCGTTTTCATGCAAACACTGGAAAACAAATACGATAAGTTTCACAAAATAAAAATTAATATACCTATTAAACTATCAGTTTTTCGATATAAGTAAGTTAATAATTTTTTATAGACAATTTCAGGCTGCATCGATTAATGCATTAAAAAGTATATGAATCCATTCGGAAGAAACAAAGTTCACCTCCGCATAACGTTTACGTGTCCACCTACAGAAAAGCTAATAACATCGAAATATTTCCTCTTAAAATCACTCAACTTTCATCTCAACCTTTTTTCGATATAACTAATAGTATGGAAAATATTTCAGCTTAAATTCTTAGGTGGTTCATCCTGTATATATGTATGTATTTAATAAAAATTCTATAAGAGTAGAAAACAACATATTTTAATGTAGACGATATTCAAAATGATGTTTATCGGTTGCAATATAATTGCATAGACGACAAATTAATCACTGTTAAATAAAATTGGACTGTTATTTTCCTTTAATGTTTCTTTGATTTTGCTGGAAAAAAATATTTTCACAAAATCTTACTATACATAATCATCTTATAGCTCTCTTTCAGCCGTGTTATACCTACCAGACAAAAGAGTTTTCGAGCGATCCACTAACAACAGAATAATCTGAGCTGATCGCGTTTCGTGGATTATCCTGTATATTCCATTTGTTAAGTGTCACAAATATAACCGTTCACATATTTTTTTGTACCTGTGTAAGTAAGTATTTGTATTTCTACATTCCGTTACGGAATAATTACGTAATTCGTAATGTGAAATTCTTAAACAAATAAATTCATTTTCAATAAATATTTACTTTTATACGCATTTTGCAATGGTACAATAGCAGGAAACGTTCAATTTCTACAAAACTACCATTTCCCTAATGAGTAAAAGCAAGATATACAATAATACAAAGATTCAAAGTCACTTCCCTATGTAGCATTATAAATAAATGGCCACAAATGTAAATACATATCGAGAAACATGTATACATAGCTTGAAATATATCAATAGTTCTGAAAGTAATAAATTTAATAAAAATGTGCTCTGACTGACATGGTACATCATTCAATTTCAATTATAACTATCTAACTGTTTACTTCGCTATTTAACATAATAATCAAAAGACTATTACCACGGGCGAGATGCCTACCATCCTGAGTTTATAGTGTTAATTGGATGTTGATATGTCTATTTTCTTAAAATTCGTTAGATGATCATACTGCTGAATGTAATTCGTCTATTTCGACGAAATTTATAACAAAGATCCAAAGAAACAGTTGCCTTAAACATTTTTTGGAAAAAGATCATTCAGTAAAAAGTAAGTTTTGTTCAAATGGAAGCCAATATTAGCCAAAATCTTTTAACGAAGGATATTAATTCTCATACCACAACTTCAAAATTTATCGTATAATAGTTATGATGTCTGATTTATAGCCTTTGTTCTAACAAGAAAAAAAAATAATTTCAACATGGACAATCAGAAATGTCGTAGAAATCTTGCAAAATGTAGATGATAAAAAGAAGTTTACAGAGTCCATCCAGATTCCAACCTAGATCAGGACAAAATATGATTTAATAAAAAATATAAAAAATAAAATCTATGTTAAATTAATTTTATGGGTGGAAATAGTATTCCCCATCTGAGATAAATGTCAAACGAACATTTATCATTTTATATGTAGATATTTTTATTACCTTCTTTTAAATATCATCGATCAACGAAGCTTTTAATTTGTTTGCTACTAAACTATTTTAATCTACAATTATTACTTTTTTAATATTTGAGATTGTTAATAACGACAAAGGAAAGCACATTTACATATTTACATATTATTAAATTTATTTTATTAAAATAGTCTTAATTTAAGGACTTAATCGTTTGTTTTTATACTACATGTAGAACGTGTCTCAACAATATTTATTTTTTATTTACTTCATTTCCGAAATTTTCTATCATAATTATCTCGCCGTTCGATTTGCTGATTCAAAGGTTGCTGTTGCCCCTTTTGAGCTGCTTCACGCGCATCTGCTTCCTGGAATATAATAATAATATAATAATAATGCTATTACTCTCAACTCGCTATACCAACTAATTGCAAGACATATAACTTTACTCTAAATTAGAAATTGAAAAAAATATATTTGCGTTATGTTTCCTTATTCGCGACGTTTCAATATTATTATGTATGATTACATCCTCTTACGTGTACTCGCTATATAGGATATTATGTAATTGGTAGTATTACTGGGAAGAAAGTTCTGCGATTTAGTTCTACGATTTCGTAATTCTACATGAAAAAGTAAATCGAGGACACAGAATAAGATTTTGTTATACGAGGTATTCTTCTCGAAATAATCAATACCTCGTACATGCCTTTACTTTCTCATTTCATTTAACACTCAACGTGATAAACTAATTAAGAAAGCTTATGTTTGCAAATTACGATATTGAAGATATATAGTCTGGCATGCAGTAACGATATTTAATGTTTATTCAAATGATATTTGTTTCGTGTTTCATGTACTTCAGAAGCGTATAAACCCGCGTTATGAAAGTATTTCTAAATCTATTTCTATACAATAGACTTGGATATACGCATATTATCTCATCTGCTAAACTAATAATTCGTATAATTAACATATGCACTCTTGTTAAATATTTCTTTCGAATAAGAATGAAGATAAAGAGAAAAAGATGTATCGGATATTGGAATACACGGCGACGCGTCAGAGCGAATGGAGAAAAGAATCAGAAAGTGAAAAAAGGAAAAATCGTGGGACGTGTACCTCTTGCTGACGAATGCCTGCAAAGATGAGGTCGAGGCCTTTCTGAATCTCTTCGCTGACTGGCGGTGGCGTGGGAATGTGATCTCCGGTCGCGTGAAAGCCAGTCTCGTCGGCCGTATAATGGATGGTGATCAGCTTCCCTTCGGGACTCGTGTATGAGAAGCTTCCTTGTTGGACCAACGCTTCTCCTTGTTCCTCGCCTTCGCCTACTTTCTTAATGTAACCGCTCTCCTCAGCGATAATATTGTTTCCCGTTTCATAGCTATGAATAATTTATTCACATCAGATTTCAAATCACATTCTTTTGGATTACACCTCCTCTTAAAATGCATACCCGTCGTTATTGTTTTGTGTTGAAATAGAGCTTTCACTTACGAATACATTTTTAAATCTCTATTCTACTGTACTGTAAGAAAATAAATAACTAATATACATACATAAAAATTGTTACTTTTGTCGAGAGTGCTACAAACTAACCAAATTTCGATTCATAGAGTCTATATCTTGAACTCGATTTAATCGTCAAACTATACTATACACATAGATGATTATACGTCATTTAAACGGTTCATTTCAAATTTATTATTTCAAAATTGCAAATATTAATTCAAATTATTTTCGTATTACGTTGTAAATATGTTATAATATCGTATTTAATGTCACTTCGAACTGTAATTATTTAAACATTACTCAATAATAAACATTTAATTATTATTGCGTAGAATACACAATCCGAAATTGTCTAATCTTAAATAACTAGTACCGAATACAGGAAAATAGAAATGAAATATTTCTTCAAGTTGCACAAGCAAGTTCAAATACATTTCACAATTTTGCTAAATGTAATTATTTTTACTATAGTATAACTATTTTACTAAGCATAATATTCAGTATAATAAAATATAAATAAAATGTACTGCGTAAAAAGGTGTCATACAATACTTTATCATTTCTATTATTTATTTAACTTTCAACGTTTTATTGATTTATAAGTTTCGTAAAGTATTTCAAGTATAATCGTAAATAAAAGAAATAATCATAAAACGTAAAATAATGAAAGTAATGCAAGGAAGTAATAATTTAATAAATCTAAATTATGTAAATTTCATTGTATTTGTGCGTTACTAAACGCCATGGTGACGCAACGTTTTATTACTATTAAAATACATTAAACATCAACAAAAACTATAACGAAATTGAAAGAGATTCTTCTATGTCGAACACACACATATGTATAAGTATTTTCTATTTTAAACTGCAGATTTAAATGCATATGCTTGGAGTTGTATGCAATAAACGAACAACATATTAACTCATCGACACAAGAAGGTAATTAACAATTGTGATACCTAGCTTTATAAGTTCCATCGTGCTCTTGCTGTTTATTCCAATGTAAAATTGGAATAGGCGTGGTCGTCAATGGACCCCTTCTTTCGTCAGTCGGAGGATTCGATCTATCCTCGTGGTAATTGTTACGAGCATTGTAATTTGAATCTTGCGCTGCTGCTAATCCCACAACTATCGCTATTACCTAACGAAGAGAATCTTTAGTTAGTCAACCTAGTCAACGTAACTATATTTAGCACTCTTATATTTAACAAATGTCATATTGTCTATCGAAAGACGAAGCATTGATAAAAATGGAAGTCCGTGATCGTCACCATCCACCTAGTGTTAGTGAGATGAGTGAAAGTAAGATGCCAATGCGGGTCATTTAACTCCTGACCTACGACGGGTTTGCGGACTCGTCGTCGATTTCGTTTGCTTGGTATTCTTCACAGTTGCTCGTGTCGTAACACAGATTAAAGATCATCCTACTTGTAACTCGAATTTTCAAAAATAATATATACGTTACTTTCGCATGCAAAATGCATACTATAAATATAATAACTTTATGGAAGAGAAACGACGCGACGACTCAAAATGCATTTGCTTTTTGCTACTAGTGATTCACGTTTCTAATATAAATTATTATTTGATTTAATAGTAGGCGCTATTATTCTTTCGTTAGTTAAGTGCCGATTTCTGATAATATCAATTGATATTTTCGTCAATTTAAAAAATACGTGACCGTAACTCGAAAGATCAATAACAGTTTAAAAATCTGGCGATTCAACTAACGAAGGATTCGTATTGGTTGATCACCGAACATCGATCATCGATAATAAGAATTTTAGCACTACAATTTCGTTTAACATTAACGACAACATATCTTAATGACAAGATATATTGACAAGACAAATTATGTTGTACGAACACCATTTAAAAAAGAACATTGTTAATAAAAATATTTCAGCTGTATTATATTGGTTTAGAGTTATACAGAACGTAAACGAGTGCAAACGTAAAAATTAAAAAAAAGAACGTAAAAAATTACTTACAATTGTTTTCATCTTGATAAAGGAAACACTTTTGAATGAAGAAGATGAGTACTATTACATCCAATCGTTTATGATCCTAAGGAAATAAGGAATTCACCTTTTATACTCTCACCTCATCCCCACTCAACAAGTGATGGATCTCTAAAGATGTTCCACGTAGTTTGTAACAACGATCTTTACATACATGCTATCTTATGCATGTGTGTAACGATACCATTTATTACCGTTTTACGCACCCCTTTAACCACTCCTTCCTTGTCCCTTTTTGCAAGGAAAATCAGAATAATCACCAGTACTATTAAAATATTAATTAATTATAAATTTCTATCATTTGGATAGATAAAATTTATGTCTATTATTACAGTTACATACATGAAAGTTACATCAAATAATGTTTCCCCTTTAACATTTGTATTTTATTTATATTATATCTATAATTTAAATAATTGTCTCGGTACAAAATAAGTATTATAGCAATGTTAGCGACGTTAATATCTGCTTTTTGTATCTAAGACATATCTTTTTAAGACATAATTACAACGTTAATTTTTAATATTAAACATATATATATCTTATTATTACTACTCACTGGAAATTTTTTATAATGTAATTACATACAGACAAAGATTTCACTTCTTGAGAAAAATTTGGAGCAAGGATGTTGCGATAACAATAATGTAACAATTTGAGATTATGCGCTTAGTAGTATTTAAATTTCAGCCTATTGCGTCATATGTACAGTCACGACTATCTAACCCGTTTCTAAAGCGTAAATCAATAGAAATTGAATTGCTTATCGGCTAAAATTAATATCCTAAATAAAATAAATTATAGATGAAAATTTTTAAAAAGTAATTTTCAATGAATTACGGCTAATCATATGCGTCGAACATTGTAATTAAGCATCTCGAAAATTTTGCACTTTTATTGCCTTTATGTACTATTAAATTAGTGATGATTCTAGGAGTGATACAAAAGTCATTGTACGTACATGTCGGAGATGAAAGAACATCGGGATTTCCCGTCCGGAATGTTGGGAAAACATCATCTCCGACATACATATATATACTTTAGCATAAATAATGTTTCTAGTTTTGAAACTATGACAGAGTGTCTCGGGAGAAGGATATTTTATTGAATACACTGCGTCGAATGTCTAAAATGAATTTCATCTAAGTTTCACATTTTCTAAAGCTTCAGTGTAAATTTAACTTTTTCAAATAGAATGCGCGATGTTTTTTTAATTATCTTACAATCTCATAGATGATGCAAATTTTTAAGAAAATTTATACGTAATATATATCATATGTTATACATATATATTACACACACACGCGCGCGCGCACACACACACACGTGTGTATATATATATATATATATATATATATACATACATCACATATATATATATATATATATATATATGTGATGTATGTATCATCTCACGAATACCTTCCTCTAGCTAGCCTTATTTGCAGTATTTAAAAAGAACGGAACAGTGCCTGCCGTGCATAATAAAAGTTTGTGTTCAAACAAAATACGAATAATAAAATAAAATAGAGTACAATATACAGAAATAGTTACTATTTTTTATTTCCAGGGGGGGGGGGCGTATCCTCTGACGGAGCCTGTGACTCTACTACTGATAAAGGATGTTAAAACAAGGATGTACAAAAAAAGAAAAGGGAAGTTTACTAACACGTCCGTGCAACTAACGATCGACGAACAGTCTGGCTCTAATTTCGCGTATGGATATTGTAATTAAATTTAATAAGAGCTACGTGATTTAAAGAATATTGAAAATAATATAACGTAGCAAACACTGACTTTACTGACCACATTGCGTAATTACAAAGATTCTCTAAAATTAAAAAAAGCGTATTGGAAGAAGTGGATGAGTGGATGAGGAAAGTAGAAAAAGAATATTTTACATATTCTTCTTCCTTTCTCTATCGAGTGTTTGTTCGAAAATATAGTTTTTAGTAATATATATCAACATGTGTTATAGGAATAGAAAATGTTTGTGTAAGAAAATGTATCTTAGAATCAATGTCAATGTTATCAAACGGCTGTCTCCGTATCGGCCCACACGCCTTACTGAGGATGCCTGGAATGGACGTGTATTATGCCATGTAAAGGCATCCACGTGCAAGATTATATAAACAGGTCTCGACACTCATATACCGAAGCATAGGGGAAATCGTCTGAAAACTGAGTCGGAACTAGTTGCAAAAAATCAACATGAAAGAGAAGAAGGTTCTTGTTCTTCGCATGCCTGAGATGCTATGAATGTCTGATACAGAGACAGAGGCACTCTATCCCTGTCGATTTCGTAAGAACGAGAACTTTCTTGTCTTCCATGTTAATTTTTTACAACTCAATTTTCCGAAGATTTTCCCTAGCGAGTGTCGAGACCTGTTTATATGATCGTGCCTACGCGGAGGATCAAAGGGACGAGATCACAGAGGATGGCAAGGAGACCGTTTCCTTCACCAGTCCTTTCCAAAACGGCGAGCGAGTCGTATCATTTTGTATTCGTCGACTATCGTGGCTGTAGTAAAATAGATCATATAGTTACTTTCGATTATATATGTTTCTTACATTTGCAGATAATTAAAATTCGTAAACATATCCAATTTGTTCATACAAGTTTAATGACGATATTAATAGAAAGAATTCGTGACTGAAATATAACGGGATATGGAAGTTGCATGAATATAATAAAAATTTCATCTATATTATTCACTATTAATAAACCATATAATTGTTTATAATTTAATCATATTACATATTAGTTGAATACCTTTTACGTGTAAATCAATAAAAAACTGATATAACTGCATACGTATGTTACTGTTGACTCCTCTATAAAGAAAATGCACGTGTCAAGGCTGACGCATTTTCAAGAGTATTGTATGAGTCGATAGCCGGAACCATAAATGTGTCATCAAGGTTCAGACTTAGGTAGTGACTTTAGATGATAATACTCTAGCAGACTGAACTTAACTGTACACCACGGCGGCCAGTATAATGAGATCTGAACTAAACTCTATGAAATACGATATCTAATATTGGTGATATTTTTCAGTATATGTAGGTATATATCAATCATATATATCATACATATCACATCAAGAATTCATGATCCTTCCCGCAAATTCGTTCAATTTTGCATCCATCAGTTTCTACGATTATTCCAAGACGACCGACGACGTATTTGCCCATCGAGGGCTACACATTCGGCTACAGGTGTAAAAAAAATTGAAGAGGTGATCCATCGAGCTAAAATACAATGAAAATCAAGAATGAAGAAATTGCGCTTTTGGCGTCGTTTTTTAGTTATTGACAATTAAATATTAGCCGAAATATCCCTGTGCGCGACTGATCCTTCTTACACGAACGAAAATAGGTCAGCTTAAGCAGCAGCATGCACAGGGATCCTCAAATCGAACGTTACACGGGCAGCAGCTTACCTCGTGCAAGTCGTAGAGAAGAAGATTAGTCATTTGAAGATTTGAAGACGTAAACCATCCTGCAGATGAAGGGAAAAATCGCAGATTAAACCGTCGTTGAATTTTTGAGTAGAGAGGATTAATGTTTCCTCTGATCTTTTGCCTTCATAAACAATTAGTAAATAATAGCACATATAAACAATGTTTATACAAATCTTATATACGCACCGCGATCGTCCCGTGCGCGGGTGTTCATAAAAACATCACACATTAATTATTCTTGAGGTGTTATTAAATGTGGTCAAACGCTATCTAGCATTAACTACGTACACTTTCTACGCAAATTACTGATCACTGTATATTACGATATTCACATAGATACACATGAAATAAAAAATGAAAAAACCAAAAGAAACTATAACAAAGATTGCTGTTGTATAGTACAAACTTTTCTACATAATGAAATCTGTCCATAATTTTTTCAGAAGAAATTGTTTAGCTATCGATCACGTTTCGTTTGTTCAAAGGAAACCGACGTGCAAAAGCGTACGTTATTATTAACCAGTTAGCAGTCTATTTTCACATAAAATGCACAATGTGATATAATATAAACTAGATAATAATAACAACAATGTATTGCATACTACTGCAATATGATCATATTTCTCACATTTGCGACATCGAAACGGGCCTAAACCTTCTTTTTCTTCGACACAGATCACTTGTTTCTTGTGTTTCACACACCATTTTTTTCTTGGAATTTATTGAATATCCTAAGTCATTCAATTGTCGTCTCGTGATCACTTAATTTCTTAGCAAGGGAAAATAAGTTTATACGATCCATTTTAATCCTTGAATGACCTATGTATATATACAGGGTGGTTGGTAACTGGTGGTACAAGCGGAAAGGGGGTGATTCTACGCGAAAAAAGAAGTCGAAAATATAGAATAAAAATTTTTTTTAATTTTTTTTTTTAATTTTTCCATCGAGACAACGATCTACAGTGAGATCCGTTATAACGAGACGTGATAAAGTGCACGCGTACCGAGCGAAAATTCAAAGTCGATTTTTTCGAAAACAAAACCTCAAACGAAAAATTTTTATTCTATATTTTCGACTTCTTTAAGCGAATTCAATTTTATGTTGACTAGTTTATAATTTTTATATTTCATAGTTTTATCGATAAAGTAAAATATAATATAAAAGTATGAAAGAAATAGTTAAATAAAGACTCAACTAACGGATTTAACCAACAGACTTAAATAACAAATTCAAAAAGTGTATGATAAATATAAATAACGCGTACTACATATAATCTCTGAAGGTACAGTTCTAAGCGAATAGACATGAAAGATAGAAAATAGGAAACACGAATGAAATATAGCATGAACATTTTGCATGTCAGTAACTTGAACAGTTCTTTAGAAGTATCTTACAAAGTGTTTGCGAAGGCTTCTGTTATTTTAACCAGTATTGTAATCTTATTGTACGCTATGTCGGTAACACAGGAAGTGACATTATAATAGTAAAACGTTTTTTGCAATATTTTTAGTCGTAACCTTTAAGCTACCAAAAATCCTTCTCGTAAATATTGTTTTTGCTGTCTTGGTTCTAAAAGGTGCCTATTTTCAGAATTTCAAGGAGATCAAAGCATGGAAGTTTTCAAAATTACAGAGAGCAGCGCTACAATAGTACATCATGTTTCACAAAATTTTGCATCTTGGCTTTCGAATCGCCAAAAATCCTTCCAGCGAACATTGTTTCAACGTAAAATGAAGCTATTTGCAAAATTTCGACCAGATCGGGAGAAATAGCAGATTTTGAAGCGATAACGTTACATGTGACATAGAGGTGGTAAGTGGGTAACACCCAAAACGTGGGAAACAAAAAAGCATTGCATGTCATGTCGATTCTGTACCGCGTCTAGGAAACAATCAGCACAAGGTTGTGCCAGAGAGGAAATTTTCTCTTTGGTTGTACTAAGTGTCCATTTGAAAGCAAATTCGATAAGTTTTACTCTCATGTGGTCAATACAAATTCGCAGAATCATGTCCATTCGTTTATGCGAGTCACATGAGATTCTTTGCAATTTACATTGAAATGCAGATGAAGTACTGTGTAATCATGAATGATCAAAAAATAAATGCCCTTATTATTGGTCAAACTGTTAAAAAGAAAAGCAAAACTAACGCACAAGGGAAGTTACAGTATCAGGATTTGAATTAATCGCAAGGAAGAATTAGGAGAATGTGTATCACTTACAAAGTTCAAACAACAAGTTCAAAACAAGAACAAGTTCAAATTCCAAAAAGCTTCAAATTGAAGATACCCAACAATTTCAGAATTTTATACGCATGAGTGCAGTACTTCAATTTATAATAAACTAAATTGGACCAATAATTACAAGATAAGAAACGAAGCAAAACTTAATTTCTACCGACGAACGGTGTCATTATGATCTCTAGTTCTTGAAGTTCCATGCATTTTCAAGTGACGCATCCGATTCATGCTCGATTTATTGCACTATAGAGACTTGCATGGTGAAATAAATCCGCTCATTATTACGTGATTAAACAAATTAATTTAATGATTCTATAGCGAAAATTACCAAAATCTTACAACAATTAAAAATACCAGTTTCGAAACCACTCGCTACTGTTGCTAAAACGAAGAAAGAAGGAAGAGTTTTTCTCGAATAAAAATCTGAAAAATTACTGTTTTCATAGAAAAACTAAGTCTCATGAACGTAAGGTAAACTAATTGAATATAAAATGACTAAGATACTACAAAAATACATCAAGACCTAATTTTTGTAAAAAAAAAGCTTTAGAAGATGAATTTCCATTTTATGAAATAAATATTACAAAAGAGTCAAAAGAAAGGTCTCCAAATTTGTCGAACATTGTACAGGACATTCTGTATACAGAACGTAATCGTAAAAAAAATTAAAAGAAAACACACGTTGGATTTTATGAAATTCATACGTCCATATTACCAGATTATGGAAATCTGACAACATCAAACAGAATCACCATCAAATCAAATCAATCAAATCACCAAACATCAAAATCATACAACAAGTAGTACGAAAAATGATGATTCAGATGAGTACATAGATTGACTTGCCAAATTTTCGGTAAACACGTGACATAAGTCAATATTTAACAAATAAAACCATATTCTTTTTAGTCTTAAAATACTAATAGCAATCTTTTGTGTAACCAGTTTCTGCGTGTATTAAATGTAATAAATATAAATATAAATTATTCTTCACGTGTTAATTAGCAGTTACTTTCAACATTTCTTTACAGTCCACTCTATAAACAATTAATGATCTCCGTTAAGATATTTTGTGATTTACACTGATTGGTTTCTGAGCCCTCTATATATTGGATCCTTTACATTAAAACCGTTTATATTGCAATCCTTTAATCACAGTAGCACGTTACTATAATAACATGTATTAACTACTATAATAACATGTATTAACTTATAAATAAAAGAATTCGATTAATATGTCACACATTTTCAATAATTTACAACAAAAAATTGAGAACTGTCGATAAATAATATTCTTATTTGAAATTTTTCAAATAAATATTTCAAATAAACCAGAATGTAAGCGCTGAAGGAAATTAATACCAAGAATAGAAAAAATAATTCTTCGTGAGATAATAATCTTTTTATATCTACACATTGGTACATTGATCTACAAATTGGTATCATTGATTATCACAGGCTTTAGAAAAGAAGTACTCTCCCGATTATACCAAAAAATTTTATTGAGATACAATACCTATGTTAAGAAAGAGCCATGCATTAGCAAAAGGAACAGATTGCCGTTATTTATTGCATTATGTATGTATATCCACAGTAAGAAAACAATCTTTTAAAACTTTCATTCACCAGATCTCCTTCCTTCCTATTGTTACGCTCTCGGCTCTAGTTAATTATATACAGCAATGGTGTTAGCTGACTTTCTCTTTTTATTTACAAGGCAATCCAAATATCGAAAGATTTGAGACAACATTGGCATTGACACAATGAGCGACGATTAATGCAAAAAATTCTTGAAAATTATTTTTTACCAATACGTTTCGTATATTCTATTGGAAACTCCATACGTACCTTGAATTACGTCATATTGAGGTTTTCAGAATCTGATTCCTTAGCGTTGTTTCAAGCTTTCAAATTGAATACTTTTCCTGGAGGTACTGCTTCCTGACGTTTCGACAACATTACAGACTCCATCAGGGGTCTAAAAACGTATTGACATTGATGTGCGGTCATGCGTATATATTCTTCATACATTGTATATCCTCCCTCATAATTCTACAAACAGCTCGTATTGCGCATCAGTAATCCAGTAACGAAAATTTGAAATTGTTCAGATGAATAATTAAAAGATTAGGAACAAGGTGCTCTAAGCGAAATAGCGTTAAAAGTCAGCGCATCTCTGTCAACTGTTTATGTGCATATCTGGGGTTCTTAATATTTCTATGGATTCCCTGTATTTTCACAAAAAATGCCCTCTAGTTTTCGAGATAAAATAAGATCTTGTATCTGATATTCTTTTGATGCTCTACTATGGCCGAATGTATGTAGCCCAGTCTAGAGCACCTCTCATGTTCTTCCAAGCGTGTACTTACATTTTTACCAGTTTTATCGTTGTATACTTTTCCACAGGAACAGCGTATTTCGTATACCGATATCGTATATCGGTAAATTTCGAGTAAAAGTTAATAAACAAGAATGTTTGCATGAGTGGTACTGTTTAAGCGTTCCAATTTCCACAAACTGAAGAACAAAATGATCTGAAACTTAATATTTCATAATTTTGGAATAAAATTAACAAACTAAAAGGTTCCAGTGGGGGAAACAAAGAAGTAAACATTTCCAGATTGACAATTTTGTGTTTGTCTATGCCCGATTCTGATACAAATATAGGAAGATTTTTTTCTTTTCAGTGAACGAAATACAAACGAGAGGTCGGAATAAATTAAAGCCAGAAATAGTTACTCCATTAAGCAAAATCCAATTAGATTTCAGAAATACTAATGCATGTTGTTATAACTAACTCAATAACTAACAAAGTGCTACAACCTTTCAAGAATAGTATGTACAAAAAGGAACCAATACTACAGGAACACGTTCATGTTCTTAAACTCCATGAAACGGATAATAGTGATAATACCGTCTGTTAAACTGGCCTTATATTTTATTTGTATTTTGCATTTTATTAATTTTCTATACTTTGTTGATATTCTACATTTCATTCGTATTTTGTATCTTTTTCGTATTCTGTATTTTTTTCTTTGTATTCTATATTTTATATCTATAAAATTTTAGAAACGTAAAATATTTGTGCAATTACCCACACTAATAACTTATGAATAAATGAAATTGTTTACAATATATACAATAATTATATGAATAAATATCCTTTTATTGAAATTTATTTTATTAATTTAATTTTTAAATAATTTTATTGAAAGAATTTAACTTATATTAAATGATTTATTATTCAGTTCGTTACAAGAAAGTGTTGCGCAAATTTCACCACTGAAATACATTTGAGTGTGCGTGTAACTGTGAGTTACAGACTGTGATTAATCTACAACCTACGACCTACAACCTACGCTGTGTCACTCATGTAACGTATCGCAACGCAACGTAACGCAAGCGATGTGGCTGTAAAATGGTAATAGGGCAACCCTGGCAGGAAAAGAGTTGGGTAAGGGACTAGGATTTAGAGGCGTAAATACCTGGAGAATTTCAGAAAGCAATGAAACACCGTGTGCTTGTCCTTTGCCATTCCATTTAACTCGGAAGAATCCAGGAAAGTTGAACATTTAGATTAATTTAATGTGCGGCCACATTAAATATTTAAATAAATAGACATTTGAATCAGTTTATTTAGAACGGAAGTAATCAAAATTACTAAACTATATAATGTTTTAAAAGCATAATTCTGTTACTTACCGATTAACTTTTTATTCAATTTTTTAGTAAATTAAATGTTGACTAGCTTACTTTGACATTAAGCTTTAACAGATGAGTAAGAACGTTCCAAATTTAAATCCTCAAAATGTATATTAGTACTTGTAATATGATACATGATATAGTATGTATGGGAATAACTTATATACATTAGTAAGTTTCATATTTTAAGATAAATATTATTAGAAGTAACAACAAGACAGGCTTTAATATAATACCTCACTCTTTCAATTTAGATAACTATGCAAATCTTTATACAAACCTTTTCTATGTGTTTTATAGGTAAAAATGAAACAAAAATATCATATAAACATATAACTGCAAATATCTTATCAATCATAATAAAAATATAAAATATGGGAAGAACCATAATAAATTTGCTCTTAATATAATAGAATACAGCAATAAATAAATAATTTACAAATTTTATATTAATTTACTGAATTAACTTGAATAACAAGTTAAGTTGAATAAATTATATTAAATAATAAATTGTTTTCCTGCATAACAATTTGATATTATATTAATCCAGTCTCTTTTTATTATTTTCGTATTTCGAAATTCCATTTGCTTCCTTGCGATACAAAACTCATTTCAACAATTCCTTCAATTTACTCTCAAAGGAAATTACCATAGAACCACAAATCTCAGCAACAACTAAAACCACTAAATCACGTGTTATCTATATGGATGCACAGATAATAGAATTATCTCTTAAAGTCAACCCCTACATGACAATGCAGAAATCGACAACTATAGCCTAAAACAGCTAAAATTAAATCAACTCAAGGTACAGACAAGTATTCATGACATATTTCACAAAGTGACTCAGGTACTTAAAGATAAATATGCTGGATATAATACATATCAAATTAAAATTGAAAAGAACTGTAAAATTGTCATTAGAGGACTTTACTTGCAAAATTATTTCAAAAGCATAGCAGAGGAACTACAAATGCTGAACCATCAGGTAAAAACAATAGCTGATATGACCAAATTTGACACAAAGCAACCATTACCATTACTACTGGCAATGAACTTGAATCTAAAAGCAACAATATTGATATACAACGTGAAACCATCATACAACATTGCCTTTGTCGACTTAGTAAGAATTATGGTCTTGCTGGATGAGAGGTAGTTGACTGAGTCGGGCTTGTATGATAGGTGCATGTTTGAGGAAGCTGTATGTGCCGTATGGCAGCATTAATTGTAATTAATTAAATTTATGTTTAGCCTATAATACTTTGTGTTTGAGTTTTCTTTGGTTGTTTCTTCTCTTCATGTCTTATTTTCTTTTATTTTGACCTTGGATGCCTGATTCAGGAATAAACATATAACCATTGAACAAATACACAGAATAATCAATGAAATATATTATGGAATAGAAACTAAATGATATTTCTCAACACTGTTTAATTAAATGTGTAACCTACTTTTGTCATATTTGTACAGCAGATCATTCTGCAGCAAATGTTAGACACACTCACAAATTATGGATATGAAGAAATAAATAAATATAATAAATACAAGAGTCTTATGCGCAATATATAAAACTAACTATGCCATGGGGTAATAGATGCTTTCTTGAACGTGCAATGGAATCAAGTCCTGTTTAAGGAATGCATCCCCCAGTGCAATGACGCGTGCACATAACATACACCTTCCTTACATATTATATTTTGCCCATAAGTTCTTTTAATACAAAAAATATGTGAAGTTGAAGCAACTGGACCATCCACGAGCGTGTAATTTGTAGTTGAGCCACCACTAAGCACCTTAAGGTTGTCTCAGAAAAATTAAAATAAAAAATCTAGATTAGTCGAGGAAAATTCCTGTCAAATTAGGAAAGTCATTAAGTAAAAAGAATAAACGCATTAAAATCTGATACATAACAGCTATTCAGGAAGCAGGGAATTCCTTTCTTCCATTTCTTGACAGCTAGAGGATACCAAAGAATAACAAAAACCAAAAATGACTCGAAAATACAAGAAATAAAATAAAATGTAACAACGTTTTTAAGAAAATAACTAAAGAAGTAAATTAATACAGTAAGAAGTTAAAGAAGGTTCGAAATGAATGAAGAAAAATAATTAGTACTGTTAAAAACCAATGAGCTAACGACTTAGAAGACGGAACAACATTTTATATGGTTGAAAGAACTAAATCAAATATATAACAAGAATTAATAAAATCTTTAATCCAAAGATGAAATAAAATTAATAAATGAATTAAGAATAACAAATAAATGAATAGAATTTTTAAAAAATAAAAAATTAAATTCAGACAGTGGTGAAATTGACTTCTTACCAACGTTAATAATTTAAAAATATGTAAAGATTTACTTAAATTAAAATAATTTAATAATAATTAAAGAATTATTGAATTTAAAACTAAATTAAATAAATTAATATTTTAATCCATGACTTAAAATTATTTAAAATTCTAACGGCCGAGGTACCCGATCAATAGACAAATGTTTTCCTCTCACGATAACAAAGGAGGTCGCTGTGGCAGGCATTGACTCAGGTAATGACCGAAGACCCATTAGCGAACAAATAATATACGAAATAACTTTAGAAACAGTTAACGAAATTACTTACGGAAAATTCGATGCACCAAAATTTCTGAGATATATTAAACTTCCTTGTGAAAATAAATTTCTCCACGGAAAATGCTATCACAATACGATGAAAACGTGATAAATTATGAATAATGATAAAGAAACGAAAAATGAAGCGGAGTTGCACAACGCACTCAGACACATAACACTACATAAAAATACTCATTTGAGGAACGATACTAACGTCACAAACACGTCTCATTCTGGTAGGAAACGCTAATATATTGCCCCACAATGGTGGAAGGAATGCTAGTATGCAGAAGATCTTGGAAGCCTCCCCTCCGCGTATCCTGTGACGCGGCAATCTGAAAACACTATCGCAAGACTAGACACAATATATATTTTACTACAATCACTTTGGAAACACATACATCTAAGTACTTACGGATTTACGGGCTTTTTAAAATTATAAGACACGGCACATACAATGTCCCATCACTCGACGCCACATTGTCTTCTAGACCATGGCCATAGGGAATTGGCTGATAGCGGAGCTGTAATGATGCACCGATTGGCTAATGGCAAATGTAGTAATTAACCATAATTGGTCCACATACTGAATATTTCTGGCTATTTTCTACCAATCATAAAATGTTAGGCTATGGCATACATAATGAATAATTAAGAATCGAGTCGAGCTTAAATTTTATTTATTTTATAATTATTTAGATCATTCTTTTAAACAATCATGTAAATTAACTTCAACAACTCAATTAATTTATTTAAATAAACTACCAATATATGAAATCAAATAAGTATAAACACAAGTATATTTATATAAGTTAAAATTACTAGTAAAAACGAAAATGAATATTGATATTTTAAACAAATAATTATGGCCAGTTGCGATGATTTTTTAAAAATCGTACTACTTCAGCCGATCAGTAACAAATCATATCTTGCACACCGACTCGAGCTGTTACTAAATCACTAATAAAGAAATAATTAAAAGTAGTAGAAATACGAATTGACGTTTTGTCTACGTTATTCTGTATTACCTTATATTACATTACGTTATATTGTATTATGTTATATTATATTACGTTATATTATATAACGTTATATTGTAATACGTTATATGATATTATGTTATATCATATCATGTCACGTTATATTACATTACGTTATATTGTATTACGTTATATTATATTACGTTATAACATATTACCTTATATTATATCACAATACGTTATATTATATCACGTGGTATTGTATTACGTTATATTATTTTACATTATATTATACTCCACTATATTAGGGTACGTTATATTATGTCACGTTATACTATATTTCGTGGTATTTTATTACGTTATATTATATTATGTATGTTACATTATATTGCGTTATGATCTATTACGTTATATAGTATTACGTTATATATTATATATATATATGTCGGAGTCAGGTTGGCACTTTGGGGCGTTCTATGAACCTTTACTTACTTTACCGTCGCGGATGTGGTTAGTGTTTATCAGTGCGAATGTGGGCACTACAAGAGACTATGAGTAACGGCAATAGGATGTCCGAGATGATGGTGACAACGAATCCAAGTTCGATAACGAATCCATGATCCACGGGATGACCAGTATCAGCGTGACTTACTCGGCAACTCGCTCAACGACTAACTAAAAACTCCCTGAATCCAGATGAACCTACCCTTATATACTCCTGTCCCCGCTTCTCGGGTCAATCCTTGTTTTTAAGGAGAGTCATAAAATCATTCCGTACCTCTGTCAGGTACGCGGCCCTCCCGTGACCGCGGCTACGTCTGGTGACCCGTTATGTCACCTTAAACCTGAACCCATCGTCGTAACGCCAGGTTGGAACATTAAAAGTTGTTTTCCTTATTTTTATGGCTTAAACATTAAAATCTTGACTATGGTGATGGAAGGTTTTTCCCAGCATTCCCGACGGAAAGTCCCGCTGTCCTTCCATCTCCGACATATATATATCGGAGATAAGAAGACACCGGTGCCTTCCCTCTGAAACCTCGGGAAAATCCATAAAAACATTGTAATTAAAACCTACAGTTGTAATTAAACGATTTGCCGTCATTCTACCCAATTGTATTTGTTTGAGACTTGTGACAATGAGCTTGGGCTCAGGGCGACAATTAGTCGCCGAACGTAGCCGCGGTCAACGGGACGAACTCTCCATCTAACAAAAGGCATTGAATAATCCTATAGCTCTCCTTAAAAGAAAGATTTGTAGCAACACGTGGCAGTAAACATTCCAACGGTTTCTGTCCCGTAGCTCGCCACACGCAGATCCTATTCTCCGGGCAGGATGTTTACCAGATGCCGACGCGTCTCCGCAGTACGTGTTCGGCTAGCCCGAGGGCCCGTTATAAATCTTAAGATTTAGTCAACTAAAGTCCTTCAAACAGACAAACAGTCTTTGTCCCAATTACGGGAAAATAGGGGAGACCTATTTTTCAACGAGCGGCGTCTCCCACTAGCAACTTTCCCTCGAGGGCTGCTAGCATCTTTTTCTAACCACCGATAAGGAGATTGACCAATTAGCAGCAACGCCAATTTCCCTTACTTTCTGAACGAAGGCTTTTCTCGACGAATCCGATGATCTCGTGTCCTTAGACACACCCCATTATAGTTTTCCTCTGTGGCATCATCGGGACGGGAAAGACATTCTCGCTCGCGATCTCACTGATGAAAGGAGTAACCCTTTACGACCAGTGAATATTACGCATCCGACTTAGATTTTGTGAGTGCGTTCATCTATCATCCCGTCGACCGCGGATTCGTTATTGAACCTAGGATCATTGTCATTAGTTTCTCGAGTACCTAACTACCACGGTTACTCGTCCGGTTCTATAATAATCGTATTTGCACTAGTCAATGTCTTCTCTATTGCATAACGACAACGTGTAACCCAAACGAAGATTCGTTTCACGCCCCTAACCCTAATTCTAATGTAAACCCGACATACGTATAGTATTAAGTTTGTCCGTGATAATTGTAGCTGCTGGCTGTAGATGTCGCTGATGAGGTACTGCTGATTTTCTTCCGTTTTTGATGCGTAGAAGAAAAATCGGAGTCCGGTTGCCGCAATTTGAACCCGGCTCCCAAACGTTCGTAACCTAAGGACGCTAACCACTGCGCTGCCGTCGTCCGACATTAGTTAGTGTCGAGTGGTGGTATTTGCTGTTGAATGCCGCCACACATTATAATGTATTTTGCTATATAGTATTACATTATATAGTATTACGCTATATAGTATTACGTTATATTGTATTTCGATATAGTGTATTACGTTATAATGTATTACGAAGATATTTTTTGTTGGGAGAGCTTGTAACGATTGTAGAAGGTAGAAACGAGGAGAGAAAGAGTCTAAGTTATCGGTAAAAACAAACCATATACAAAAAAAAGATTATCATTATCGTCGACTTCCGTCAAGTCAGTTTCTGCTCGCTGGATATGATACAGATTCCCGAAAACTTTCTTCATATGAAATTTTACTGATATGCATTTATCAAAGATTACACATTTTAAAATAGATTACCATTATAAGATTTAAAAAAAAAAGATAGCTAAGAATATTAAGAGAAAGAAGAATCAAGTTTTGAAGTTTGTTGACCCGGAAATGTCATGATAAGGTATACTTCGATATTACTTTCACTCTCGATAGGTGTCGCCGTCGTTGCTGTTGTCACGTAGGAGACACAAGAAATTACGAAATTGACAGATCACCGGTGATCTCCTAGTGTCGCACTTCAAACGTTTCACAAATAAGATAAAGAATTAAACCTTAGATATAGTAGTAAAATTTATTGTACGAATTCGGCATCCAAATGATGCATATACAAGTGCTGTCTATAGCCAATAATATATTTTTTCGTTATCGGCAGAACATTTTCTGTTGATTTTATTGACATATTGGATTAATCACTTCTTGAAGTTGCTCATTGTTGAAACAACATCAAAACGTTTCACGCAATGTATTTCAAACATCCAAACGATCGTATACTGTTTCATGCTAAAAAATCTATTAAATCCATTGACAGTGAAACGATATTTCATATACGGGTTTTACAAGAATTATTTTTATTTAAGACTTAGGAAAGCATATATACAGCAACCACGCACATTGTGCGTATTTCTGGCGTGCGTTTCCGTTCAGTGTTAGTACTTCGGCGGACTGGACTACCGAAGCGAAAGGGTTAATTATGACTCCGACTGAATCTGTCATAAGTCAAGCAGCCGATGATTCAGTTATAGAGTTATATCGAGCTACCTGATTGAATGTATGTAATAACTTGTTGAAATCTAGTTCGTTCCTAGTTTCAAAGTTTGGGTTAGGTTTATTTTAGATATTAGTCTGTAAAATTATTAATATTTAGTATTTCATTTTAAAAATTAGTGTTTAATATTCAACGTAGTCTGATGTAATTGTAAAAATTGGTGGTTGTATATAATAATAGTAATTAAAAAATTAGTCTTACTGTTACTTTGAAATTAGTATTATTTATAATATTTAATAAAAATGACTTATTTACATTAAAAATAAAAAACAATTTGTCTTCGAGACTAATGCTCAATCTCACAGTCGTATTCGTTTTGTTATATTATATTCGTCACAGTCTGTTTTATTATATCTTTTCCCACTCTAACACTTTAACAGATCATTAAAAGTAGATCCTGACATGCGAAAATAATT
Source organism: Bombus huntii (assembly GCF_024542735.1). NCBI lineage: Eukaryota > Metazoa > Arthropoda > Insecta > Hymenoptera > Apidae > Bombus > Bombus huntii. Next base: position 11,280,949 of record NC_066250.1, on the reverse strand, counting down.
AAACAATTTTATTTTAATTCTTCTTAATTCAGACATGAGAATCTGTTAAGATCCCAATCGATATCTATGTTTTACAATAAACGATGTGGTCAATACTCTCTGTTAATACTCTTTTTCTATGGCGGTAATATCAAAATATAATGAAAAATAAATGTTAACATCGATTTTTTCTGGCTGCAAATATCAGAATAGACGAACAAACAAAGGAAGTAACTATTCGCACGAGAGTTGGATTTTCCGCAAAGATACGGAATTGTGTGATCGCTGCTTTCGAACGAGCTGTAATAGAAACCAATAGAAATGTTTAATAGGTCACCCTCTCTTTCCATATGTAATGTCAATTTTTTTTTCATAATTTTCTACTGTTCAACTTTGTCACATATTCTTAGATACAAACCAAAGAATTATACAGAATTTTTAAATAATTTTCCATTGGCAAGAATTCTAATGGAAATAGCTATTCGGTTGAACACAATCTTTTGATCTCGTTAAACTGTAGAAAAGTAATAGACAATATACAATGCGTCTTGCTTGAGGTTTCGAGGATACAATCATATTTTTGTAAATATATGTATCATGTGATGAAATTAGAATCTAATTCATGTGTAAAAAATTTTACTTACTTAGATCTCACATTAATTTTTTTACATTAATTTTTTTTATTAAAAACGTCCAAATGTTAATGCAGAAAAAAGAATATAGAATAATCTACAAAGAAGAATAATTTATATGGTATTTGCAAGCACAGTTTGGTATAAGCATCTATAATTTATAACATAATTATTATGCAGTATGTAGATGATGAAGTAAAGTACGAAAGTTGTTGCTCGGTTAAAAATATTTTTGAATCTTTTTGTTAAATTGTAGGCAAAAGGAATGGATTGGTGAAACTGTAAAAAAGCTGCTGACTAGACTTTGCTTTCGATGATATTTGGATATGTTGTAAAACTCAACGTTTTGAACAATTTTTTACTATACATATACAGACTAAACTCGCTTTAAATGAAACATAGCTGGTCCTACTATAGTGAATTCTGCTGATAATCTGTGGCAGCGTGTGTATCGATATTGGTCGATCGACTTGTTATTTCAAGCTCCTTGCGCGTTTTTCGGCGACCGGATTGAAAATTCTAATTCAAACCCAAACCTAATACATTGGTGAATTTGAATTTTATTTGAATTATAAGTTATAACAGACATTTCCTGTAGCTTACCATGTATACGTTGTGCATACACGGGGTTTTAAATCGTCCGACTATCGTTTAGAAACAGATGATAAATGACCGACGGCAGCTAAACGTTACTGATGCGTACGTTGACACAGACCAACGACTACAGCCTTTTATATACTTTAATAGTTTATTGTAGTGGTACCGGCAGTTTTTCGCGAATATTTGAGTAACTAAGCGAACTTAGCTCTTATATGTATAGGAAAATGTTGTTCAAAATATCGATTTCTACAACATATTCAAAAGTGATCGAAATCGACACTGTAGCGGCACTCGACAACGAAACCTTCCGACGGTTCCGTCGATACAAAGTATACATTGATATCCCTACGGTCCTTCCGCCGAATATTTGGAAGAAAGCGTACGTGGCAACGGTCGCGATCGCCAAACGAACGCGTGCGTAGTGGGGATATCGAAGGGCGACAAAAGAAACGAATCGGATCAAAGAAACATTCGAGTTTTAACAGCGAAGCGAGAGAGTCGAGTTTTAACTGCGAAATGGGAATAGTCGAGTTGTAACCGGGAAGCGAAAAATGAGTTAGACTTGTACGAAACGAGTTGAAGGCGAGGATTGTTAAATAAATATGTTGTTGAACATCGCCGAGTATCTCTTTGACACCCTACACCTCACACCACGTCACACCAGTGGACTATATAAAATGAAATGAACTTACCTGATCTGTTGCATTGCTTCCGTAAACAAATGGAAAAATTGTTGTGTCTTATTTGATGTTTGTGGGTTTGTAGGATCCGATAATGTACAGGGTGGTTGGTAACTGGTGGTACAAGCGGAAAGGGGGTGATTCTACGCGAAAAAAGAAATCGAAAATATAGAATAAAAATTTTTCGTTTGAGGTTTTGTTTTCGAAAAAATCGACTTTGAATTTTCGCTCGGTACGCGTGCACTTTGTCACGTCTCGTTATAACGGATCTCACTGTAGATCGTTGTCTCGATGGAAAAATTAAAAAAAAAAATTTTTTTTTCATTTTTATTCTATATTTTCGACTTCTCTTTTCGCGTAGAATCATCCCCTTTCCGCTTATACCACCAGCTACCAACCACTCTGTATTTTCAAGTACATGTATTATGTAATAAAATTATAATTCAATTCTACTGTAAAAAGAATATACTTGCAAATAGTTCTCATATTTCTACAAGGAATACAATTTTTAAACTTGTATGTCATAAATGTTGTACTTTGGTCATCTACGTACAAGGTATATGTATGCATATGTATATTAAATAACATATTCCGATTAAAGACATATGTATATTAATTTTTTTTTTTTTTGTTATTGACGTTTAACCGTTAATGAGACCACAGGAATATAAAACAATTCTTAAATGAGGAAAACATCGCTATTATTAGTTAATCTACCAGCTTGACGGGTGGGGAAGAATGCTAACATCATTCATTACAAAGCATACAATCATTACAATCATACGTGAGACAAACCAGATTTCCCGTATCTTTCAAGGATAGATAATAAATTAAGGAATGCTAAACTAAAAGATATTTGTTCGGTTTAAAGGACCTTAACTAGAGAAATCCAAAGATTTATGGCGGGTCCTTAAGGTAGTTGAAGGTATGCAATGAAGATGTTTAGATATCTGACAATCATCTTGTTGGAGGGATAGAGCCTGCTTTGTGTAGCAAGTCACGGGACAAAAACTGTTGAAAGGTTTATTGTCCCGCTGCATATGTATATTAATTTTTTGTTTAGTAACAACGTATAAATGTTAATGAGGGGAGAAGAACATTAATAAATCTAAGAGACAGAATAATTTATGCATACATTTGCAAGTACAAATTGATATAAGTAGCTGCAATTTAGAATGTCATTATTACCCAGTACGTAATAAAGTGCACGGTCCAAAACATTTTAAGTTTAACGATACATTAAACTATACAAAGATGTGGAATATAAAAAATGAAAAATTGACTATGGCATTGGGTAGGCAAGCAAATTTGAAAGTATTCGCGTCTTTTTTGACGTTTGCAGGTTTTAAGGATACAATGATATTTTTAAAAAAATATGTTATGTAACAAAAGCAGAACTCGATTGTACTGTACAAAATGTACCTACGATAGTCCAGAAATTTCTACAAGGAATACTATTAAATTACACTAGGTCATAAATAATATATATGTTGGAGATGAAAGGAAACCGGAGCCTTTCCTTTGAAATTTTGGGGAAATCCTCTAATACTTTAGCCTAGATTCTATCATAGCCGTAATTAAGCAATTGTTGTCATTCAATCTGATTGTAATTGTTCGAGGTTTGTGATAGTGAGATTGGGCTCGAGGCGACACAACTGATCGCCGAACGTAGCCACGGCCACGGGATGGACGTTTTACCTGACGGAGGTGTGGAGTGGTTGTATGGTTCTCCTTGGAAATGTGGTTGCATACGGCCTCAAGGAGGAGCCTAGCCACATGTGATTTTACCTCGGAGGTGCCAATATAATGGGACACACGTTGTATTAATAATCAAGCTCCAGGCAGAAACTATCTAATAACGGCGATTAGAACTTCCTCGATGCTTCCAACGAGTAAAAACAAACGAACGCAATCGTAAACAGTGGAAAATTTTCATCAGTCTGTTATTCGTGCGATCGCCTTGGAAAGTTACACATCGAGCAGTTTATACCGAGCGTCCCAGCAATAGTATTTTGTGCTTAAAAGTATTCTACGCTTAGTAAAGAGTTATCCCGTTGACCGTGGATTCGTTATTGAACCCAAGAACATTATCAATTGCATCTTGCGTGTCGAAACACCACGGTTGTTCGTTAAACTTTGTAAAAGTCATTTTCGTACCTGTAAATATAATCTCTGTTGTACAAAACGATGGCTAATTCAAATGAAGAACTGTTACGCGCCCTAAATTCTGACGATAACCCGACATATAATTTATTTACTCATTTACATGATACGTATATACGTATAACATAAACGTATACGTGTATTAATTTTTTTAAATTAATTTTAATTAAATTAATGCAGTGCTATTAAATATCACCCGACAAATGACGTCATGATACATGCTTCGACAGATACTACGAATAGACAAAAGGTCGAATGACATGCGCTAGTGAGAATTCTGAATTTCCATACGTACTTTGAATTATTTTTCCAAGTAAGACAATCTGAACTTGAGAACAGTGGGCAAGAATGATAAACCTTTATCGATAAATTAAAAGGCAGCAACGTACAAGGAACTCTTTCTGATCAAACATAGGACTACATATACGCCAAACATCGAGAAATCATTTTAAGTCTCTATTATTATCTTATTATTATCTATAAAACACTTTCATTTGCTCTTAGTTAGTGATAGCTAAAGGTAAGGTGACTCGATTTGTCAAACAGTTAGAGATAGAAGGGACACTATATCAGATATTTTAATATTACTGTGGCGGATCGGTATCAACAGGACGCCGACAGGTCGAGGCATCAACGTGGTTGTAGCACCTCCCGGGCGATCCGCGGGTACCAACCGCCAACAGAGGGCTACTACGACGACAACGAGTCTATCTGTCTCGCTAGCGGTCGAATATATGGTGTCACGATACAAATACCGCACCTAGCGAGACTTCCTCTACGTCTAAGGCAGGGACTACCGGGCATAGCCTTACTGACGAGTCCACCGGTAGTCCCAGGACGAAATGCGCATTCTCTTTTCACCTGGCAGGGCCATAACACCTCCAAATTACTATTTAATCAGAACCCCAAGTATTAGCGAAGAATTTAAGAAGGTATATTGCAAGCAATTCGTAGAGCAAGACAAATAATAGAGTAAGCATCAAATAGCGCAGACAAAAGTAAAAATCCTTCGTGTAATACTTGCTTCATCGGTAATACAACATACATGATACGAATCAATTTGCCAAGAATCATCCTACTGACCATCCTTTGACGAATCTTACGGCGGTTAGTTAAAATTCCACGATACGTTCGAATCCATCATACACGAGCAACTGTCGTTAAGTGACATTCAAAAATTCCATTATTTATTGATACAGTCTTCTACAACGTTATAAATATAAGGACATAACGGTGTATGTGCATTTACACCGCTATTAAACCGCTTGTGCTAAGCTAGTACGTGACGTATCATACCCAGCTACAGTTCTAATATTTGCAAATACTTCAAAATCTATGATTGTCTTCTTTTCTTCGTTTTGCCCAAATCCTGTCTGGAATTTGTCTACCGTGCCATCTTGATTTCACTTAATTGCTAATATTTATCTGTTACTAAGTACTTTGGCATTTTTTGCTTTCTCTACGATTCTCAAGTTTTGCTTTCAACGCAAAAGTCATATTATTTTTGTCAGGCACAACTGATCGGTTGTTTATCGCGAGTCTTGAACATTATTAGCGCCCAAGGTGGAGGATTATAATAAATGTAAAGAGCGAGATTTAGTTCACCTTATTTATTCCACTCAATACTCTGATTACAACTGTCTTTAAGTTTACTGAATTCCACTTACTACTCTCAATACACTGTCCGTAAGTTTACTGATTATCCTGTTAAATATACTGTTCACTGACTGAATACTGTTACGTGTTGACTCTTAGAATACTGGTGCAAGAGTGAGTCTTGGGGATGTTGCTGTTGTAGCGGAAGGTTCGTGGTGGGTGTGTCTCAAGTCTGTTCCTAACTGATCATTGGGTAAAGACGTATGTTTGAGGATAGGCCGGCTGCCTTCGGGAAGGTTCGCGCGCGGGTGATCTTACATTTGGGGAAAACCCGCGTGTCCGGTCTTCCTGAGATGTAGCATAAAAATAAAGCAATTTCGTATTTTATGGGTCCTTTCCGTGAGGTCCTACAGTACCTTGACTGTACAATAGGCCCACTGTTTATGATGGGTCCGCATTAGGGTACCCTTGACGACCCCCCTAATAGACCTCGAAAAAGCTTTCGACACAGTCTGGATCCCAGGTCTCATATAATAATAAGTACTAATTTATTATAAATAATCAGCCATGTCACTGCGTCACGCCAGAAAAATTACTGAAAATTCTCAACGCGAGAACTGATTGTAATTTTAATAAATAAATAAAAAAAATGTTCAAGACTTCCGCTTTAAAGTTTCTTCTTTTTTCATTATTATTATTTAATTTGTACTTTACAATTTGTCCAGCTGGACGTTCGGTAAATTAAATTTTTTTAACTTTACTGTTTTAAAGTGATCGCAAAAAATGTCTGCCGCGTCTGCATTAAAGATTCGAATGATTTTTACATTATTAAAAAATTTTAACAGATAATAATATAGAATTTCATACATATATCCTCAAAGAAGGAAAGAAAACTGAGGTGGTATTAAACGTGTTAGTGTATTAAAGAGACGAGTGGTAAAATATAATGGTCAATGTATTTTAAATCGTCGGTCGCAATCGTCCCTCACTCGATTCTATCGTAGAACTCGTTGTGATAATTCGCTATGCTGATTACTATGAAAACTATCGTGATGATTTGCTAAAAAGATACTCGATGATACTCGATGAGGATATTGATATTAGAGAGCACGTTCGTCTATTTATAACCACAGTTATTATTACAAAAAGTTCGAATGTAATCCCGGTTGGCGATTACAAATAACGGTGATGATGTTTTGATCTGGAGTTCGTTATTTCTTGAATCTATCAGATCGAATCAGCGTTAACAATAAGATTCTAAGGCACAACAATATGAGTCATTCCCGATTCGAATCGTCCAATGACTCACGTGCCGCTACAACTGTAATTCTTCTAAAAAATCTTATCGATGGTTTTGAGTATGAAGAAGTTTTACCCGAACTCAAGAAGATTTCTATAAACAAAGTTCAATTTATTTCCGTTCATACACATTGAGCTATATACATTTTTTAATACATTAACACTTTGACTACCACGCCGAATCAGATGTTTCGCTCAGGGTGCTAGGGGAGTATTTTTATTATTCAAAGCAAATAATAAATTGATGACGTAAGACAACATCCTTCCCCAATGGATCGTTTATCTTATTGGTGGTTACGGGTGACCACCGTGGCGCCTTGGTAACAGTTGATAGCGACATATTATAACCAGGCTTCGCATTTGTTATTTCGTCGTAAGCAAAACGTTCAGAATATGTTGTTGAAACCTGTGGAAGATATTAGTAAACAGTATTTGCTCATTCTGTATACAGGGTGGTTGGCAACTGGTGGTACAAGCGGAAAGGGGGTGATTCTACGCGAAAAAAGAAGTCGAAAATATAGAATACAAATTTTTTTTTTAATTTTTTCATTTAATTTTTCCATCGAGATAACGATCTACAGTGAGATCCGTTATAACGTACCGCACGCGTACCGAGCGAAAATTCAAAGTCGATTTTGTCGAAAACAAAGCCTCAAACGAAAAATTTTTATTCTATATTTTCGACTTCTTTTTTCGCGTAGAATCACCCCCTTTCCGCTTGTACCACCAGTTATCAACCACCCTGTATATTATAGTATTGTAGTATTACTTTAACAGTAATAGAAAGAAAAAAAAAGGTCTCATATACAAACTGATCAAGAAAAACCTTCCTAAACATCTAATTAAAATAGTCTGGGACATGATCATAAGCAGAACATTCATAATGACCGAAGGTTTAAACACATCAAGCAAAGAATTCTCCATAACAAACGGTCTGCAACAAGGTACAGTAAATTCCCCGCTACTTTTCAGTATTTACAACAGCGACTTATTAAACCTCTCTAATCTCAATACATCCACCCACAAACGCTCCATAGCCTTCGCAGATGACCTAATCACCTACGTAACAGGCCGCAACACTAAGACAATAAAAACTGAACTGCAAGAACTTTTCGAAAAAATAAACGACTATTACCACGCATGGAAACTAAAAATCAACACAAGCAAATGCGAAACCATACTGTTGAGACCCAAGTTAAGTGAAATCGGCCCAACAGAAAGAGAACGCTGCAGAAAATGCCAAGTAAGAGAAAAAGCAAACAAAGGGGCACTCGTACCACACAAAAACTGCGTAAAATACCTAGGAATAAACATAGACGACAAATTAAACTACAAGCAGCATACCGAAATCCAACTTGCTAAGGCCAATAAAGCATTCTGGAGAATAAAAAGACTATTCTACTTCAAACATCTCGACAGCAAAGTAAAAATACTATGCTACCAAGCACTAATTAGACCAATCATTACCTACGGCTGCCCAATCTGGTACAACATATCAGCCTCCCAGATGGAAAAAATCCGCATATTCGAAAGAAAATGCATCAGGGCTTGCCTGAGCACATACAGATCCGAACACAGCGGATTCAAAAAATATGTAAAAAACAAAACAATATACGACCTAGCCAACATTCACCGCATCGACTGTCACATCCTAAAGCTAATAAGAAACCACTTCGCGCAAGCGGCAAAAATAAAAGAAAACAGCTTAATTTTCAGATGCCTATTTCCTAACAACGCATATTACAAAAACACTCTGACAACAGGCCACATCCCCCCAGAAGCTTTCCTATACCTAGACGAAAAAAACTACCTCCAGGGCCAAAACAACATCCCAATAATATATCACATAAAAAGAAAAACAGGAATCAAAACCATACTTTACGAAGAAAACATAAATGGACAGACAGCAGACTCCAGATGGAGATACAACATGGCCCTCCCCCGGAAAGACACCAAAGACAAACACAGAAAAAACACAAAAAAATATTGGTGGATACAGAACCCATAACAAAATAAGAGAAAACATTAAACCGACAGAACTCAATTCTGACACCGCATAACACAGGTGTAAAATGTAAATATTGTAAATATTTGTAAATATTGTAAATATTTGTAAATATTGTAAATATTTGTAAATAATCCTATTTGACATCCCCCTCTCCCGCCCCTCCCTCTCATCCCACTCCTCCCCAAAGTTACACAGCACCCAAAAAGCAGACTACCGAAGCGTCCTGTTTTGCGACCAAGTTTTCAGGACAGAAAAAAATAAAAAAAAATACATAAAAAAGCTCCTCTCCCCAGCGGCTTAAACCCAAAAACTGTATTATACAACGAAAAATGTAAAGCGCCGACACATAACACAGCATGGCTACGTCGTACCGCCGCGTATCGGTACCTTTGCCTAACATATCATTACAAAAATTCACCGTTTATTGTGAATATGTACCTAAAACTGTATTCTTGGGTTCAATAAACAATTTTAAATCGTAAAGTAGTTAGCGCCTTAGGTTACGAACGTTCGGAACCCGGGTTCAAATCCCGGCGACCGGAGTCCGATTTTTCTTCCACTCATCTAAATTAGAAGAAAAATAGCAGTACCTCATCAGCGACATCTACAAGCCAGCATCTACAAGTATCACGGACAACACTTACGCCTCTCAAATTGGCAGCGAAAAGAGGTGTGACCGTGAAAGCGCTACCCGAGACCTCGATCATCGCGAATATATTATATAAGATTGTGGCAATCTGGATCTACCGCTACGACGCACACGGAACGGCGCTTTCTTCAGCAAAACTCGACGCCCCACCGCCGACCCACGCAAGCAGGTGACAGGATACGAGACGATGACCCAAGCCAGGAGTGATGTAGTCATTGCAAAGTTCATGGGCATCACCACCAGTACGTCATACTAAAAGAGAAACAGAGACCTACGACCGTACGCGAAACGCTCCGCACCGTACCGACAGGTATCCACCGCCACAATCCTAAACCGGTGTAAATAAAGCGAGCGGTGTTGTTTGTAAATAAAGCGGAGAGACAGAGAGAGAGACAGAGAGAAAGAGAGAGGAGAAATATGAAACATGGAATGACGAAAAATATAGAAACTCTAATACGGTACAATTACTATCAAATTTAGTAAAAGAATGGAATAAAGTACTACACGGCTATATTATACGGTCAATTCAATCTATGCATCATCGCTATGCTATGTTGTTGATCCAGAAGGCATGGCTACAAAATATTAATTACGATATGTTACACAATGAACCACAAAATTGTTACAAAATCATAAACAAGCATTATTTTTTCATTAATTAAACTGACATATGAGGAACATATGAGAAATAAATAGCGTTGACTTTTTTTTCTAATATTCCTTCGCGTAAATATGCCCTTCTATATCACATTAACAAGAATTTTTTAAGACTTTTCTTCTGGAAGAAAAATTGCAAAAACTGTTTGCTTGATAGCTTTTACGCGACACGTAACTTTTTTGTTTCTCTTGCTCTTTGCTCCTTTATTCCCTTCCTTGTATCTCTATCTCCTTCTCCATCTTTCTTTCCACGTTTTCCCTTCTGTTAACACGTGATCGTGACGGAGGGGAGCATAAAAGTAACGTCAATGAAGAGAACAGACAAGAAGAAGCAGTTATTATCCTTATTTTTATTTGATCGCGTCTAACAGTGAGAAGCGAACTGAGCTTCCATTCCATTTCGCGATACGATTCACGAAACTGAAAAGTAGAAAAGAACTCCACGAAGATATAACGACGAATTTCGTGCCTTTCCTGCAGTTACGGACCGCCATCGTGCTTATTTTATGTACCATCGGTGAGGTGAGAACAAACAGCACGCTACTGTGTAACAATTTGGAGAAACGAGGCCGTCAACGGTAATCACGGTGTTGCGAGACATCAGTAAGAAGAAGAGAAAAATAACCGAAGAAAATACAGGAAAGATCAAGTAAGTGGAACTTACTTTGACGTACACAAGGTGATAATAAATTTCACATTTCGTATGTTTGAAGCGTGCTGGCGCAGCATGGCTTTTCAGTTAAATACAGCCGGTTATCGGTACCAAACTTCCTATAAAACGAAACAAGACACGTCGATGCTTGAGATATGTCAATGAACGGTAGAGTGTTTAAGTTGAACAGTTATATCTGATCTGTTAATTCGACAAGATTAGTATGTAAGAAGAACAAAGGTAAATGTGCATCTAGTGCTAGGCAACATTTTATTTAACTACTAAATAATAAATAACAAACCAATATAATATTTTAGTTGCGAATAAGAATGAAATTTCTTATTTAAGCACAAGTCTTTAAAATATCATTCGCAAATAAGAAATAATAATTAAATTATTTTTTGGCATCGTTTAAAAGACTTTCCCATTTGGATTTAATTGGAAAACGAATAATAATGTATAAATAGGTAGTTTTTGGTTTTGTCTTATCTGTTTCATTGTGTACAATGAAGAAGTCGTAAAATTAATATCGTTATTTTCCAACAGACAAATCGCAGTTTGCATTTGCTTTTCGAACAAGTTGTCCGAAAGCTGATGTGACATTGGCCTATTCGTCGTTAACAGGCAGCATTAAAAATTACAAATTGTAATTTACAGTAATCTTGCCGATTGAAATATTATATTTGTGTAAAGATAAATTTGTTCAACGACCGATAGGTATTAATTAAAAATGGGTAAAAATAATAAACGAGAATTATATTTATAAATAATAATTGACTCCATTATTTTAAATAATGTATATAGATTTATTCAAGTAACAAATAATTTACTTGTATTTTTTATTTGAATTCTCAAGTATCCAATGATTTTATTTAAATGATTACTTAAATGATTATTTAAATGAAAATATATATATATCTAATTTATATACAGGGTGATTGGCAACTGGTGGTACAAGCGGAAAGGGGGTGATTCTTCGCGAAAAAAGAAGTCGAAAATATAGAATAAAAATTTTTTTTAACTTTTTTTTTTTAATTTTTCCATTGAGACAACGATCTACAGTGAGATCCGTTATAACGTACTACACGCGTACCGAGCGAAAATTCAAAATCGATTTTCTCGAAAACAAAGCCTCAAACGAAAAATTTTTATTCTACAGGGTCATTGGTAACTGGTGGTACAAGCGGAAAGGGGGTGATTCTACGCGAAAAAAGAAGTCAAAAATATAGAGTAAAAATTTTTCGTTTGAGGCTTTGTTTTCGAGAAAATCGACTTTGAATTTTCGCTCGGTACGCGCGTAGTACGTTATAACGGATCTCACTGTAGATCGTTGTCTCAATGAAAAAATTAAAAAAAAAAAATTTTTTTTTAAATTTTTATTCTATATTTTCGACTTCTTTTTTCGCGAAGAATCACCCCCTTTCCGCTTGTACCACCAGTTACCAACCCTGTATATATTACATGTGTATATTCTCAATAAACAAGGAATTCCTATTGGGAAGTTGTTTTGGCAAAAAAATTACGCGGCGATATTTCTTAGCGATCGCCTTCTGCTTGTTATGACAGTAAATTTAAAGTCTTTCAAACCGCGATATCCAAACCGCTCTATGTTCTTGCCTAATTATATTTCTACAGCAATAGTTGATAGGTGACGAGCGACGTTTGACTGTAGTAGTAAGAGTATACGTCACACTATAGCCATTCTCATATGTTTTCGCTTGCGCGAATTCCCACTTATGTAAGTGGGGAACCCTGAGCAATGAAAACTTTTTCGTATATACAGAGCTATATACTGATCTGCTTTATATAACTACTTTTGAATATAATGTACTTAGAAATAAGTCATTACATGTCTCACACCGCAGTTCAGATAAAATATAAAGGAGCAAAATTGTGAAAAATGTTAATTCCTGGAAAAAGTTCAGAAATGCTGTCTGCATTCCGATTTCGATGATTTTTGCAGAAATCGATATTCTGGACAACCTTCTCCTATACATATAAGGAGTGGACTCGCCTAATTTTCGAGATATTATTTTTTATTATTCAATTACAGATATCGGGATTGAAAGCGCGAGGGTGCTGTGGTACTAGTACAATGAATACGGAATTTACAGAAAATTTAAATAAGGTGAATTCCATCGAGGGATTTTACGCCGGAACTGGAATTTTTATAACCGGGGCATCTGGTTTCGTGGGGAAAGGCCTTCTGGAGAAACTGATACGCGTGTGTCCACGCATCGTCGTTATTTTTATTCTGGTTCGTCCAAAAAAACACCAAACGATGGAACAACGATATAAAGAGATCATAGATGACCCCGTACGTAAATAACATTTTCGATGCTTTCAATATTTAAGACATTCATAAACCAAACCGATTAATTTCACATTTCATTAATTTCTCGATTTCATATTATATATATATATATATATATATTATATATATATTATATATATATATTATATTATATATATATATTATATTATATATATTACATATTATATATATATTATATACTATATATATATTATATATTATATATATATATTATATATATATTATATACATATTATATATATATGTATATATATATATATATATATATGTCGGAGATGAAAGAACACCGGAGCCTTTGGAATTTTGGTTAATCCCGCAACATTGTAACCTAGAGTCTACTATAGCTGTAATTGAACAATTGTAGTTATTCAATCCGATTGTAATTGTTCGAGAGTTGTGATAATGAGCTTGGGCTCGAGGCGACAGCCAGTCGCCGAACGTAGCCGCGGTCACGGGATGAACGCTTTGTCTAACAAAGGCATGGAATAATTCTATAGCTCTCCTTAAAAAGGAAATAGTTGTAACACTCGACAGTGAACATTCCAACGGTCTCTGCCCCGTAGCTCGCCACACGCAGACCCCATTCTTCGAGTAAGATTTTTTTTTTTTTTTTATTTATTTGTTGAAATTACAATCAATTCTCGCGTTGAGAATTTTCAGTAATTTTTCTGGCGTGGCGCAGTGACATGGCTGTTTATTTACAATAAGTTAATACTTATTATAGATAGATATAATTTATAATCTATGAGTATTATAAGTAAGTGCATATGCTTGATTTGGATAATTAAATGAATCTAACGTTTAGGTCTAGCGGGTAGTGCCTCTTCAGCCTGCGAATCTGGTCCGTCGTATCGAGTAGTCCAGTGATTAGGGGGTTTCGGTGTTTGTTGATTCTTTTGCTGTATCTGTTGCTATATTTTGCTATTTCCTCTTTGACGGTGGGTATCTTGAGGTCGCGGTGTATTGTTTCATTGGTTACATACCAAGGTGCGTCAATTAGGGATCTTAGCGTTTTCGATTGAAAGCGTTGGAGTATTTCGATGTTGGAGTTACTTGCTGTTCCCCATAGTTGGATTCCGTAGGTCCAGACAGGTTTTATTACGGTCTTGTAGAGGGTAATTTTATTCTGTAAATTTAGTTTGGAGCGTCGGCCCGTGAGCCAATAGAGTTTTTTTAGTTTGTCCTTTAGTTGCTTCCTTTTATCTGAGATGTGTGTCTTCCACGTTAGTCGCCTGTCCAGGGTCATGCCCAGGTATCGGACTGTGTCCCTGCTAGGAACTGTTGCATTGTTGATGGTGACCTGGGGGCAGGTTTGTCTTCGAGTAAGATGATTGCCAGATGTCGATGCGCCTCCGCAGTACATGTTCAGCTAGCCCGAGGGCCCGTTATAAATCTTAAGATTTAGTCAACTAAAGTCCTTCAAACAGACAAACAGTCTTTGTCCCAACTACGGGAAAATAGGGGAGACCTATTTTTCAACGAGCGGCGTCTCCCACTAGCAACTTTCCCTCGAGGGCGGCTAGCATCTTTTTCTAACCACCGATATGGAGATTGACCAATTAGCAGCAACGTCAATTTCCCTTACTTTCTGAACGAAGGCTTTTCTCGACGAATCCGATGATCTCGTGTCCTTAGACACACCCCATTATAGTTTTCCTCTGTGGCATCATCGGGACGGGAAAGTTATTCTCTCTTGCGATCTTATCGACGAAAAGAGTAGCCCCTTACGACCAGTGAATTTTGTGAGCACGTTCATCTATCATCCCGTCGACCGCGGATTCGTTATTGAACCTAGGATCATTGTCATTAGTTTCTCGAGTACCTAACTACCACGGTTACTCGTCCGGTTCTATAATAATCGTATTTGCACTAGTCAATGTCTTCTCTATTGCATAACGACAACGTGTAACCCAAACGAAGATTCGTTTCACGCCCCTAACCCTAATTCTAATGTAAACCCGACATATATATAAAACGTATATATAACAATGTGTTGATAGAAAATTAGTATATTCAATAACAATCTATGTTGGAAACTGAGCTTGTACCTTTTCTTCTTCAGATTTTCGATGATGCTAAAGCAAAGAATCCCTCAGCATTAAAAAAAGTTCACCCCGTAGAGGGTGACATAAGTCTACCAAAATTAGGTCTTTCGCAAGAAGACAGAAATATGTTGATAGAGAATGTGAACATATTGTTCCACGTTGCAGCCACTTTGAATTTCAAGGAGCCGTTGAATGCGGCCGTGAACACAAATGTGAAAGGTACTTTTAGTATCATTGAACTGTGCAATGAACTGAAGCATGTAATTAGCGTTATCCATGTTAGCACAGCTTATAGTAACGCAAATCTACCAGATATTGAGGAAAAAGTGTACAGGTAAGGATAAATGATATTTAATATTTAAATTATATTAATAATTAAATTTTCATGATCATGGTCGTATACACAGCTCTGGGAACTGTTGTTGCTGTAAGGGCAGAGGGGCAGAGGGTAAGATTATTACGTGTCAAAAAATGTTTCTCAGAAATAAGGCGTTTCAATCAAATTGCTAGGATTCGCCGCGCAATACGACTTGTGTCTGCAACTGAAATCTACTACTATTACAAAATACACGTGAAATACTTTATGTTTACCTTAAGTACGTTAACAAAAAATTTATGAAAAGTAGTTTAGTTTATATCATCTATGTTTAGTGACAAGTAATTTACAAAGCACAACCTTTAAAAATTCATAGTTCAAACTCCTCCTCTAGAGTTTCTAGACCTGATACGCGGCCGTGCATGTACTTGCGCACTTTGTTTTTATGTGTTTATGATGGGAACACTGTAACGTGTAGCACGTTTAATATGTTAGAATCATATATCATACGCCATCTATGAGCTATTGTCCGAAGTATAATGAGATGAGAACACAGAGCAATTTCATTGTCGCTGATTAAGGAGAAATAAAAAAGCCAATAAGGAGAAAAGGATCGCTGTTCTGTACATATTATAGGATAAAGAGAAGCGAGCCCCGCGTCTTTTTGTCAAATACAATTTCATGTCCCTGTGCACTCACGAAGCTTCGAAACAAACATGTGCGTCCATTTCTGTGCATTTTCCCGTGCTCAATTTTCTTTTCTTTTCTTCGATAACTGAAATCTTGAATTATGTTTACCTCATATGTAATTAATGTAATTAATTGCATTTTTACAAACTTCGTTATTCTTCATCTACATATTTCGTTCGTTATTTCTTTTTTTTAACTGTTGCGTTAATCATTTTCTTCTATGTTGTAACATAAAATTTAGTAATTATCTGCTGTGAATATATCGAACGTACAAATGATAAACAAGAGAAGCCAAATAGATGCAGCGAAATAACTCATAGAACGTAATTATTGTACAGAAAACGGGTATCGTTTTTTACTTACAGTGGCATCAAAATTAAACTCCGTCAACGGCAATGCCGACGACGAAATCGCTCGATGTTCTCGCCTTGCCATACTTCTGGTAAAAGCTCATAGATGACGCACGATATAGTGGTGTACATGTTGCATTGTTGTTATTCTCAATGTTTTCGGCAGTGCGGATTCCAAGTTACGTAGATGATACTATATGATATCCTATTATTGATAATTTTTCAGCACGAGTATACAACCATCTAGCGTGATTGAGATTTGTGACAGTCTTGACAAAGAGTCGATTGAGCTATTAGAAGAAAGAATTTTAAAAATTCATCCAAACACATACACGTTCACCAAGAATTTGGCAGAACAGATTGTATCCAGCAACAGTAAAAGTTTCCCAGTTGCGATAGTGCGACCAAGTATAATTAGTGCCTCGCTGAAGGAACCGTGTCCTGGTTGGTTGGGCAATATCACTATACATATAGGTATTTCTATAAATATTTATAATGTTAATTCTTCATCGCTGCATATTTCATTTACATATATTGCGTGTAAGAGCGATCAACTATACTCGAGTGATTTCGAATAATATAAGTCTTTCGTATCACAAGATCTTAGTTCTCCTTAACTATCATAAGGAAGGAATCAATCAACAATAGAATAAAGCAGCGTCAAATTTTCACTCACTCATTCAAAAGTATGTGAAAACATACTTTTTGCGCAAGGTGTATAAATGCTGTTGATAAAGACTTTTTTTTATATACGTGGGAAAATCTTCATGGACACCCGCCGCTCTTCTGTGAGGCGGCGGGGTAATGTCGATCTTAACTAAATGTCGACAATGTTAATAAATGACTATGTCGACTAAAACCCCACGGTGGTTCACCCGACGCTCGACAGAGCTGTTCCGGGACCTCTTTCGAATTACTGCCGGAGTACTCCAGCGTCCTCTCTCATTCTGAGGGAGCCATCACTCAGGTCTAGAGGAACTAGCCCTCTCAACGCTTTTCCCTGGACCGTCGTGCAAGTCCGAGGAGATCCCAGAACTTCCTCGACGTGACGACCCCTATGACCACTTAGGGCGGCGCAAGGCCGGCCTTCGGCACGGAACACTACAAGAGAGAGAAGTTCTCGCTCCTTTGCGAGCATTACTTCTTCGCAATAGAAGCGGACTGCGAGGAACTCCTGTTGCCCCCTCAGCATCGCTTCCACGACTGACGCGACAGGTCCAAACTCTCGGCAATCGCTAGTTGCAGAACACGGCGGGGGAAGGGAGGCTCTCTCCCACGCCGGACAAAACTCCAGCGTGTGCTGGACCGTGTCCTCGTCCTCTTCGCAGTGGTGACAGGTGTTCGTCAGCTATCTTCCAATTCTCTGCACATACTCATGGAATACTCCATGCCCGGTGAGCACCTGCGTCATCCAGAAGGATAACAGGAGCCACGGACCTGATCTTTGGCGAGTAGGTCGAAGCGCCACCGCTCGCATACCTCCCGCCTAGCTTTTCTCCGAACGTCTTGTGCTGCCTGCCCGACGGGAGAGGAGTCACCGCCCGAGCCCAGACCCCTCAGGTTTTCGTACACCCGTCAGAGTATAATAATTAAATGTCAACGTATAATAATTAAGACAACTAGATAATTAACAACGCTAACAATACTATCTGGACAACACAATCCGCACTCTCTGACTTCTCAACTCATACTGCTCTTAATTCGTTTATCGTCCCCTAGCAACCCTTTGTCTTTTGCCTTAGACTCACTAAGATTGTTTATAATTCGCATCTCAACAACCGCTTGTTTACAATCTGCACGACACCCCCCAGGTCCCTCGTCCACGATACTATAATATTATATACTATATATGTTCATTTTTCAAAGTGAAATAGAAAATAAATACCGCGATATTAATGAAGAAACAGGTGTTCGACCTTCGTGGAGAGAAACGGTCGCGGTAGAGCGCGTCAACGAGAGTAAATTCTCGTTACGATACGATAATCGACGCCACCAATCAGTCGATCTCCCATTTCGGTTAAGATAATAGGAATGATTAAAATGATGATAACAGGTTAAAATGAGTTAACAGGTTAAAATATACACTTTATTCCAACAACTTTGAAGAGTTAAGTATTAATATACGCGGTGTAGACGTGTTCTCAACGAAGTGTAAATAGCAAGTTTAAGATGTTGACCGATCAAATATTTAATAGCGAGTTAAGATGTTGTCTGATCAAAGGACGTAAAACCAATGAAGTTCGGAGATGGTACTGTCGCGGAGGAGAACTAGTGATGGGTGTGCCTAAAGCACGGGACAAGCGGATTCGTTGATGGCAATTTTGGTTAGGATAGTGAGGACAACGGTCATTGCTGCTAATTGGATAAAAACAAAACTGGTAGGTAAGGATGGGTGCTGGCCGCCCCCAATCAAAGATCGCTTGTGGGTGGTATTGTGCATGGGAAAAACTCGCTTTCTCGTGTTTTTCCGGAATGGACAATAAGTCTGAGAAATGCTTCAATTTAAAGGACACTTGTGTGGTCTTAAGGGCCTTAACTATTAAAAATGCTAAAATTTATGATTGATCCTTGAGATTATCGAAGGACCGCCAACAAGGGTGTTTAGGCATCTGGTGGTCATCTTGCTCGAGGGATAGAGTCTGGTTTATGTAGAGAGTCACGGGAGGTAACAACAGGAAAATATTTCTTAGCGCGTGAAATAATCGACTCTAAATGGAATGAAGAACTTAATGTTCATGATTTCAAAATATTAGAAAGTTTACTTTACTACTTTACGAAAAAACCGTTTTTGAAGAGTTAAGTTGCGTCGAGAAAGCCACGATTTGACGTAAAGGACATATGATACATGTGAAACTCATCGAAATAGGCTGCTTTTTGAGAAGTCGAACAGGAATAACATTTTTAGGCAATGAAATTGAAATATTCACAAAGAGTGGAGTTAATTAATTTCTGAGAAGGTAAATGACTCTAACCTTTACTAGATAACCGTTTTTAAAGCTTGCAGTTCTGCCCGAGCAGCTGAGCTAAACAGACGTGAGAAACTGTGCTTCAGTGAAAGTGCGACAAGCAGTCAGGTAGACAAAACGACAACGAACATTGCCAAATGGTTGAAGCTTCAAAATGCAACAACAAATACCGCCAATGAAAATAACAAAGGTGAAGTATACTACATAAATAAAGCTACAAATATGTTAAGCAGAAAACGACCAATTAACAAAGAACAGGAAAGCTCAACTATAAAAGAAATGGAAACGTTGTAAAACCAAGAAGAAAACAGCTACAATGATGAACTGTCATATCAAGATGAACACTGGAAGGTAGCAACAGCAAACAAAAAGTGTAAAATAATACCAGGCACAAGCGCTATAAAAATTTCCGACACCGATACGCATCAGTGGCTACAAGGCATCTCACTCTGAAATTCGTTCAGTTCACTGGTAGAAGAGATAGATATGGACCCAAAAGAAAAAAAAACAACTTATATCGTTAAACCACCACCGATCTACATTCATGGCCAAATAATAGATCCCCTAATTGAACTATTGAACAACACTGATGGAAAAGTAAACTTCAGCATAAAGGAATTAAAACTGGAACAAGTAAAAGTACAAACAAAAACTCCAGAAATCTTTAGAAAAGTGACGCGAGCATTAATCTTTTCGCTTCGGGTGCCGCTTATAGGCGGCGACCACGCGACGATCGGCACCCCATATATCAGGCATACATCAGTGCCATCTGTAGTCAATAATATATTTTTCCGTTACCGGCAGAAGCCTTTTCATATTAAAGATGTAAATTATACTTATCATATTGGAGCAAAGATTGTTTTATTATTGTTTTATTCAGCACAGTTGTTATTTAAAACTTAGGAAAACATTTATACAGCAATCACGCCACATTTGTGGCGCGCGCCTCCGTACAAGGAGAGCACTTGGGTGAACTGGACTGCCGAAGCGAAAGGGTTAAAGGAGAAAAACGCTGGGTATCATACATACCAGCTCAAAACAGAAAAAGCTACAATATAGTAATTAGAGAACTACACTCAAGAACAAACATAAAAAATATATGTGAGGAATTAGCAAAAATCAGACACCAAGTAAGAACAACAAATAATATAACCAGATACGATACGAAACAACCATTGCTACTGTTTCTAATAGAACTTGAATCCAAAACTAATAACAAAGAAATCTTTGATATTAAAAAAACCTTGTTATAAGAAGCCTTGTTATAAGAAGGGCATACCGCAATGCATACGGTATCAACAATACGGAAAAACACAAGAAAATTACTGCAGCAGAAACCCAGCGTGTGTCAAATATGCAGAAAACCACTTAACAACAAACTACCCATACACAGGAAAAACAGACAAAGTAAAATGTTATAACTGTAATGGAAACCATCCAGCTAGCTAAAACAACCGCAACGTAAACTGTTTCTACCGCTGAGAAGCAGAACATACAGCAACTATCACTCACAACAAGAAATTGTAGAATCCGAGCGAACACGAAATGAGTAAAACTCCTGATTTGCTTGATTTTACAGCAATATAAAGACAAAACGGAAACAAATTAAAAATAACATCCAGTCTTGAGCTTAGCTCCGATCATACACCGATAATAATAGAATACGTAAATAAACCAATACTTTATAGCAATTCAGAGTCGTTTTGCAATAAAACCACTAAATGGCAAACATTTAAACAAGTAATTGAAAACAAAATCAACAACATTGACAGAAATTATACAAGAAGCAGCATGGGAAACTACTACTTACGAACTAAATAATAGACAAACAAAAATAATTCCACTAGACATCCTTGACAAAATCAAAGAGAAAAGAAAAGCGAAAGTAAAATAGCAAAAACATAGAACATATGAAAACATTTAAAGAAACTTGCAAAGGAAATAAAAAGTAAAATAAGAGATGATAATAACGAATTCTCAAAATTCATAGAGACATTCTCTGCGCACGAGACTGCCAACTATTTTCTGTGGAAAGCCACGAACAAAATAAAGAAGTCAAAAAAATTAATCCCAGCAATCAGAAAACCAGATAACAGATGGGCCAAAAGCAACAAAGAACAAGCTGAAGAATTTTCCAACCATCTTTGTAACACGCATTTACTCATTCAGACGAAGATGCTCAAAATACTAGTACCTCAACTAACAAGCATACCTAATATAACAGCACAAGAAACTAGAATCATAATCAAGAAAACAAAAAACAATAAAACACCAGGAATCGACCTAATCAATGGTAAAATCTTGAAAGACCTTCCCCCAAAAGCAATACGTTTAATCACAATAATATTCAATGCAATTTTAAGAACCAATGTTTTCCTAATCTATGGAAGATAGCATAGATCATAATGTTACCTAAGCCAATAACGTAATGTTACCATGACCCACACCATCTTACTGCATCTTACAAATCAATATCACTACTTCACGTGTTTTCCAAAATACCAGAGAAAATAATATACGACCGTCTAAAACCAACAATAGACAAAGAAAAATGAATATCAGATCACCAATTTGGATTCAGAAACAAGCGCTCCAAACGATAGAGCAAATGCACAGGCTCGTCAATGAAATTTTACTAGCGATGGAAAAGAAAAAATACTCTACAGTACTCTTCATGGACATCGAGAAAGCATTTGACAAAGTGAACCGTGAAAGCCTCTTACAAACAACCAAAAAACATTTCCTAAGACAAATTTACCACTTACTCAAATCATACCTAATTAATGGAACCCTTGTAGTAAAAACAAAGGACGCATATTATGAAGTTAAAGACATTGAGGCAGGGGTACTGCAGGGAAGCGTCTTAGCACCCATTTTATATACAATATACAAGGCCAACATACCAACAACTACCAACAGTAATACGGCTGTACTAGTCAATCACACTAATCCTGAAACAGCAGTCATATTACTTCAAGAGCATATCACAAAAATAGAAAAATGGTTACAAGATAAAGAAATAAGAGCAAAGCCCAGTAGATGCAACCATGTACACTAGGAAAACGAAAACCATCAAATATCCAATTGAATGGCACGCACATAACACAAACAAGGCAAGTTAAATACCTAGGACTCCACTTAGCCACACAACTTATATAGAAGCAACATACTAAATCAATTATCGACAAAATACGGATAAAATGAAGACAGATGTACTGGCTAACTAGTCGAAACTCTAAACTCAGCATGGAAAACAAACTAAAAATTTATAAAACGATAATAAAACCAATTTGGACGTACGAAATACCATTATGGGAGACAGCGGCAATAAGTCACATAAATAAATTGGTGTCGCTAAAATCGAAGATACTGAGGATAATAGTCAACTCTCCATGGTATGTCAGAAACGAGGATATACGCAAAGACCTAAAAATACTAACGGTCAAACAAGAAATCGGTAGATACGCAAAAAGATACAAGGAAAGAATGGCAACACATCCAAATCAGCTGACTGCTGAAGCGAGCAAAACTCTCATAAAAAAAGACTAAAAAGAAAGCAGCTCACTGACATCATTTGTGGCGGCACTCGACAGCAACTATTACCGGACGACGGTAGCGCAGTGGTTAGCGCCTTTGGTTATGAACGTTCGGGACCCGGGTTTCAAATCCCGGCGCCTGTAGTCCGATTTTCCTTCCACGACTTCTAAGCGAAAAGAAAAAGCAGCAGTACCCCAGTAGCGACATCTAAACCAGCAGCGACATCTACACCAGCAACGACATCTACAACAGTAGCGACATCTACACCAGCAGCACCACTATCACCCACAACTGTCTACACCTCACACTAAAGAAATAAACTGGACAAACTTGAAGATGGTATTCTGCTGGGGGTAACCATCCACATGTTAATTAACAATAAAGCTAGAAAAATTTACCGAATGTCCAGCTGGAGAAATTGTAAAGTACAAATTACATAATAAAAAGAAAAACAATTTTTAAAGCTCTACTTTTGCTGTCAGTCACGAATATCCTTTCTATCTATTTATAGCCACATTTCGAGGCAGTCGAGAAGCATGAATTAGTTTTAACCAAGTTTGTTGTTGCAGCTCTCGGACTATTTATCAGCAGAGGTTTCGCTAAAATAGCGTTGGCTAAGGCAGACACAATAACGGATACAGTACCCGCTGATTATGTGGTCGACACGATATTATGTGCCGCATGGCACGTCACGCGGCATCGTGATATGAACATCAAAGTGTACAACTGTACGAATAACGCGCGCCCTATCAAGTAATATTTATTACGGAATTTTTTCAAGCAATTTAATTGAATTGTTGGAGTATCGTAAAACCTGTAATTTATTTAAGCGACACGATCAATGGGAATGCCAATAAATGAAAAGCATTTCATCGTAAATGAAATAATTCAAATGCTAAAGATTATACAGGGTGGTTGGTAATTGGTGGTACAAGCGGAAAGGGGGTGATTCTACGCGAAAAAAGAAGTCGAAAATATAGAATAACAATTTTTTTTTAATTTTCTTTTTTTTTTTTTTAATTTTTCCATCGAGGTAACGATCTACAGTGAGATCCGTTATAACGTACCACACGCGTACCGAGCGAAAATTCAAAGTCGATTTTCTCGAAAACAAAGCCTCAAACGAAAAATTTTTATTCTATATTTTCGACTTCTTTTTGTGCGTAGAATCACCCCCTTTTCGCTTGTACCACCAGTTACCAACCACCCTGTATAACTGGAAGTAAAAAGGGACTATACTAAATTTCTTCTGTGTACACATACAGTTAACTTATTCCCATTTAGCTGCATGAATTATAAAAACGTGCTAGCATTTTTTTCGAATCAAATTCATATAATCAGATCAGATCCTTAAGCGAATAGGACGTGTTTGTAAACTGAGCATCGTTCCCTTCCAGCTTGAATCAATCATTTAGTGCGCGAATGTTTGCCATATACTTCCTTGTAGTATTTGCTTATAAATCAAGTACGTTTCATCGTGTGTGGATCGTTTGTATCGAAGATGACTTGCAGGTATTTTGCAGCCTGTTCTGCTTAACCTTCGTTCACTTAGTGTCGTTTTTCCACGGAGGTGTTCGTTTAATATGCCTTTAAATGTCTTTGATTGTTTTCCACAGAGAGTAGTTTACCACTGATGTGTGGTGCCCAAGTTCTTTCCAATGCTTTGAATTTTTTATTCTTTTCATCCAGTAGAAGTTGCTTTACTTGCTTTATAAGTATGTTTGCCATTCTTTTGCTGTTCTTCTTTTCTCTTTCATTTTGTTTAATATAAATAGTTAATATAAATAGTTGAAAGCTGTTTCATTGATGTACGTGTCTGGATTGAATTGTTTCCGCGGTGAAAAATTCCGCAGCTGATTCGATGTTTTCTTTCGTTTATAAGGGGATATTGCAGTTTAGAGTTTTGTCTAGGTGCTGCTGAAATGTCGGCTAGCGAGTGGATTTTATTGTAATTGATTTTGGTCTCGCGATCTGGTCTTTGATCTGATGATTGTGGTCTTCTATATGACGAGTGAGGGTGATTAGAACGTGGTCAGATGTCCGTTTTGCTTTTACATTAGATAAACTGTATGTCGCTTATGTTTGGGAGAAAAATCTGCGATCGCAAAATCAGTTATGTTTTCTATTAAGCAAATGCAAATATAAAGCAAAATGCAAATGTTAATGTTGTTTGCCGCATTTGTTGTTGCAGAATGGTTCCGAGTTTGTCTACTTTTTCGACAAGAAGATTTGAGACATTAGCTTGGTTGCCTTTTGTTGCTGTGATCTGAGCGTAACTTTTGCGAATTGTGGCGCACGTATGTTTTAAATTTCGGTTTCCTCGATTTTTTATACATACCGTTTCATATGGTTGCTGTGATAGGAGTATTTCTTGCGTAGCCTGTTCTGCTTCTTTATCTCTTAATTTCGACAACGTTCTTGCTCGTATTTTCTTTCGAATTTTACATCGCTTATAATTTGCCGGATGCTTTCCCTGACAGTTCACGCAGATGACAGGGTCGGTTCTTCTTTCTTTTTAAGACACAGTGAGGAGAGATATGATTCAGCGTATTTTATACAGAATGGTTTGCCGTCTCAATAATTTTTTGCGTTTCCGTGTTGTTGGCAACGTGTATGCTGTTGGCTGTTTCTTTTAGATTTTGCTAGTTCTGCCAGTGTTGGCCAGTCTTCTTCCGATTCGCATAAATTTTTATCGTTTGGAACCGGCTGTAATTCAACCACGCGTAGTGTGAGTAGTTTCTGTGTTTTTCATGTTTATCATGTGGCATACTTGATATCTAAATTCTTGTAGATCATCTTTGATAAGTTGTTTTGATGTCGAGTGGTGAAGCTCTCTTATTATTACTTTGCATTTTCTAGAGTCATTCGATTGAAAGGTGTAGCAACTGGCATTGTGTGTGTCTAATGCGGCCACAATTTTATCATACCATTCTATTTTTTCACGCAGGAACATGTGTTGACATGTTTTATAATACTTGGACCTGACCGCTTACTCATAAAGAAATCAATCAACACACCTTTGCACTAATATATACCATTTCAACGAATACACTTCCGAATTGGTTAGTTGATGACAATAAGCATCATAATCCTGTTCCATAGTCGGACACAAATTACGATCAAGATAAGAGATTGAGAAAATCGGTCTATAAGAAATAGACGCAGGAAATAACAAACCTTAGAATATTAGTATACAGGGTTATTCACTTAACTGGTACTATTACAATATTATATACAGAAAATTATACCGAACATGGCTACATAACTAAGTTTGTTCGGACATAACATTCTGAGATTACATCGAATACCATCTGACGTAACATCTGTCCTTTAGTACTGAGGTTCGTTTGTACTGAAGTAATTAAGTCTGTTGGTGTTTATGCATTTCAAAAGATTTTTGCCTCTTACTATGATAAGTTTGCTGCCCCATTGTGTATGTTTAGCGTTATAGTCTCCTCCAGCTATGAATCTATTGCCCAGGTTTTCGAGAAATTTATCGAAGTCTTCTTTGGAAATAGAATGTCTAGAAGGACAATATACTGCTGATGTGGTGATTGGATCATGCCAATCTTCTATCGCTACATTTGTAGCTTGGAGGTAGTCCTTCTTGAACGAAGGAAGCTTATAATGCTTAATGCTGGTCTTGATGATAATTCCGGTGCCGCCATGTGCCTTTCCACTGGGATGTTGTGTATGGTAAAAGTTATAACCATTTATTTTCAGGTAATTTTTATTGATGAAGTGAGTTTCAGATATAAGCATTACGTCAATTTCTTGTTGTTTTAGGAAGAGTTCTAGTACGTATTGATGCTGAGCTAGACCGTTAGCATTCTAAATTGGCTTTATTTTACGTTGAAGCGTGTTAATTTGTTCACGATGATTGTAAGCAATGATAACAAGTTATTGATTTGCTCTGTTTATTTCACGATTAATTTTTCAAGCCTATTGAAGTTATCCGTGTTTTGTGAACTGGGAACACTATTTTGTGGATGATCATTATAGATTTTCGATCTGCTTTGATTTCCTTGAACTACCTGTGCATACGAGGTTGGAGGAGTAGTGAATTTTTGTGGAATATGTACTTGGTTGGTTAGGTTCTTAACTCTGGGTTTAGGGTACTTATTTTTATACAAGATCTTGCAGGCTATGCAACCTTTATAGTTCGCAGGATGCTCTCCTTGACAGAGGATGCACTTCGCAGAAGTTTCTGAAAATTTACTGCACTGATCTGTAGAATGAAGACCAGCACATTTAACGCAGCGGTAATTGTGATTACAAATTTCTGTGTGCGGCCGTACCTTTGGCACCTTTTACATTGAACTATCTCTTTTTTCATAAAAGGTGGTTCAATTTTTACTACAGAATTCATTAAACGGTTGATGTCATAGACTTCTTTATTATTTGGCTGTTGCTTTAAATCAATAAAGTCAAAATCAATAAAGGATAGCGGTATTTTTGTGATACTATTATATATATTGCTAATTTTGGTTACTTCATAGCCATGATTTAAGAGTTCAAGCTTCAATTCATCTAAGTTAGTTGAGTGGTGCATGTTGCGAAGTACCACAAGAAAAGGTCTTTCTTATTTCAGTTGATATGTGTGGAAATTTGCGTTCAGGGTTTTTAGTAACTTTATTAGTTTTCTATAGGAATCTGGATTAGCCGATAGAATTTTAACCTGATTATTTTTTATTTTTAGTTTGCAATTCTCTTTGTTAACATCTTTCTCGGTAGACTTTACCATTGTTTGAATATCGATGACATCATCGATGAAGATAGCTGGGGGGAGGGGAGGACCTTCTTGCGTATGTTGATTTATAAATGTTTCAACTACGTCCATAGAATTGTCTGTAAATTCTAATATTGCAAATCTATTAGAAGTAGTAATATGGCTTGTTGACGATTCGTTCCGACTAGTGTTTACGTTTTTTTAACTATATCTAGCTTACGTTTTTTACTGTTGTTTGTGTAGTTTAAGAGATGGGACAGACCATCCCTTTGCCACGGAGGAGGTAGAACAGTGCGATTACAGTCTTGCTCGTGAGAGCCCGATCGAATTACTTGGACCATCCTCGAGCCAGTCAATTCAAATTGAAATAACCAGTCGAAAGGCATATTGGTCTTTTTATAGATAATATATTGAGCTTACTAGTTCTAATATATTTTTCTAGTATTCTACCGCAAGGCACGTTAATTCTTGGGCCCCATAGCGTTTGCTTTGTATTGAAGTGTTCCGCTGCGATGTATTTGTCACCGAAGGATTGAAAATACTCTTCTCATTTTTGTAATGTCATTTTGTGTCTCGGTGGTGTATATACTGCTGACATATGCAAGTAATTGCTGTTAGTTTGTATTGTAACGGTGATTGCTTGAACATGTTCCTGACTAATTTGACTATATAAGTGGTGTTTGATATCGTTTCTTATTATCACTGCAGCCCCTCCGTGTTCCCCCTATTGTGACGTCGAATTTAAAGTTCTTAGGCGACCATCAAACCGCTCTGTGTTCTTGCCTAATTATACTTGCACAGCAACAGCTGATAGGTGACGAACGACATTTGACTGTAATAATAAGTGTACATGTTACAATGTTGCCATTTTCATATGTTTTCGCTAGATCGGGTTCCGGGTTAAATGGATAACCCTTTATGCTCGACGAGGGCTCTTAAGAGATTAGTTTTGTTGATAAATGTCGCTGCCGTTATAATTTAAACACATCATTAGCTAGAGTTAATTTCATTATTGACAATGCTTTTCAACAGTCTCATCCGGAAATAACAAGAGTACGAGAGTAAACTAACAATACCTGCCAGACTCTGTCTTCCACTTTGCATTAGCTTCTTCTTATGTGATCCTGATATCGAGGGTCTGGAACATATTTATAATTTTCTTAAACAATGTTCCGTAAGAATTTAATTACATTTAAATAAATAATAATGAATAATTGGAAACCTTGTTACGTTTACTACGAAATTTTCAGTCCGAATTATTAAATTATTAAATGAATTATTCAAACTATACGTAAATATACTGTATTTGCTATATGAATGGTATCTGGTCTAAAGCAAGTAGTAAATAAATAAATAATGTAATTAAGACAGTTGCTCCTTTAAGCATTCTATGCTTACGTTCACTTTTGCTCTCAATAGCTTCATTTAATAAACTGGAGACATGGCTGAAATTATATAATATTTCATGTGATACTCTAATAATGATAAGCTCCATTGAAATATAATTCGATTATCTCTATCAGCGTAAACGTTTCAATTTTCAAGATACGGTGAGCTGAAGGATACATTCGTGAAATACGCCATCGAAATACCGATGGACGGTTTGTTGTGGTACCCGTGGTGTGCGATGGTATCTAACAGATATGTTTACAGTATTCTGACTTTATTTCTGCATACTTTGCCTGCTTTCATCGTGGATATCTTTTTAAGGCTTCGAGGTAGTAAACCAAGGTGAGTATTCTATCGTTTGTCAAGCAACGAGCTACCGCACGTTAGAATACTTAAAAATGGTATTTCAGAATGATGAAAATTAGCAAATATTACGATACGATGTCGACAGTGACAAATTACTTTAGCATACGGCAATGGTCCTTCAAAAGAGATAACGTTATCGATATGATGAAGGAAGTGAAAACGCTAGAAGATAGCGATATCGTTGAATTGGACTTGCAAGATATGGACTGGGACAAGTACATTGCAATTTGCGTCATAGGAATAAAGAAATTTATTTTTAAAGAGGACCCTAAATCTTTAGATGCAGCGCGGCGGCGGTTATCGATGTACGTATAGAAATGTCTTCGCATAGAAAACTAGTAACTAATATAAACATTTTTGTATATCCGACTAATAATATTTTCTTTTATTTCAGATTTTACTGGCTACATCAGATGACTAAAGCATTCGCTATAATTATTTTATTAACGATAATACTGCGTGTTATGTACTGACCTGTTACGTCCGGTGACTGTTTACGTTTGAGGCGACCACCAGCCGTGCACATAGAATTAAACAGATTGCAATAATCCTAAGGAACTGTCCATGGAACGAGGCTTTCTTATTTACCGCTGAGGCCGTCAATTGGCATAAAACGTCTTCGAGTCAAAAGGTTCCTTATGGTTATTGCTCCATCAGGTAAAAATTGGGATCCCACCCGCTAGCGACAAGTGGTGGGGCGATCATCACCGAGCGAGAATTTTCCTTTGTGACAACATCGTCACCGGACTAGGCTGGTTCGACGACTACAGATCAGTCAACATCTCTTTACCGGGTTTTCACCCTTCAATCATTCGCCTACTTAACTTATACCGTACGCACCAGCGTAACTATCCTTTCTACAAGGTTGTTGGAAATATATAATATCTTTGAACTGTTAATCAAGTATTATACTCATTAAACTACCTCTATTATCCTAACCGAAATAGGGGATCGATCAGTTTGTGACATCAATCACATCTCAACCTACATCAGAGATAAGACATCGACTCCCAACCTTCGGACACTTTTCCACATCATAACCTACACCGAGCCCCCTCAACATCCTCAAACCAAAACGTATATAAACCGAGACTTCACCCAGCTCGGGCAGTTCTTGTTCTAGTCGCTGTTCTTGTGCAACCCCTTTCTCCGGTTCAGTGTTATTCTATTATTGTAAGTGCTAAATTTATAATAATGTTCGATAAAAGAAAATTAATAGTTGGGTTACGACTCAGCTTTCTTTTCTTTTACAATCCAAGTATCAATTTTACGTGACAAGCTCGTGGCGTCGATTGTCTAATCGTAACGGAGATTTACGCGATCGAGTCTCTCCGTGACTGGTCGAATTACAATCTACGTTAGAATGTTTCGATGTTTTGCGCTCGGCAGCAACACGACAAGTAGCATCGGCGTTTGCGAAGCAGAGGATGAAAATTTCAGAAGTTCACGGAAACAGTGTGTATGTTTGTATGTTGTATGTGTGTACGTGTGTATGTGTACATCATTACGATTGCGAAATATACAGAGTGTATAAACAGTAGGTGTAGTTCGTGCAAAGCCGTAAGTACTAGTTTCAAGGTCAAATTTTTTTTTTATTGCAGCCTATTCTACTTGTCAGGAGAAAGAAACGCCTCAAAGTTTCAATAATATTTAAACTGACTTTATTCATAATGTGTTTAGATTCTGCAATCAGGAGCAGGAAAAACAGCATCTATTGTTGCACGTCCATGTCTCAGGTCCATCATTATATACCCCACACATCCTATACATTATACATTATGCATGTGTTAAAATATAGAGAGGATTCGGAAATACAAATAGTTTACTTTATTTCATACACAATAGCTATACATATGTGGAGGATAGATTTGTTCTGATGTAGCGAAATAACGAAGGCAAATTATTGCCGTCGCAATCCGTTAAATATATGTCGGGTTTACATTAGAATTAGGGTTAGGGGTGAAACGAATCTTCGTTTGGATTACACGTCGTCGTTATGCAATAGAGAAGACTTCGACTAATGCAAATACGATTATCATAGAACCGGACAAGTAACCGTGGTAGTTAGGTACTCGAGAAACTAATGACAATGATCCTAGGTTCAATAACGAATCCGCGGTCGACGGGATAATAGATGAACGTGCTCACAAAATCTAAGTCGGACGCGTAATATTCACTGGTCCTAAAGGGTTACTCTATTAGTCGATGAGACCGCAAGAAAGAATGACTTTCCGTCCCGACGATGCCACAGAAGAAAACTATGATGGGGTATGTCTAAGGACACGAAATCATCGGATTCGTCGGGGATAGTCTTCGTTCGGAAAGTAAGGGAAATTGACATTGCTGCTAATTGATCAATCTCCATATCGTTAGTTAGAAAAAGATGCTAGCCGCCCTCGAGGGAAAGTCGCTAGTGGGAGACGTCGTTCGTTGAAAAAATAGATCTCCCCTATTTTCCCGTAATTGGGACAAAGACTGTTTGTCTGTTTGAAGGACTTTAGTTACCTAAATCTTAAGATCTATAACGGGCCCTCGGGCTAGCCGAACATGTACTGCGGAGACGCATCGACATCTGGCAATCATCTTACTCGAAGAATAGGGTCTGCGTGTGGCGAGCCACGGGACAGAAACCGTTGGAATGTTTACTGTCGCGTGTCGCCACGAATATTTCTTTTGAGGAGAGCTATAGAATTACTCCATACCTTTGTTAGGCAAAGCGTTCATCCCGTGACCGCGGCTACGTTCGGCGACTGACTGTCGCCTCGAGCCCAAGCTCATTATCACGACTCTCGAACAATTACAATCGGATTGAATAATTACAATTGTTCAATTACAGCTATAGTAGACTCTAGGTTACAATGTTGCGGGATTATCCAAAATTCCAAAGGCTCCGGTGTTCTTTCATCTCCGACATATATATTCCTAGTAATGCTAGAGCAATATAACTAATAATTTATAAGACACTTAGTTCCCATTTCTTAAGACTTCTAATTCTATGTTCATAATTAAGAGAGTTAACTTCGTTGGAAATTTGATTGAGGTGCATTCTATACGATTGTACAGGATTTCTTCTAAACTGTCATTTAAGGATAAAGCTATAGTTTTGAGTTTTGTTTTGTAAGTTATGTTGGTTCTTAATTTATTGTTTTCAGCAAAAAGTTTATCTATATTTTTGTTTATTAATTCTAAATCATTGTCATCCAGAGTTACAAATAGACTTCTAGAAATGGATCCAACAAAATTCAATGACCCTCTTCGATAACGAGTGTGTGTCATAAGTTTAATATGCATTAGTAAATTGCCTAAATTTCTTTCGCGAGCGCGTGTAATCATTTCATTGAAATACGGACATTCACTTTTACAATGCTCTGTTAACATTAGTCTAAATCTCTTAATTTCGCAGATTTTTGCATATATATCCTTAATATCTAAACCTATAATTATGTTTACAGATTCGCTATATAAGTATGCATGAGCTAATTTTTCTTGATATATAGAACTATCGTTCAGAGGTATAATGTTTAGCTTAGCTAACTATGAAGAAGGTGAAGATCGTCCTGGAAAGTAAGGTTTAATACAATTACCATATATTTTCCTAATCGAGCCATTTACTATTATTTCATAATAAGGGGTTTTTACTTTTTCAATGGTGTATGGCCCTAGCCATTCAGTATCTAACTTGTGTTCTTTATGATCGTTATACTAATACTAAATGTTCTTCTTTAAAAACAGATTGAGGTTTAATCATTTTTCTCCTTTGATCTCTTTGATATCTTTGTTTACTTTTCATTAGAGTTTCTCTGGCTTTAAGTAGTTTGGCATCCCATTCTCGTTTCCTGAAGCTAACTTCATCAACGTATGTTCTTTGGGGACTTTAGGATATGGTAGAGGGGAGATTGGCCTTATATCCAAATGTTAGTTCGAAAAGCGTATATCCAGTGACATCCTGAACCACAGTGCTAGACACACAAAATTTAGGTTTTGATCCCATTCTGTTTCATTGTCGTTTTGTATAGCTTTTAACATGTCGGATATTACAGCGTGTGTTCGTTCTATGCTTCCGTTGGATCGTGGATGGAATGAAGTGGTTTTTATGTGTTTGATTCTAAATGCTTCTTCGTATTGTTGCATTAGTTCGCTAATAAAACTTTGTCCTCTATCAGTTAATATACGTTTGGGTGCGGAGAATATATATGTCGGAGAAGGGTCAGGAATAAGGTTGTGGGCGGTTGATGAATCTTCATTGGAATCGGCCATCGTCGTGTTATAACGAAGGTACGGTCTGTTAATACGAGTATGGATGCTACCGACTCGACAATCAACCGCGGCGGTTGGACACTCGCGATACTAGTGATGTTGGTCTTAGGTTCAATAACGAATCCGCGGTCAACGGGATGATAGATGTACGTGCTCACAGAAATCTAAGTCGGACTCTGCGAAAACGTGGAATATGCCCAAGCTCATTATCACAACTTGCGAACAATTACAATCGGATTGAATAACTACAATTGTTTAATTACAGTTATAGTAGACTCTAGATTACAATGTTGCTGGATTATCCAAAATTCCAAAGGGCAGGCTCCGGTGTCCTTTCATCTCTAACATATATATGTGCTCAGATTTCAGAGCTTAGTTTTAGGAGTAATATTGTAATATCGTAGAATAAATTTGAATTAGAGATCGGTTGAAAATAGAAAAAACCGTGTACGTCGTCCTTCTGTGGTTCGTTTACATTTAAGAGCGCCTATGTGACTAAAGTCACCTAGTTCTTACAGAGATATGAGAAAAACAATAAAGAACGCTAGAGCAGAAGGACGGTTTCGGGTTCAAGGAGCGATGACCGAGAGGTCAGAGTATGCGAGTCGAAAAGCGAGTGTGTTGCGAGAGTCAGAGCTAATTGAGTCGTTGAAGAGTAGAGTCGTTAGAGGTTTCGAGTTGTCGAAGAGTAGAGTCGTTAGAGGTTTCGAGTTGTCGAAGAGTAGAGTCGTGAGAATTGATAGAGTTGTTAGAGAGAGAGAGAGTGTGTGTGTTAGATTCGTTGTGACGAGAGTGATCAAATAACTGTAAAGTTATTTGATATAGATACAAGTATTGCATTTAGTTCCGTTAAATAAATATCGTTCTCTGTCCAATTTATATCTGTATATTCAGTTTAATATTAATAAATTGTAAGTAATCGGGAAAAAATTTCTATCCTTATTTTCCGATATTACAATATATTGTATTTCCCAGATTACTTTCATTAATATTCGTCTTAAGACATTAATAACACTCAATTTTTATTTTATTAAAGCAAGATAAATATTCTTGTTTAATTAAAACTCTACTTCTAAAAAAATAAAACTATTTTATTTATGCAAAATTGTATGCAATAAAAGTTTCAATGAATACACTTCGTTTTGTAACTGTTTTCTTCAATCAGAAAAGATAACGGCCAAACAATTATTGTTATTCCACAACTAATTGGAAATTTTGACAGTTTAATTCGATCGTTGGATCGATTACCCGTACGGTGATTTTTCAAATTCGGAATCAGTTACAGACCTGACTGAAGAGTTAAGCCCTGCGATGTGTATTTGATCCAGGGACAGTGTGGCAAATCTATTCGTTCAACGCTGATTGGTTCCGCCATTTATAAAAGCGCTTCCTGCAC
Organism: Bombus huntii; assembly: GCF_024542735.1. NCBI lineage: Eukaryota > Metazoa > Arthropoda > Insecta > Hymenoptera > Apidae > Bombus > Bombus huntii. The sequence goes on along the minus strand of NC_066250.1, from coordinate 11,245,658 downwards.
CAGTTATGGCAGATTGGTATAGATATAAATGTATAAAGTATACGTTCACAAAGTTATCTGTAAACAAAGTGTAATAATATTTACCGTGTATTAGAGTGTAAATAACGACGGAAATAAAGAATAATGAGAAAAAGTAGGATATTATTAAAAGTCGCTCTTATTAATAGATATAAATAATAGTTGAATAACCTTTTCATAAGATTGCTAAAGATAACCTCAAAAGAAAATACAACTTTTTTGTAAAGTTTAACAATAAATTATATTACAATTTTAAATTAACATCAAATTTTGAGCTACACACATCTTAGTAATTAAATCTGTATGGTGTTATCCGTTTTTACTTTAAGGTTATTTATACTTCGTGTTTATTACAAATTTTTGAAGTCATTATAGAGAACATACAGAATTAGCATTTAAGTTTGGAACGTTAGTTCAAATGCCCGATTACTCAGCCAAGGGATGCAGAAACAAGTCAGAGAGTGGTAAGAAAATGTATTATCTTCCAAACGATCCTAAACGAAGAGAGTAATTGTGAATTAATTGCGTAACTTTTGGTGGAAAATAGAATGTAATTGAATATAAATCCAATTTTTAATATATTATGTTTAACAAAGTATTTGTATTACATTATTCCAGTCATACAGTATTTTAAAAAAATATATAATAAGCATAAAAAATATATTTAAGTTTTCATTAATAAAAGCAGACACTACTGACTTTAAGCTTTTAATTTCACTAATATGCCACACTGTCCCTAGGCCATAGTTGTACACACAGGTCTGTTAACTGCTGTAAAGGAGATAAGGTTCTTAATGTCGCAAGATGTACTTTACCAATTGGCCACCATTGAACACTGCGATTGAGTAGCTAGGATTTTATGTTTGGCGCCATTCTTCGGTGAAAGCACTAAAGGTAAAGAATATAAACTAAAGCAGTAAGCTTATTCAATAACTAATACTATATTATGTATTTATTATAATTTTTCACCATTTATTCCAAGCAGATACATCTACAATACTCCATTTATTACAGAAAGCATTGTTTAAATGAATATTAATTATGAACCATTATTAAACATGCATTATTATTACCAACAAACAAGTTTAACAAGACTACAATTTTCAAATTAAATATGTACACATATCTTTAATGCTTTTATATTTGACGCATATATTGGAAAGTAAGTTTGTTTTTAGTTTTTTCTTAATTTATTAAAAAATTGTGTAACTATTAACATTACCTATAACATACGTAAATAGTGTCACATTTAAAATATTACCCATGATTAAAAATTTTCAATGTTATTAAATTCTTTATTGAGGAAGCTAAATTATAATATAATTATAGAGTTTACAAAGGATTTTAATAATGAAAAAATATTTATTTTATATAACATTTATTAGAAATTAGTTAGGTATAAAATAAGAATAATATAATCATAATAATCATATATCTAAGATAAAAGTTGATCTCTATGATCATTAACATGGTGTTGCTTTTTCCTCACACCCTCCTGCTACACGCTTCGAAGCAGAACATACAGCGAGTAGATATTACGGAATCAGATCCAACAGCAAACAATACAATATGTATAGAACTCTAATCATGGAAACACCAACACCTTTGGTAGCCGAAGTTATGCACAAGTAACTAACCAATCGCCACCCTTAACACCAACATAGCCAAATCCATCATTAATACACTCAAGCAACCACCGTTACAATACTAACTAACGGCAATTACTTCCAGACGTAGCAGTATATGCACCACTGCGAACAGGCAGTACATTGACAGAGATTATAGAAGTAGCATTGGCAACTACTACTTATGAACCAAATAACAGGCAAACAAAAATAATTCCGCAAGACTTTCTTGACAAAATCAGAGGAAAAAAGGTAAGCGAAAGCAAAATGACAAAAACATAGAGCAGGTGAAAGCAAAAAAACATCTAAACAAACTTGCAAAGGAAATAGAAAGTAAAATAAAAGATCATAATAATAACGAATTCTCAAAATTCATAGATTCACTTTCTGCGTACGAGAATTCCAACTATTTCCTATGGAAAGCCACGAACAAAATAAAGGAGCCAATTAAACTAATCCCAGCAATCAGATTAACGGACAACACATGAGCCAGAAGCAACGAAGAGCAAGCTGAAGAATTTTCCAACCACCTTTGTTGAAGTTATCTCTTCGAGGAACGCGTGATGAATGTGTAACAGAAATATATTTAAGTATAAGTGTAACTGTAAGTATAAGTATAAATATAAGCATAAGTATAAGTACAGTGTATACTAATCTAGATCCACACTCTGGCAGCGTTACATTACAACAGAGCTTCGAAGCCATGAGTCTATGGGTATTTATATGTCGGAGATGAAAGAACACCGGAGCCTTTGGAATTTTGGATAATCCCGCAACATTGTAATCTAGAGTCTACTATAGCTGTAATTAGACAATTGTAGTTATTCAATCCGATTGTAATTATTCGCGAGTTGTGATAATGAGTTTGGGCTCGAGGCGACAGCCAGTCGCCGAACGTAGCCGCGGTGACGGGATGAACGCTTTGTCTAACAAAGGTATGGAGTAATTCTATAGCTCTCCTTAAAAGAAATATTTGTAGCGGCACGCGACAGTAAACATTCCAACGGTTTCTGTCCTGTGGCTCGCCACACGCAGATCCTATTCTTCGGGTATGATGGTTACCAAATGCCGACGCGTCTCCACAGTACGTGATCGGCTAGTCCGAGGGCCGTTATAAACACTAAGATCTAGTTACCTAAAGTTCTTCAAACAGACAAACAGTCTTTGTCCCGACTACGGGAAGTTAGGGGAGATCTATTTTTTCAACGAACGACGTCTCCCACTAGCAACTTTCCCTCGAGGGCGGCTAGCATCTTTTTCTAACTACCGATATGGAGATTGACCAATTAGCAGCAATGTCAATTTCCCTTACTTTCCGAACGAAGACTATCCCCGACGAATCCGATGATCTCGTGTCCTTAGACATACCCCATCATAGTTTTCTTCTGTGGCATCGTCGGGACGGAAAGTCATTCTTTCTTGCGGTCCCATCGACTAATAGAGTAACCCTTTAGGACCAGTGAATATTACGCGTCCGACTTAGATTTTGTGAGCACGTTCATCTATTATCCCGTCGACCGCGGATTCGTTATTGAACCTAGGATCATTGTCATTAGTTTCTCGAGTATCTAATTACCACGGTTACTTGTCCAGTTCTATGATAATCGTATTTGCATTAGTCGAAGTCTTCTCTATTGCATAACGACGACGTGTAATCCAAACGAAGATTCGTTTCACGCCCCTAACCCTAATTCTAATGTAAACCCGACATATATATTCTAAAACTTCCGATTAATAGGGTAGATGTTGCCACCAGAAATAGTCTAGGGACTATTTCAAACAATTTTTTTTTCTTTCACAATGGACTATTTTTCTCTACTTCCAATTTTCCTTTTACTATTTTGTATTTATTGTAGATTTTATATTTTGTCTTTACGTCAAGAATGTTATTGTGTTGTAAGTATTGTCACGTCTGTCGTATTCTCGGTAACAACTCGTATGAGTTCTCAATCTCGTATCGCGTCTCTCAAGCGCACTACCGTTGGAGAATTCTCAATTCGTTGTACCTTGTGTCTGCCGGGGTCTTAGTCTAAACGTCGTGTTGTCTCTCACTCTCTCTCTCTTTTCTATTCAATAGTTGTTATGTTAATAGGTAGCGTTACTTACATTTAATGCGACTGGTAAATAAATTCCACGTTTCGGCTAACCCGCTATGGGCAGGAATACTAGCACGGAAGAGGATTAAAATTCTTCGGAATAAATAATTAGAATGGACACACGGATTTATTTCGTGCGGCTGGGTTGGGTTGGTGTTGTTATATTATAATTTATTCAGATTTTACTTGATCGAATTAACGGTTAATCGAACCGTGACACTTAAAAAATAACAATATAAACGCCTTTATTAACAAATTGGTAACTAACACTGATACTTTTCTGTTGTATTAAATTTTATTGGAGACGCAATTGAGCGAAGGGTTGTATGGACGCCGCGGTTAACAAATGGTAACAATTATGGATACTTATCACAATTTTACTAACTTGATATTGGTTTTGATGATCGGGCCGGCCGTGACAATGTGAACACTTTTATATTTCTTTCAAATAACGACTTAGAATATACAATTTCTCTTTTCTTGAGAAGATGACAAACAGGGTGGACAATGAAACTCTATTGGACTCTACTGAACTGACTGTGTTACGTCGCGTAACACTCTACCTAGCCAAGGCCACACACCGCGGGCAATATGGCAACCAGATGTCTTCGGATACTCGCAGCGTATCTTCCATGATGTCAAGGACCTTCCATAAATCACATAGATTTCCTAGAAAAGGTCCTTCAAACGAAACAAACATCTGCTTCGGAGGAATTTCTAGAGACTATTGTCTACCACGGCTTAACAAGGGAAAGTCAATTTTTGTCACGTACGCTGCAACTTTCCTCCCACTAACAACTTTCTCTCGAGGGCGGTTAAGACCCTTCGTTTAACCAATTAAAAACGAAGCCTATTCCCTCACTCTCCTAAATAACATCGGCACCAACCAATCCGATAGTCCCGTGCGCTAGACAGACACTCATCCTTAGCTCTCCTCCGAGACAGCATCGTCTTCCAAGTGTACTGTTTTTGCATCCTTCGAACGGTCAACATCCTTCGAGCGGGTATACACACCCGCAGATCACTCAGTCACTCATCTCGTACATACGCACCAGTGTAACTAACCTCGTTCTAAGTTGTGGAATAAACGGTGAAATATAACTTACTACTGTGTCATATTCATATCAACCACCTCTGTTATCCCACCCGAAACAGGGGAACGACTACTTCGCGGCGTCGATTCACCGAATCGTAGCGAGAATTTACGCCTCTCGCTGACGCGTTTTCCTCGCGACCGCGTCTCTCCGCGAACGGTCGTAACAGACTGATTAAACTGAATTTTCTTGCACTCTTCGAACTCGACTGAACTCTTTATGATCTCTCTGAACCGACTGAAACCTTTTAACCGACTAAAAAGCTTTTTTCGTATGCTGCTACTCTTATTTATAACTAATTCATGGGTAATGGGACTTCTATTGTTCTATGGAGCCGTTGTACACATGGCATATATCGTTTCGTGTTTCTTTCAATAGAGTATAGTAAGTTTTGTTTGTTTTATTTTTTTTCTTTTTTTATTTATTTCATGGAAAACGTCGTGAAGTGGTTGTCTTCAATGTGTAGTTTTATATGTTTTGGTTACTCATTATTTATTTGTATAGATTATTTGGATTTTGATAATTACTTTCGGTATTTTTATTGGTGATTTACATGAATATATTTTGATATGTAGTTGCAGGTTGTCCTATCTCCGTAGCGGCATATTATGAATTTTGATTTTGTTATTTGTTTAGATTGATTATTAGTAGATTTCTATTTGCAATGCGTGGCTTGAGGCTTCATTTCAACGTTTACGTTTTAAGGTCATCTCGTCCTTGTTTCTTTACTAATAATGGTAGTGTTGGGAGTTTTGCTTATTTATTATCTGTTCACAATATTTAGAATCCGATCAGTATTTTCGTTTATGTTTTTCTTTTGGATACAGGTTATATGGACACGGAGGTATTTGCACCTGAGCAACCTGTATTGTTGTGTGCACTGAGCAAGTATGTATCGTTTATTCATTTTATCATGTGTTGTTTATTTCATTAATTTGTGCGTTTTGTTTTAAGTGCAAGAAGTGGAAAAAGAAGAATAAGGAGAAACGCAAGTCACGCAAACGGTATGTGAATGGTTCGAGAAAGTCTAACGTCAATTCACATCAGAGACCAGGCCACACACCACGGACATGATGACACCCAGATGTCTGCATATCCTTGGTGCGCACCCTCAATAGTCTTAAGTGCCCACCAGGGGCCTTGGCATTTTCATGGTTAAGGTCCTTCGGACCAAGCGAGTATTTCCTGTCTTAGATTTCCCTTTACGTTTATTGTCTACCACGTGTTAGCTTAGAAAGTTGGTTTTCTCCACATCTGGTATGTTCCGTTAGCAACTTTCTCGCGAGGGCGGCTAAAACCGCCCTGGTCCACCAACCTGGTCTTATTATCCAATCGGAGACGGTGTCTACTGCCCTCACTTCCTTAACCAAAATTGTCATCAACAAATCCGATAGTCCCGTGTCCTTAGACACACCCACCCCTAGCTTTCCTCAGACACAGTATCGTCAGTAAAACTTCACTTATTCTGTATCCTTAGAATAGTCAACATATCTATATCGGTCTCTACCCTTATAAGTCGCGTACTTAATGTATTGTTGTAACTAAGTCTTACACAACGTGGTTGGAGTGAATTGTGATTTATGTTAATTCAGTGCGTGTTACATTGTGATTGGTGAATTCACAATAAAGGTTGATTAAAACAAAGTTAATTGTTGTGTTACGACTCAACTATATTTTATTTTCACCAACCAACCCTAAAAATTACGTGACAAAAGCGTGGTTGTCGTGGCGGTATAAGAAACCATGCGCAGAAGTTGAGGACGTTGGAGAGGGTGCGTTCTGAACAGATAGACACTGTGGCTTCGACATCAGCCTCGGATCCTGATGGTTCTCTGGCCGTTGAGCTGGCCCTATCGGATGAAGACACCGTTGAGCTACCGATTCTCCATCGATCGAAGTCCTTGATACGGATAATTGTTCAAGGGTTCGATTCCTGGATGAAATTCCTGCGGAGGTTTTGGACGCTTACTTGCGTCATTTCTATTCTGGTGAAAGGGGGATTTCTCCTGTCGTGCGTTCGTGGTGTATAAAAAAGTTTTGCGAACTTAATCCAGGTGCTCCGTATTTTGACTTTGATTTTATTTGATAGTAGTGTCTTGTTTATTTACCGTATTTTAGATATATAAGTGTTGATTTGTTTGGTGTTATAGGTCGAATAAAGAATTTTTTTATTTTATTTATTTTTATTTGCGCGGTATTTTAGTTCGTCGTAGTTTTGTGTCTTTCTTGTGACTACAGGTTATGTTGTGTAGGTATGTATCCTTTATTTATTTTAACCTCGTCCTGTTTCCTATGGTGCTTCGTCTATTTCCCTCCTTAATCTTATGTATTGTTTCAGCGTGAGGGGAGGAGATATTCCAAAAGTGTGTATAAATGGCTCATGAAGGCGATACGGATGATTCGTAGAAAGTCTCGTTTCCCAAAGGAGGCTCCTGTCGAAATCTTGGATGTTCTTTTATGTCACCGCTCTTCTAGTCAAAGGAATTTTCTATTGTGTGTCCATGGTGTATAGTGTATGTTGACGTTTCGTGTGTGATTTTATTAATATAGTGCCTTGTTTGTTTATGTGTGTCGATATGCCTAGGTGTTATCTAATGGTATAATTTTGTATTTTATATAGGATATATTTTGTGTGATTGTTGCTTCCGGTGTTTGGTTTGGTTTATTGTTAAAGCGAATATAGGTTTTGATGATTTGGTGGATGCGGAGATGTCTTCATCAGAGGCTCTCAAATCATAAATTCGTAAATTATCATGGTTAATTAATTAGTTGAAATCGCTGGTTAATCTTTGTTGATAGAATTTCAAATCGTAATTTGAATTGTCAATCATAGGTTATTCCTGATTGTATATTGTTATATTATGTTATGTAGTATTATTACATTTATTAATTTATTTTTATTGGTTTCTTGATTAACTTCCAAGTCGTTTTAATTAATTGGTTTTTCGGATCGTAATTTGTGTTGCACGATCAACGTTGCACGTACAGAATCCCAGCTGCTCGGCATGGGCCAATAAACAAGCTAGTGCTCCAGTGCCTCCGCCAACAAGTGAACCAATAGCTCCAAACAAAAGCTGATACAAAACAGAAGTTCCCATACTTTGCAATGTCGCAAAAAGAGAACCAGCAACAACATTACCGATACTTGATTGCCAAGCTGCAGCTATGGACCCAGAAACAACACCAGTAGAGGCAAACCCAATTATCGGCAACGCAAAGAATCCCAAACAAAACGTAGTCACGATACTGGATCCGAGAATAATATGTCGCAAAATTCTCAAATTCTCCTCATTCACAATCGGCTTGTTGCAACGGGTGCAAAATTGGAAATTGAACATCTTCCAGAACTGGTTCAGCATTGTCCAAACGATAGCTACTCACAAGGTCCAAGTACTTTAAACGAAAAGGCGTTCATTATTGACAAAAAAAAGGAATCACGATAATAAGAAACAACTTTACCATCAATCACCGGTCCAACCGCCGCCCAGCTGTCATCGCGTCCCAAGAGCGAATGAACCAGCACTATCGACCGATGATTACGTAAAATCCCCCCAGTGGACTTTGACCGCCAACCTTAGATTCCAGCTGGGAGTGGGGAAATGGTGTCAGAAAGGCAGATAAGCAGTCTCGAGCACCAGACGTAGTAACGGGAAAACCGGTTACAGGCGTAAGAGAGGAGACGGCGACGACAGGATCTAATGCGCAACCTTGCGATATCCGACTACTGATCGACGCAAACGGTCTTGATCCTTGTCTGATCTCGAATTACACGCGCGTGGCAACAAACATCCGTTTGACGGTAAAACGCGAGAGAGTGGCGACCACTATCTACTCGAGTTTTGTAAGACTAACCTGGAACTAACCGGGTTGTCAACACTAGGGCGTTCCGTCTACCAACTCGACCATTACGAGATAAACTTTGACAACCTGTAACTCGTAAACGGTACCGAAAACCCATGTCGAAGGGTCAGGTTTTATGGAAGCTGATGACACGAACTATCTATCGGTCGTGGATCAGTCCTGCTCCGAAGCACCGGAACAAAGTTACAACCGGACCAAGGCATCTTTGTGTCGAGTATGCAGTGTTTAATTTAACAATAAAGATAGCGGTACGTGTACTTTAACAGCCCCGTAACTCGTAAACGATATCGAAAACCCGTGTCGCAGGGTCAGGCTTTATGGAACCTGGACTCGTGTACTATCCAACGTTACTGGTCCTATCGCGATCGGACCAACCTGGAAAAAGTTACGACGCGAAAAATGTACCTCTGTGTCTGGTACGTTGTGACCGACCGTGCCATAGTTACAGCGTTACGCGTAACTTGGCAACCGCGAAACTCGTAAACGGTACAGTTTGCTAAGAGATCAAATTAGTCGAATGGGACAAACTGATTAACCGGATTTCGTACACCTTTGGATGCATGGCATGGAATCACGAAAGAGATGTACTGCACACAAACTGAACTTTGAAACTTTGTTAATTGTAATTTTAGAAACGAATACATTCAGTTCTCAACATGTTTAATAGATACGATAGATATGGTACAATGGATTTTCAAAACTTTCAAACGATACATAATCTCTAACTGTTTGATATGATACGATAGAACAAAGTTACATTTATTCAAACAGATGTACATTTCATCAGATGTACATCAACTTATGTAGATTTCAACATGCTCAATATGGTACAATTCACGAGTAATAGTGACAATTGAGACAAATGATCAGACTGATTGCAGCGAGACACAATATCATCTTCTTCGATTCGAATGGGATCGATATCAATATTCGTAGAAGACAATCCAATCGGTTTAACGTGAACGTTCGCCATTGTTTCCATCTGGACGTCGTTTTCATCTTCCTTGTCGGTCCCGTTGGAATCGAGAAATCGATCGATAACTGGATTATCCATCGACTTATCTCCTCGCAAAAACTTCGGAATGACAGAAAAATACAACCAGCTACCAAAAGTGTCACCTTTCTCTCGTGATCTCGCATTACGACATACAACAAAACTTCGTACCAATCGACAGCGACGTCGATCCGAGGATCTTGGGTACTTAAACACCCCACCAGAGTTTATCTCGGTGGCGTCGTTGGGACGAAGAGGCATTCCTGACTGAGACCTCATCGAGGAAGGGAATAGTGCCTTACGATCAGTACGCGTTTGAGTTAGAGCAAGCATATCCATCCTTCCGTTGACCGTGGATTCGTTATCGAACCTAAGACCACTATCACTAGTGTCGCAAGGGCCTAATCGCCGCTGTTGATTGTCGAATCGGTAGTGTTCATACCCGTTGTATCAGGCCGTATCTTCGTTATAACACGACCCTGGCCAACTCCAAGGGAGGTCTAGCAAATGCCCACAACTCTATTACTGACGCTTCTCTGACATATGCATACAAGTAACCGATTTTACAGGAAATATACAGGAGGTGACCGGTGATATTTCACGCTTACGTTCCTTTTAGGGCTTAAGTGAACATGACGCCTGGTTCTATACTCGTTGGAAGGTGTCTTTTCAATTCATTACTGAATTGATATATTTTAGATAGAATAATAAACTCAATCTACAAAAGTACTAGAGAAACTGTGATCATTACAAAATTATAAACAAATTTATAAGAGTTGAAATATGCACTTAGAAATTGATAGAAACCCGTAGTAAATAAAAAAAAGAAGTCGTACGTTCTATTTTCTCTTTTCCATCAACGTGAATTTAAGGCAACTAACTAAAAGTATTATTACTAGTGCTAGGGTCAGCATTATCCTAAAAAAAGTATGAATTCGGCACGTAGGCATAAGATAAACGAACATCTAGAAGGGCTGGTTCTTGATCGAGGCTTCAGTCTTTCGGTAACAGTCTAATCGCACACTTGTAATCCTATTATAGAATAAAGGTATCTCGAACTCTGGTTCAAGAACCCAACATTTTTTTATTATTATCTTCCCATTATTTTTACGTGACACGCAAAGCGTAACGATAAACAAACTCCGGGCAAAACAATGTTGCCGCTACGTGCAACCGTCAACCGAGGTTGAATTTAGAGTTTCCGGTACTCCCCCGAGTATAAATAAACGAACACGATCGTTAAGACAGTTAGTATCGCACATTCTTATAGCGAATTAATATCGAACGAACGTAAGCATTACCTTGTATACACATATCGAGCAACACTAAGCGAACGACGACTAACTCTGTACTGCAAATAATTTTAAATACATTTGACTACACTAAGTATCAACTCGTCTAGTCATTAATCAACAACACGTTTAATCGTCCTCCACATACATGTTGTATAAGCTCTACTATGTGTATATTTATTTATGTTTCCCATAGTACAGACGTATTCCTTATTTTATTGTAGCTGTGTAATTTCAGTAGTCTTGCATAAAGGACATCTGTTTTGTTGCAATTGTATCAGCTATTAATTGTAATACTCGAAGTGTTTGTATCTAATCGTCATGCATCTGTGATGGCAGTCGACCACGGAACTTTCCAACAGCTTCGCGACACAAAGCGCTATACCTTCAAAGCGTAAGGCCGATGTGCCTAATGTACCATCGATATCCCTACAGTTCTTTCGCCGAATATTCGGAAGAATGCATACGCGGCAACCGTCGCGGATATCTAATAAACGCGTGCGTAGTGGGGATATCGAGGGGCAACAAAGAAAAGAATCCATTTGGTTTAGAATCAAAGATTCATTCTGCGAATCAAAGATTCGAGCTGCGGAGTGCGAAAGGTTAAGCGTCATAGCGAAGCAAACACAATTAGAGATACGTGATTATTGACTCTTGATAGTTAATCGTTAATCGTTCATCGTTAATCGTTAATTGTTGTTGACAGTTAATCGTTAATCGTTAATTGTTGATCATTAATTGTTGATCATAAATTGTTGACTGTTGATTGTTAATAGTTTAATTAACTTTTTTGTTGAACATCAAGAGTATTTCTTGTGGGCACCTTCACCCACTATCCACCTCACATCGTTATTCTACATATCGAAGGCAAGATTGATATCGAGTTCGAAAGACAGACCGCAGAAGTCTGGTCTCTGCTATTACCACGAGACCTTTCGAAACCGCGCAAGGAAGTGCCGGGCCCCTTGCAACTGGACCCAGTGAAACGGTACCAGCCGTCCGTAAACGCGGCATGTGGCGATGGCTTTAGTATCCCGTTGCATTTTCGTGACGGACAAGGCACCAAGGATCTCTTTCCTCGTGAACACCGGTGTCAATATAAATGTATACCCGTGCAACAAACTACGCGGATCCGCGAACAATGATACGTACGAGCTGTTCGCGACGAATCGAGTGGTCGAAGCAAACCGAAAACGCCTTTCGCGAGTCGAAACGCGTCCTCTCTGACGCCACGATGTTAGCGCATCCGGTATCGGCAACAGCGCGTGAACGACAAATGGCAGCCGCTAGGATTCGTTACAAAATCTTTGTCTCCCGCGCGATTAATTCTGTATTTAGAATAATTTTAAATATATTTGACAATATCAAGTATCAACTCGTCACGTCATTATTTAAGTCATCCACCACAAATCCAAAAACAGAATAAGGAAAACAGAGAAAAGAACAAACAGAAAACTAAATTGCTAACATGTTTTTCTATAATAATATTTTAACATCCATATTGTAATACGCAATGTGAAAATGAAAAAATTGGAAGCAACCGAACTACGAATGAAACTGAATCACTTCGCTGCTTGTAAAGATAACTTTTAGTGTTATAAACATAAGTCAAGTAGCAAATAGCATAAATTGAATTTACCCAAACTCTTCTTGAAATCTGACAAAATGATTCTTCATTTTGTCAAAAAAATCTTTACGTATTTTCCATTCCCATTCGTCGCTTTTTTCAGTGGCGTGTTTATCGCTACGTCGAAACTCCGTCGGGTAGCAGTTAATTTCATTCAAAGTAGAAAACTATTCAGAAACGTGTATACGTTACACAGCAACAAACCTGTCGCCCTGTTATTACCTCGTTTTCAACAGTTCAAATTTCAGGGACGACCGATTACTTAGTCTCGACCCAGTACGTCATATATACTCGCCAAAAGTATTGCAAATGAAAATTGTAACCAGACGTGCTGTTAGTAACCGCCATTTTTCGCGAAACTTCATTTTCTTTTGGCGCAAATTTAAACAAAACCCAAAACACCGTGGCGTTTTGCAACTGTCTTTAATCCTTTAAGATAAAAAAGATTGACGCAAAGTTTTGACGGGATGAAATTTTACGATATATTCAGGTGAAACGATGCGAAATTAGAGCGAAGCTTATAATGGGAATATAGTTTGCTTGTCTGTTGTCATAAAATGAGATATGCAGAATATATTAAAAAATATAGTATATGTAATACGAAACTTTGTATTATTCATGTTATTATGGACAAAATATCACAATATGTTCATATATTTAAATCTCATCCGAAAAAGATTATTGTATGTAGAACACAGTTTAACTGTATTTTGAATTTTTGCTTATCAGATCACAATTGATAAGTTGATATTAGGATGATTATCCTCATTTGAAACAATTTTGTGACTGTTACTTGTCAATATACTTTACATCTTATGTACATTTTAAATATGATACGCAAAATTGAAGTTGCAAGGAACATTAATAAGAATTCAATATTTCAATAACGCCTTTCATGATTATAATTAAATATTTTTCAAAATGTCGCATCAGTGTTATATCTAGCACTCCCCCCTCCCCTCAACACACACACAAAAGTTTACCAATTTATAATGTAAGTACTAGTAGATTGACAAGTTACGATTTACAGATTATATATGACGTGTCATCAATAAAGGTGGCAAAATACTTTGCTCCACCCAAAGATGTTTGTCTTATAGGGCCACATACATTAGAATGTATCAGTTCTAATTTTTCCAACATCTTTAATTCAGATCTCTTTGGCATCGAGGTTGCTGCCTACATATTTCGCAAGTATTCATTTTACTCAATCTTATGTTAGGTAGACCATTTACCATATTTTTATTTATTAATCTCCAAAGATCAGATTCATTTAAGTGTCCATATCGATAGTACCAATCCATAAGTGTATTTCTGTTTTCATATACCATACCAATATATTTGGATTTTGTATCTACAATATATAAATCCCTTTTACGAATAGCAGTAATAACGACTTCATCCTTCTTTCCAAATATTGTAGCCATTCTATTTGTAAATACAATCCTTTTTCCATTTGCGGTAACTTTTGATACTGAGATCAAATTTGCCTTTAATTCTGGTACGTATAATGCGTTTTCCAATCTAAATTTCTCAAGTTTGTTTTTTATATAACTAAATAATATTGCAGTACCTTTACCTTTGACTTCAGCTAATTTGTCATTCGCTAATTTTACTTTTTGATTTCTGACTGGCTCTATGGATTCAAAACAGTTTATGTCACATCACATATGTGTAGGAATGTTATATTATAAATTAACAGAAAAAACAGTATGATAAACACAATATCGTTGCACTCTCACAGAATCGAATATAATATCGCATTTCACGAATTCGCTTCTCACTAATTCTACGTCACAGCAACACGATGAACTTCTCTCGACCACGATTAATTCAACTCTGACAGCATTTACCACGCTCATTTTTCCCTTAACAAACCTTGGTAACGCTCACAACACTCCTTGACAACATTAACATATCTTGACAACGTTTATAAACAATCAGCCACGTCCTTCCCTGACGTTACACCATCCCACATATGTAACGTAGCACCGCTGTCAATGTACCATTCCATCGGTGGTTCCATGTTTATATTCAATGAAACATCAGTAATAATACTATTATCCTGATTATCTTCATCCTGAATATTGGAAGCACGCAAGCATTGTTCAGTTTTGGGTATTTCAGGAACTTGTGCTAGTTGAGCTTTGTGATCATCGTTTTTCTTCTTCAAACACTGATTTGCCTTATGTCCACGTTTGTGACAATAAAAACATTCAATGTGTTTTACTTTATTAGCTTTTAATAAATCTATTTTTATTAGAAAAATTTCTATTTTTATCATACCTTTTGTGTTTCTTTGAATCTTCCACTTGTAGAGCTTCTTAGTGATATATATATACAACTAGAAAATGCAGCCAAAAAATTCTACCAAATCGGACAAATTGTGAATGTAAACAACTAAATAAAAAAAAAACTAGAAAATACATAACACAGCTACTTATATGTGTCGGAGACGGAAGGACGCCGTTTGTGACAATAAAAACATTCAATGTGTTTTACTTTATTAGCTTTTAATAAATCTATTTTTATTAGAAAAATTTCTATTTTTATCATACCTTTTGTGTTTATTTGAATCTTCCACTTGTAGAGCTTCTTAGTGATCATTCACAATATTTGAATTATGACGAGAATTAGCTTGTTCTAATAATTTTATCTTAAGCGCATCTGGAGTAGGTAATTGGTCCCGCGATTCGATTGCACATCTAAAATTTTCGTATGTATTCGGGACGCTATATAATAATAGAATTGACAATAAATCATCAGCGATTGGAATATCCATTTCTTTTAATTTATCCACGTGGCTGAAAAAATTATTTAAGTGATCGGACATATTTTCACTACCGGACATTTTCGTGAATAATAATTGCTTCAAAAGCGTACCTTTTCTTGCGGGTCCTTTGGATTCGTAAACCTCCTTTAATTTATTCCACATTTCATGTGAAATTTTGCAATGCTTCACATGACATAGCTCACTCGAACTTATGGTAAGAATAATATCGGCTCTGGCTTTATCATCCCTTTTATTCCATAAAGAGGCTTCATCCGCTGCTTCAGGTTTAATTATTGAACCATTTGCATATCCCCACAAGTCATCTTTAATGAGTATTGCTTCCATTTGCAATTTCCATGTGTCGTAATTTTCTTTATTTAGTTTTTCAATACTTAAACTCGCCCCGCTCGACATTTTTTTTTTCTTTTGATAACTGTATTATCACGTAAAAAATTATTGTATACTCGATAAAGCGTCCTTATGATATTCAACACTGAATCATCGATCACGCACCCCCTTTTTTTTTTTAGGTTATCTTCTGCGCTCCTCAATATTATTACTATTAATAATATTTTCAATAAAAATAATAACTAATTATTGCACCTGGGCCCATAACCTGTTGTTATTTCTATACTTAGAGGTAGGATCAGAATAGTTATTTTATTGAATGGATAAATCTATCACACCGTTCTGAGCCGAAAAAAAACCTTTATTGCACGCGCTTACAAAAACTAGGGATAAGAACAAAAAAGCATCTTAAGCCTATCGATTAATTCTATCGATTGTAACTAGGATCATTCTCTAGTTACTATTTTTTATAACTAACGCATCTGCATATGGATGGCGAGCACGAACTCACGTTGTCATTTTCAACAAATATAAATAATACGCATTTAATATATAATATATAATATACAATTATATATGTCGGAGAAGAGTCAGGAACAGGGTTGTGGGCGTTTGATAGATCTCCCTTGGAGTTGGCCATCGTTGTGTTAGAACGAAGATACGGCCTGATACTACGAGTATGAACACTACCGATTCGACAATCAACAGCGGCGATTAGGCACTCACGACACTAGTGATAATGGTCTTAGGTTCGATAATGAATCCACGGTCAACGGGATAATAGATATACTTGCTCACAAAATCTAACTCAAACGTGTAATACTCACTGATCGTAAGGCGCTACTCCCTTCGTCGATGAGATCTCCAGAAAGAATGAATCTTCGTCCCAATGATGCCACAGAGGAAAACTATGATGGGGTGTGTCCAAAGACACGCGATCATCGGATTCGTCGAGTATAGCCCTCCTTCCGAAAGTAAGGGAAATTGACGTCGCTGTCGATTGGTCGATTTGGGACAAAAGCTGCCTGTCCGTTTGAAAATCCTAATTACCAAAAACCCTAGGTTTTATAGTGGGTCCTC
The DNA here is from genome assembly GCF_024542735.1 of Bombus huntii. Lineage (NCBI taxonomy): Eukaryota > Metazoa > Arthropoda > Insecta > Hymenoptera > Apidae > Bombus > Bombus huntii. The sequence continues at coordinate 11,228,850 of NC_066250.1, read as the reverse complement.
AGGCTAACTGAACTTGTGCTGTGCAAGTGCCTCGACATCTGGTATTCATTGTCCGAAGGAACCGTTGGAATGTTTTATTGTCACGTACCTCCATTGGTATTTCTTTTAATGAGGGTCATACTATAACTCCGCACCTTTGTTAGGCGAAGCGCCCGTCCCGTTGACCGCGGCTACGTTCGGCGACTGATGGTCGCCTTGAGCCCGAGTTTATTATCACAAATCGCAAACAAGTACGATTGGGCAGAATGACGGCCAATTGTTTAATTACGACTGTAAACTTTAATTACGATTTTACGAATTTTCCCGAAGTTCCAGAGAGAAGGCTCCGGTGTCTTTTCATCTCCGGTGTCCTTTATATATATATTATAATATATATAAATATATATATTATATATATATATATATATTTTATAATATATTACATATATATAATATATTACATTATATATATATATTTATTTATATATATATTTATACATTATATTATATTATATTATATTATATTATATTATATTATATCATATCATATTATACTATATATTATATTATATTATATTATATTATATTATATTATATTATATTATATCATATCATATCATATCATATTATACTATATATTATATTATATTATATTATATTATATTATATTATATTATATTATATTATATTATATTATATTATATTATATTATATTATATTATATTATATTTTATTATATTATATTATATCATATCATATATACTATATATTATATTTTATTATATTATATTATATTTATATTATATATATTATATTATATTATATTATTTATATTATATTATATTATATTATATTATATTATATTATATTATATATATTATATTATATTATATTATATTATATATTATATTATATATATATATTTATACATTTATATATATATTATATATATATATTTTATAATATATTACATTATAATATATATATTATATATATATAATATATATATTTATATGTCGGAGATGA